>NW_026593286.1:27225772-27234543 GCF_907164565.1 Psammomys obesus | reverse complement strand
TTCTTCTTCTTCTTCTTCTTCTTCTTCTTCTTCTTCTTCTTCTTCTTCTTCTTCTTCTTCTTCAAACATCAAGTTCAACTTGTGCTGCCTATGTATTCTTGGATGTGTGGCTCTCCAGTCAACCTATCCGGGACCACACCCTTAAAGCAAACGACTCTCCCGTTCCGGCAGCAATCAATTGCAATAGCTTCTCAATTAGGAGTGGGACTATGTCCACGTCCCCTCTCCATGCTGGAATTTATTTGGCTCGTGCTCGAACAGGTCTCGGGCATGCTTCCACAAGTGTCATGAGTTTATGTGTGCAACTGCCTCGTTCTACCCGGGAAACAATGCTTCCTGGTGGTCACCCGCTGCTTCCAACTCATAGAATTTCTACCCCTTGGTTGGCTTTGAACCTTAGTAGGCTAGGCTGGCTGGCTGGCATGTCCCAGAGATCCACCTGCCTCTGGCTCCCCAGGGCTGGGATTACAGCCCATAGGTATCACCCTACACTAAACGTTTTTTTTTAAACATGTGTTCTAGGAATGGAATCCAGGTTATCATGCGCGCAGGCAAGCATTCTCACCAACTGAGCCATTCCTCCAACCCAAGCTTAGATGTTTTATTAGAGTTTTCAATAAGTAATAAGAGTATGTAAATTTTATAGCAAAACATACAACTGATAATTCTGAATCCATGACGAGAGTTTTGAATCTTTGTCTCTCCTCAACAGAACCCTTCAATGATTAGTTTCATTGGAGATACAGTATGATGTAAAGATATTCAACAGCTTAAAAAAAATCCATTTAAAACTGGTAGTAACAGGTAGCTTAGGGACAAGTAACTTAAATTTCTGTGACCCACCTTTTTTTATCTATGGTTCATGTTTACACTGAAAGAAATGTTGTCTGAGGGTCCTTTTGGTTATAACGGTCAGCAGTGTTTCAGAAGCTCCTGAGTTGAGGAGGAACAGGAGGATTGCATCCCTCAGAGGCCCCAATAAACAGCTCCCCAGTTCTGCAACCACATTCTGTGCAAGTTGAGAGCTATATGGTGACCAAAAACATCACCCTATTATGGTTGGAGATCATGCTCCATCTCTTCTCAGTGGGGAGCACAATGTAGTGGGGGAAAGGAAGTCACAGAGCAAAGAGGGAAACTGATGTGAGCATGCTCAGTTCATGCTCTTCCAATTTAGTCACCAGATAAATCATCTCTGTCCCCCAGAAGTGTGAAAAGCAAAGGGACAGAGACACTCCTGACATAGAATGTAATAGATTTTTCCCCCTTGGAAAGAAACGCTAGGGATGGAAGAATCATTTCTGCTAACAAGTTGTTGAAGCAGAAGAAAGAAACTGGGGGATTTAAATGGGCAACTCTAGGTCAGACCCACACACACTGTAAATGAAAATCAATAGAGAGTTCTGTAGGTTTAAGGCAGCAAGGTGAAAATGGTCTAAAGAAAATCATAACCCAGTCATCAGTAAATTAAAAGAAGATAATGTGAAGAGAATTGGTGGATTAGAAAAGGCAAGAAGTAACAAAGGCTGAGACACTGGTTTGAAGGCTATTTTGTTTCTTAAAGGTAAAATTACATTTATGAAATTAAAGTTAATTCTATTTCAAGCATCAGGTATTTAGGACAAAGGCACAAATTACTAACTCTTACATGTGTGTCTTAGGCTTTCATCAATTGCTCATCTGCAAACAACCTTTAAAGGAGAACTTTGGTGTAGGAAGTAAAAGAGTTTAATTGAACAATAGTTCCATGACAAATCTGTGGAGCATTTTCCTACACCATCACTTTCCCCATCTCTATCATCTCTAAGAACCAATAAGATAGGTCTGAAGTGACTTTGCTCGGCATATGCTTTTACAACTTTTGCACTTATTCCTCTTTTTAACTATAATGCACTTTTTATTATAGTTTGCCCTTTACAGTACATTTTAATTAAAATATATTTGTATCATTTACCCCTTTCTTCCCTCTAGTCTCTCTCATGTTTTCCCCGAAATCTTAAATGAATAGCCTCTGCTTCTTTAATTGTCATTGTCACACACACATATATGCACAAATATACGTAAAAAATACCAGCTGCTGAATCCGTTTTTGTTGTTTGTGTGTATATGGTTTCGGCTGTAACTCAGCATCCTTGGCAGCTTATGCAGTACTCTCTGGTACTGTGGAAGCCAGGCTGTAGGAGGAGGCTTCTATGGAAGAGGCTTTCAGGTAGGGTCCAGCTCAAATCACCTGAGCCCTTGTCCTGAGTGTGGCGTCTTCAGCAACAGGACTTCCCTTCAACCTCAGAGTGAGTCAACAAGGACAATGGCAGTAGCTTATGATGCTTTGGGAGTTACTTGGATTGCCCTGAACAACAACTCAAAAGGCTTCTCATGTTTTACTGAGGTTTTTATTAGAGTATGTTTGTTGTGGAGGAGCAATGCCAGCCCAAGTGATGTAACTTCATTTAACATATGAGGTGTATCTGTGTGCACACACATGCTTCCATGCATTGTATGTACTTTTGGGTAAATATAAAATAATATGATTCCTTGAGGCTTTATCAAATGACCTTAGTGTTATCTGTCCCTCCTCTTTTTTTCTGTACTGACTTTCATTCCCCACCCCCAGTTGATCCCCCTTCTTTCTCTCTCTCTCTTTCTCTCTTTTTTTTTTTATCATTTCTCTCTTCCTATCACTTGTATTGAAGGAAATTTTGACAGTAATAAAGGAAATTAAGGGAGCAGAGCTACTTTGTGCTGTTCCTTAGGCTAGAGGTATTTAGTGAAAGAGCGGAAGTTATGCCAATACAGGTTTTGGTTCAATTTAAGGAGGAACTCGGCCTTAGAGCTGCTGAAATGTGTGTTGGGGAAAGTTAAGTTTTTCATAACTGAAAGTTATTTCATCTTATATCTGATGAGGTCCCCATTGTAATATGCTATTTTTATTATACACCTTTCCACTGTTCTAGAAATAAATAATGAAAACTGAAGACGTTTTCATCACATGAAAGTGGTCAGCGTGCCGTGTGGATAGGCCTGGTCCTGGGCTGAACAGGCAGGTGGCCAGATTTGCTGGAGCCATCTCATCTTTCCCTCAGCACTTCCCTTAGAGCCCAGGCTCCCTTGCTGCTTGCTCTGGCAGCACTGTTGTCCAGGCTTGCTCTCCTTCATCACCACTCAACCCTGCCCCCCAGTGCACCGCTGCAGCTTCTGGTCACCTTTTAAATTGCTTGCGGTGGCTTTATCTATGAGCACTGAACCCCCAAAGCCATGTCAGATTGGTATATTCCCCATAGTCGTCCCAAGGGAGTGACTGAATAATTCAAGTAGCAACTACACAGGGGATGGTGTTTAAAAATAAAGCAGAGACTTGAAGAAGACGCTTGGGTTAGAAATAACAGAACACTGAACTGTGTTTGGAAATCTAAATAACTTCTGCAATGAATAAGGGGGAAGGGAAATAAAATGCTAAAGGGGGAGTTAAAGGAACAGACAAGTCCACCCCCCCAGGCGCAAGGCATTTACTACATTGTTGTATTGTTCTTAATAGAAAGGGGCGTGGCCAGGGCAAGGATCATGAAGCTGGTGACGGGATGGTCAAGAGGGAACTCTATAACAGAAGAGGAGCACACTTCAAGGATGGTCTCAGTGTAAATCTTGTTCGCTAGGGCTTCCGAACACTGTTGTCACTTTTGGTAGAGTTGGGTTCTGGCCTGGCATGGCACTACTTTGCGTTCCCCTCTCCTTATTGATGGAACATAGCTGGCATCTCGTTTCTTCAAGGCAATTGACAGAAACCAATGAAATGGGTGAGCCCTTGCCGTTACTCGAAAGGGACCCTCTCTGCTCTTTTATCTCATAAGGAACACGGATGCCTACAATGACAGAACCGTATAATACTGCTAAGTGTGTAGAACTTCACCTTGTGGGGTGACCGTTTGGCTCACAAGTATTGTTCCATCTCTGGGAAATGTTCTAGAAAAAGAAATACGGTGTATGCTGTTAGCTATGAACAAATTATAAACCATGATCCATTTGGAGGTCCAGGTTACAAAAGACCTTTGTTTTCTTCCAGGACAATACCAGATATTAGATGTATGCCAAGCTGCCTACTTTCCTTTAATAATGTATATTGACCTAATAAACATTTTATTAAATACAGCAACTGACAATTCTGCAGTGAAGCAGAGTTTCTATCCCACCGTTCTGTTTTTTTTTTTTTTTTTTTTAAAGCCCTCTTATTGCTCTGGTGAGATATGACCTTTGACCCTTTGATTCTGAATGCTGGCTCCTGCTGCTGCTGGGTACTGCCTTCCGGCTGCTCTCAGCAGCTCTTGACTCTTGCTAAAATGCATTTCCTGTAAACCCTTCAGTCAAGCAAATCATCACAAAATGGACTGCAAATTCCCACAAGAGCAATGTTATAATTGAAGGTTGCCTCTTGACTTTGAACATGAAATATATCAAATAAATAAAAGATTGACTACCAGTATTTCTTTTTAAAAGGCAATGAAATTGGGTGCTGTAAAAAGAAAACGAGTATCTCTGTGTGTGGATTTACACAAGGGTTCAACCAACCCATAGAGCATATTGAAAACCCAGAAAAACTTGAGCGTCAGTATATCAAAAATGTGCTTGCACATGGGCCTGAGGGGGCCAGAGGCATTGAATTTCCCTGCTGCTGGAGTTAGAGAGGCTTGTGAGCTGCCTGATGTGGGTGCTGAGAATCTAATTTAAATCTTCTTCAAGAGCTGTGTGAGATCTCAACTACAGAGCAATCTTTCCAGCCTTCTGTGCTTTCTAATGAAACAGGCAAGAAGCAACTTGCAAAAACACGCAGTGTAAAGGGGTCTGCTCACCTTTCTGTGCTCCTTTATTTTTGGAAAATCTTTATTTTATTTCTGGGTCGTTTCTGTTAACATGAAATTACTACTGATACTGTTCTTAATATATTAATTTGTTTGAGGCAGTGTCTCATGTCCCCAAGCTGGACTTGAGCTCACTAGGTAGCTAAGTCTAGTTTTGAATGCCTGATCTTCCTGCCTTTACCTTCTGCATGCTGAGAATTCAGGCTAGTGAAAAAGTTTAAAACCAACAAAACTTGTTTGGTGAGCATCTTCTTGTCACTTTAGACTCCAAAGAACTCTGTGAGGAATGTTCTTAGTGCCTTCACTTTTCAAACCGTGCCTAGGACAGGTGAGCTCTTTCTCTAGCAGCATGGTTCTGGAGGCGGCCCTGGAGATGGATCTTCACAAAGGAGAGCTTTTAGGAAACGGCCTTCCATCAGTGCCTGTGGGAAGGTGGAGAAGGCAGGTGGCAGAAGGAGAAGGTCAAGAGCTGTCTCCACACACTCCACAGAGTTGTGGGGTGACCCATCTTGTCAGAACTGTGTAACGTGGAAGGAAAAGTGGGCGTGCCTGTTGAAAATATAGGACCTTAACTAAACTGAATTTTAGATTTAAATAACTGTTTGTTTGCTTTTGTTTTTCGAGACAGAGTTTCTCCATCTAGCCTTGCCTGTCTTGGAGCTTACTCTGTAGACCAGACAGGCCTCAGACTCACAGAGATCTGCCTATCACTGCCTCCTCATTTGATCCCTCACTGGGATTAAAGACATGCACCACCACCACCCAGCTTCAAATGACATTTTTATTGTATCTGTTTACTTACTTGTGTGTGAATATGCACATACCACCTATGGGGGTCAGAGAGCAATTTTTGGGTTGGTTCTCTCCTTGCATCACAGCATCTAAGGGACCGAACTTGGCAAAGCACCTCGATCTGACGAGCTACCTTGCCAGCCCGGATTCAGGGGCATAATTACAACTAAAACTGAACTCACTGTTGGTCAGCGACATGAATTGATCCAGGCTTCCTGTGCTTTTATTTGCAGTTCTGTTGTGCCCTGGCCAGGATTCTAGATCCTTGCTTCCAGAGTAACTCCACAGCAGCATGCTAGGTAGGAATAGTATTGTCCTGGGCACAGTGACTCTCCAGTCTAAAGCAACCCCTCTGAAGTCTGAGGGCTGAGCCTGACTGCTGGCAGCTTACCCAGCCACTGGGTGACAAATCCTTCCTAAGTTTGAATGACTTTCCCTGTAAGAACTGGTAACACTGACGACATCACTGAATTACCCTTAGTATTTTAATGAAAGGGAAGACTTTTCTTCAGCACCAGACTCTGAGATAGCAAATACTGGACTCAGAAACAAACACACAAGAGTGCTCTGTCCATTCTTCTCATCGTCTCTACCAGAAACAGTGTCTGAGGGTCACAGAGGTCTACAGGGGTCTTGTGTCCTGGTTTGCCCAAAGCATTCTTAGTTTATGACTCTTGTCCTGACAATTGTTTGTAGCATTTGTCTTTTCCCCAAAGTGTCTTGGTTTAGAAATAATTGATCCACTCTCCGGAGCAGGAATCTTGTGAGGTTCACTGTTAGATAGGCATCACGCTTTACTTCTGCAAACTGGGAAACAACATTGCTTCTCACCCCAAGAGGATACACTCTTTTCATAGTTCCAGTTTTAATGATTAAAAAGGCAGAAACTTAAAAAGAGAAGTGACAGGTAAAGACACTTATTGGCCACACTGAGTGGATGAACAATTGGATGAGCCATGGCTGTCTTTCAGGAGGAGAAGGACCATGAGATATAAACATGGCCCTGGGGTCCTATTTCCTAAAGTGTTTTCAAAAGTGAAAGGATACTTTGCCAGGGAAGGTACCCCAAGAGGGGCCTGCTACATAAGATTTTGTCACCAGGTATGATCCTGCTAGTTATTAATGTTTGCCCAAAAATTCTCTCTGAAATTTCAGGTGCTGTGCCCTCATTAAAATAGGTTTTGAATGGGTCATGATTTAGAAGGCTTTGAAAGAAACTTCCTCTCCCATTCTCCACTGTAGATGTTGGCTTCGTTCTTATCATTTTAGGTTGTTCTCAGCAGGTCATTTCCAACACTTTCTCTTGGATAGAATCCAGCTTCTTTCTAGGGCTTGCAACCAAGGCATGCTGCAACTTTGACTGTCTTTACTGTTTGGTCCCAACACTTTTTGTTGCCATTTTAAGATGAAGTCCTTTTATTTCAAGATGAGTTAATATAGACTCCATTGTCTGTCTCCCATGTCAAAGTTGAAAGTATGTATTGCGTGTGTGTGTGTGTGTGTGTGTGTGTGTGTGTTTGGAGGGGTGTTTGCGTGTGTGTGATAGTGCCAGCTGTCATTTGGATATTAATCTATGTGTGTAGTGGTGTTTTGAGGTGGGTTGTGTGTCTGTCTATATATAAACAGGTTAAATTACTTTTTCCAAAATGCTCATTTGACGTGAAAACTTTTATCAGTTTCTTGCCATGAAATTCTGCCTCATAAAAATCTGTTTACGGCTTATCCCAGTTCACCCAAACATTTAGTGCACGGGGAAACAGTGTGTGCTGCAAGAAAGGACATTTCACCACACAGTCGTTCCTTCTGAGAACTTACCAAAATATCGAAGGAGAAGTCTTAGGAATGGGGACTTTGTGGGAAATCCCAGGATTTACCTCTTCTCTCTGAAAAAGCAATTGTTTGTTTCTGCCGTTCTGTTCTCGTCTCTAAGCCACGTCAATATTCATGACATGAATAATTTCCTCCCATGACAAAGAAGAGAAATAAAATAGCAGGTCAGCACGGGTCTGTGCAACTTAGGGCACTAAGTGGCATGAGATATGCAAGAACATGCCCCATGTTCTAGTGCTGGCCCATCCTTTTGCCTTAGAACAACAGAATAAAAACATTTAATGAATTCTGCAGAGGGTTTGAGCCTTCATAATTATTTTCTTAGAAATCTAAACATCCTAATATGCTGAAAGCTAATGTCACTGGGATGGGTGAATAAATGTTGCAAATTATAATTAATCATATTAGGCGAAACATAATAGGTGCTTATATTGGTTAATTTAAAATTTAGAGAAAAGATTAAATTCACTGCTAAGTAAAGATCTTGTAGGGTGGGATCTGCTGTAAGAAACATCTGGGACACAATTAGGTTTTTGTTTCACAGTTCGACAAATAATTACATATAATGACTGGATTTCAAAAATCTTTGACATGAAATTAAGAACACAGTTTCGAAGAGAAGTGTATGAATAAACAAGTGAGTAGTTTTAAATAGACAAGAATAAAATTCAAGAGTTGGCAAGACTGAGCTGGTTAAGGCATTTGCCACACAGCCTCATGGCTCAAGTGTGAGCCCCAGAATCCACATTAAGTGGAAGGAGAGAACAAACTCCGTAAAGTTGTCCTCTGACTGCCACACAGGTACCAGAACACGTGTGTGTACCAGCGTGTGCACACACACATACGCACAAGTACAAAGTCAATTTAAAAATAAATTGCATCTCTGGTTAATTACACACTTTCAAATGTTTCAAGCTGTTCCTTTGAAGACCCTGTCTCACTTACTTAGTTTTGAGGTTATTGTCAAATATGCTATACAAGACCAACGTTTTTTGGAACTCTAATTTTAAGCACAATTAATTGCTAATGTAGAATGGGTACAAAGTTTTTGGTTCTGTCCTTTCTTTTCTTTTTAAAACGGTATTTAAGACATTCATAGGGTGACAGTTGATAGATTGCTAATGTTTGAGAGTCATTATAATGTAGTTGAGAATTAATGTTTCTGTTCTAGGCAACGGTGAGATTCCAACCCACCTTCTTAGAACATAGACAAGTCATGTAATGTCAGCAAGCCTAAGTTCCTCATCCATCCATCTATCTATCTATCTATCTATCTATCTATCTATCTATCTATCTATC
>NW_026593286.1:27225275-27225762 GCF_907164565.1 Psammomys obesus | reverse complement strand
ATCTATCTATCTATCTATCTATCTATCTATCTATCTATCTATCTATCTATCTATCTATCATCCATCTATCTTACATTCTAAAGAAAATATATAAAATTATATATTAAAGACACTTAAGTGAGATTTTTCTCCTTAGAAGTTCACCCTACACATGGTTGTGGGGAGCGGATGACGTCCTGCGTGGATGTGTGTTGTTGAAAGGAGCACAGCCATGTCAGGGACCCCAATGACTCAGACCCATGGGAATGGCAAAGCCTTCTTAGGGTCAGGCTCTGGGAGAAGGCAAAGCTCTCCTCTGGTCTATGTGCAGGTGTTGACAGTGTGTGAAAAGTCAAAGCTACCTCTTCCCAGATGTTTACAGCCCGAGTCTGATCTCTTATAGACTTCCTACTGAGATTGGCTAAACCTGCCTTCTCCATCAGGGGCATATAATAAACAAGGTATGTATGTATGTATGTATGTATGTATGTATGTATGTATGTATGTA
>NW_026593286.1:27218005-27225265 GCF_907164565.1 Psammomys obesus | reverse complement strand
GTATGTATGTATGTATGTATGTATGTATGTATGTATGTATGTATGTATGTATGTATGAATGTATATAGTCTCTGAGCTGCTGCATCTTCATCAGAGTGAAGATCTTCATCTTCATCACAGCCTACCCAATTTCAGCTGCCCTCTCTCCATCTCTCTGTCTTCTCTCTCTCTCTCTGTGTATGTGTGTGTGATTTTTTTCATTCCATCATAGCTCCAGTTAGGTCAATTCCTAAAACCTTGCAGATTGCAGCATATGGGTGTGTCTAACCATTTCCCTATCACCCTCCCCTCCTAGTAAGCCATGTGCTATCTTTGTTGAGATGTTTTTCCAATTAACTTCTATTTTGCTCCATACTGACTGTTTCTGGAATTCTTTTCTAAAGCAAAATTGAGAATCCCAGCAGTTTCATCGCAGCATCCCGAGATTGGCCTGGGCTGCAGCATGAAGCTGTCTTTGGCAGGCACACCACTGCTTCTGACAATTTTACTAGGTATATCAAAACATTATGTTAGACAGTTTTAAATAAGAAGCTTCTTAGGCTAGCAAACACACAACCAGGCAAAACATCACTGCAAGATCACACCTGTTAGCCGTGGTGTCTCCTTACCCAAGGTGGAACTTCTAAAATGCATAATAAGGATGGCCTTCCTGAGTTGTAGGGTTGAGCATCCCATAGAATAGCACGGAGGAAAACAGTTTGCATCGTGTAGATGAACAGTAATTAGAAAAGCTGCATTATTAAAGGTTTTCAGCCATTGTTATTGTATACAGGAAGGCTCGTGATCAGCATATTAGTTTTGTGGCTCAAGTTCAAACTTTTTTAGAGAGAAAAAAAATCAATTTCTGTCTCTAAAAACAGTTGGCGCCCCTTGCCTCCAATCCTTGCCATCAGTTCTTGGCTGCAGAAATTTCTCTGTGAGAAAAGCTCAGTGAGGGTCTGAGCCTCATTTAACAACTCAGTAGCTATTTCTTTTTATTTTATTTAATTATTTTTTATTAATTACATTTGATTCACTTTGTGTTCCAGCTCTGGCTCCCTCCCTCATCTCTTCCGAATCCCCAAATCCTACCCTCCCCTTCTTCCCTCTTCTCCTCCCGTGCCCTCCCTACCCACTGATAGGGGAGGTCCTCCTCCCCTTCCATCTGACCCTAGCCTATCAGGTCTCATCAGGACTGGCTGCATTGTCCTCCTCTGTGGCCTGGTAAGGCTGCTCCCCTCTCAGGGGACAGTGATCCAAGAGCCAGCCTCAGTGGCTATCTCTAATCAACACATTCTTCTAAGTTTGTGGAGAACACATCACCAGACGTCATGCTGACACACATGTGTAGTTCTTTGTACCATAGATTGTAAACATAGTGAATTGTGAGACAAATGAGTCTAGTGTTTGCCAAGTGAGAGTAAAATGAGCTGTTTTTGTATTTTTTTTTCAATTTTATCTTGTTCTGGCAGAAATTTCCAGTTAGATGGCATCTAGTATAATGTCCTTTCAATACTTAATTTTTTTTCAGTGAGCTCCAGGTATGTTGCACTCCACAATTTCATGCCGTTCTGTCTCTCTGTCCCCAGGGTCGCCTTGGTATGGAATTCTTTTTCCTTTTCCTAGTAGCACAGGCATCAGTTCCATCATGACTTCTGAATCTGTGGCATCCTTCAGCATAAACACTAGTATACTTTAAAATTATTATTTATTTATTTTTAGACAGGGTTTCTCTGTGTAGCCTTGGCTGTTCTGGACTGGATTTGTGGACCATGCTGGCCTGAAACTCAGAGAGGTCAGTCTGCCTCTGTCTTCCTGAGTACTGGGATTTCAGGCGTGTGCCATGGATGGTGGTATTACCTTTAAATTTTTAAATTAATTCATCATTTAATTTTTGAAGTAGCTTCTTATGCATCCTAGGCTGGTCTCAGACTTGATGAGTGTCTTAGAATGACCTTGAACTCTGATCCCTCTGCCTCTACTTTCCACGTGCAGGGATGTGCACCACCATTTCTGGTTTTATGCTGTGGAATGAACCCACAGGCTGAGCTACACCCAGCCCTTAAACAGCAGTGCTTGCAAACTTTCGGACTTGTTTTCCATGAACTTACAGGTTTCGGGTGACATCATGGGCCTGAGTGCAAACTCGCTCACCTTCATCTGCTCCCCAGGACCTAGAGTGAGGAGCACAGGCAAATCACTGCTGGTGACAGGCTCGTGGAAGGTCTGTCATGGCATATGTTTCCCTGTCGTCTGACTTGTCATGGCTGTAATGTTCATTCAGCACCTCTTTGCTCACCAGAAAATACAGTTTGGCACAAAAAAGGAAAAGTCTGAGATATTTTTGACATCTATGTTGTTTTGGTGAATAAATTCTGACACTTGTCCCACTATCTAAGTTCTGGGAATTGGTTCGAAAAAGGAGGACTGTTTTTTTCTTAGGAGTCCTTTCATATACTGAGCATCTTTGAAGAGATTAGTGACTACTTACTGATTCTAAAACAAACAACTGAACAACAAGGATGATAAGAGTCATATATGTATATATATACATATTGTATATACATATAATATATGTACATATACACACATACACACATGATACACACATATCATCCATGTATATAATATATATGTATATAATATACATAATAGATATATAAATGTATAGTATGTGTGTGTGTCTGTGCTGGTGTTCTACAGTTGCCTGAGTCGATGTCTGAAGACAATTTCGTCCACCATGTGAATGCTGAGGACTGAACTCATGTGTCAGCCTTGGCAGCAAGCACATTTACCTGCTGAGGCGGCTCTCAAGTCCCAGACTCTTTTGAAGTTAAAGCCCTGCGTATTGTTGTACATCCCTTCCTCACTCTTCTGTTCACAAGCTGCAGGACTTAACATAGTTGATAACTCTTAGCTTTAATATATACATTGACATGAAGCACACAAACATTTTGTTGCTAACAACAATGAGCTGAGAAGTTAGAGCCTGCAGCCCAGATTATTGTTATTATTTTACTTTAAGATGATCATTTACTACATTTGTTTATTTATTTGAGGCAGGTTCTTATGTAGATCTTACTGGTCTGAAGGCTGCTATGTAGTTCAGGCTGGCCTCGATCTCACCTGTCTCCACTTCTCAACTGCTGGGATTGAAGACATGCATTATTCATTACACTCAGCACACACACTCACACACACACACACACACACACACACACACACACACACAGACAGACACACAGAGAAAGAACGTGCAGTGTGCATGCTATTGGAGGATACTTATGTAGGTCAAGGTCAAAGCGCAACTTGCCTGTGTCATTTCTTGACTCCAGGTGGATCCCAGGAACTTAGCTCAGACGGTCAGGTTTGGCAGCAGGTGCCTCTACCTGCTGAGTCTTCTCACTGTGCTGGTTCTTACATATTTAAACGGTTGTTAAAAATAAAATATGTGACAGAGACCACACAGCCCACAGAGCCCACAATATTGACTGTCTGATCCTTTACAGAAAACACAGGCTGGTCCTTGAGCCGTGTGGAAAATACCAACAACAGAACTCACTCACTGACACTTTCACTAAGAAGGATGAATTGCATTTTTCCTTTGAAGTATGGTCTCCCACCTGTAGACCCAGTGATCAGAGTCATTATATGGAGACACTGTGGAGTTTGCAGATGTAAAACCTGTGACATGAGCAGCTACAGCTGGTTCTGTGATGCCAGCTACACCCCAGCTTTGGGGGATCCCCGTCTGTTCTTGTCTGTGCGCTCACTGTCTCCTAGAACTCCAGGCATCACCCGCTTCCAATTTGCCACATACCTTTTTTTCTACCCTTGATATTTTGGCCTAATACTGCTCTGATTGTTTTGTGAGCCTATTCTGTCACAGAACCTTTTTCATCTCCTTTGACCCTCTGGGGGCCTCTCCTGTGACCTCTTTGGGTCACATGTCTTCTAAATATAATGTTTCTGTGTTTGAGCTTTTTCTTGTTCTTGTGTCATTCCAACTGTCTCAGTGGTTTTAAGATCAGCAAGCAGATTATGGCAAAGGGAAGCCTCATTCAGGTGGCTCTCTTGTCCAGGCCAGCGGACACATTTCTGCAAGTCCTTCATTGCCCCCTCTGGACGCTGCTTGGAGGTGTCCTTTAATCGTGTTCACTGATGTCTACATTGCATGGGGTTGCTTTTTCCCCTCACAGCAACCATTTTCCACATCTGCCATTCTGACCAGATCAAATGGTCTGAAGGCCTCAGTATCCGGTGCAGCTTTGATTTCAGACCCAGCCTGGTCCCAAGCTTCCAGTTTTTCATTCTCTGTACTCCAGCCAAGCTTGCTGCATCTCTCCTGTTGCTTTCGAAGTACAGTTGTCTTTTGACATCCTCATGTGCCGTGGCAGACACACACACACACACACACACACACACACACACGTGCACACATGCACACACACATGCACAGTTTTGTGTGTGTGTGTGTGTGTGTGTGTGTGTGTGACACTGGAATGGAACCCTCAGGGCCTCTCACAGATACCTCTTCTGTTTCCGCCATGGTTTGATAGGGAAAAGCTGATCTGTGTAGGAAGAGCCAAATGTTGGATAGCAAGCAAGAAGGTCACTAACACATACACCATGAGGGTAAAATGGGGCTATTTAGAAGTAAACTCTATTACAATAAAGCATCTTCAGCTACCTAAACGAGAATAATGGTAAGTATAACGAATTAGCCAATTAAAGAATATATGATTCTATTTTTAACATTCATTTAAATAGAGAGGTGAAAGAACACATCTGAATAGATAAACGTTCTTAGGTTTATCTCATTTCCTGCCTCCCCAGCTGATACACTGCCTTGCCTCCAACAGCATCCGTAAACATTACACTTCTATATATAAATGCTGTTTTCCACTATAGAGCATAAGTCAGCATTCTTCTTTGTAAACACTCCACTCCTCCTTAGAAATGAGATGGAACCTTGTCCCGCCTGCGCAAGACCGTGGGTTGTAGCCGCGGGTGCTCAGTTAGCTCCTCTCAGCCGGGAGGTTTATATAGAGAGCAGTACGAGACTCACTCACTTGCAAGAGATGTCTTTGAATTAACTTGTGCCAGGACAGCCTTCTCTTCTCTTCCGTATTTTTCTCCCTCTGGAGTCCTTGTCCACCTTCTTTCTGGCTTCCATTCTCCCAGACATCCGTTTGCACGGATGTCTCCTATACCTAGTAGAAGTTGGGACAACCTAGCCAGCATGTCCTTGTCTGGAGGTAGACGAGTATTCCTTTGCAGGAATACTGATTGTCAGGGAACAGAGACACCTGCACGTTCACCAGCTGCCTCACTAGCTTAACCGCTACACCTGCTAACCTGAACCCCCTCCTAGCTTACCCATTGACCACGTATTATCCAAGAGACTTCCCTGGGCCTTAATATCGTGTTAAGACCTAGGGCTACAACGTTGCTGACCTCATATGCAATGTGTGTGCGTGTATGTGTGCGTGTGTGTGTTGGAGGGGTGTTGATAGTAATTCTAAATCAGTGTGCTCAATAAATACTCCTGCTCAAATTGGGAAAGAAAAAAAAAAGTTAACATTAACACCGGACACCTCGGCAACTCTGCAATCTGAGGCTTGTGCGCAGGCCTGTCCTTCCTTGTGTGTCTCCGGAAGTTCTTTCAGTGAAGCTGGGGTGGAGGTGGCGAACAGTCTTGACAGGATGCTGGTGCTATAAGCGTCGTTCATTTTAGCCACAGACTTCTTGAACTGCCCCCCCCCCCAACCCCGGCCTTCTCCAAGCAGACATTCTTACATATATTTTAAACATAAGTAATGGAGTAAGACGCTATTGTTATCGCTCAGACCATCCCTCCGAGAGTGAATACATTCATGCTGGTGTTACTGGAGTCTGTTGGTTAGAAATGTGCCTCAAATTCTAATTTGGAATCGCCAGAATTAGTAGTGGGTGCTAACCCCCACCCAAGCCAGGGAACTGACAGCAGTGAGGGAGAATACCCCCTTTCCCTGCACAAGATAGTACTGGATCTCAAAAATAGAAACGTGTTCTCAGAAATGCCTGCACACCCCCGAGGCTGGTTGACTTCCCAAGATAGCTGCCATGGTTGGCTTCTAATCTCTGTCTTTCTTCTGTTCCAGAATACGTCCCGTCATGCTCTCTGAACGTAGCTTTCTTCAGAGCCCTATGGGCACAGGCAGGGAGGACCCACGACCCTGCAAGGGGATCCCAATGGCTCCGTGCCCACAGACGCCAGCCTGCGAACGCATCACGGCTCTTCCCACTGTGATCCCACTCGTTGCTCTGAGAAGCACTGCTATTTTTACCTCTCCGGCTGCAGCCCTTTATATTTATTTGAAGGAAGGAAATAAATAGGGTTTGAGAAGGAAAATGCGTGGTCTCAGTTTTCCCTGCGCTGGAAAGGGTTGGTTGGTACGGGAGTGGGTGCTAAACATGGGTCACTTTCCTTAGCAAGTTGTTGCCCAATCAGGCCTGCCCCAGGCCTGGAAAGCCCCGCACTTCTCTCTTTGGGCACTGCCGGCTTCTTTCTCCCATGCCCTCTTCTTTGTAGGTGCCACCATCTCTTTTGACCCTGCCTGGGATGCTGCATCACTCTGCCCTCTCTTCTCCCTACACCTCCCCGGGGCTCCCACAGTAGAGCATGCGCAGTGCGGTCCATGCGGGCTACAGCATCAGCATCTGCAAAGAGCGTCAGCATCTGCACCCGAAACCCCGCTCGGGCGCGCTCCCGGAGGGTGGGGTGCAGTACCGCGCCGCGCGTCCCCGCGCCTCGGGCCCGCGCCGCTCGTCCCCGCACCGCTCGCTCCCCTCCACCCCCCCACCCTGCGCGCGCGCGCGCCTCCTCAGCATCCTCAGGCCCCGGCAGCAGCCCCCGCAGTCACTGGAGCGGCCGCGCCCGCCGCTGGGAGGGTGCAGCGGCTGGGGAGGCTCCAAGTTGGCGGAGCGGCGGGGACCCCCTCCTGCGGGCCGCCCCCCGAAAGGCGGAAAGGGCCGAGGAGGGCGCGCCGCCGTCCCCGAGACCCCAGCCCCCGACCCCTGCCCGCGGCCGCAGCATGCGCGCCCAGCCGGCGTGACCGGCTCCGCCCGCAGCCGCCCCGCACAGCCCAGCCCGGCGCTCTCGCGGGTCACTCGGACCGGCGCCCGGGAGCGATGAGCCATGAAGCCGCCCGGCAGCAGCTCCCGGCGGCCGCCCCTGACGGGCTGCAGCCTGGCCGGCGCCTCCCGCGGCCCCTGCCGCTGCCCCGCCGGCCCGGTGCC
>NW_026593286.1:27148446-27217605 GCF_907164565.1 Psammomys obesus | reverse complement strand
CCCGCCGGCCCGGTGCCGGCCCGCGCCCCGGCCCGCGCGCCGCCCTGCCGCCTGCTCCTCGTCCTTCTCCTGCTGCCTGCGCTCGCCGCCTCGTCCCGGCCCCGCGCCCGGGGGGCCGCTGCGCCCAGCGGTGGGTATGGCTGGTGCCCTTTGCGTTGCCTTCCCCGAGGGCCCCTGGGGAGGAGAGAGAAGGGCACGCAGGTGCGTGGACCCCGAACGTGTGGGTCCCCAGCCTGGCCTTCGAGCGCCTCCCTGACGACCTTCCGCCTTTCTCAGTCCCAAGTCCAGGTTCATGCTAGTTCACTTTTGTAACTGATGAATTCACTAAAGACCCATTCCAGTGGCTGTGGATTCCACCCAGAGATATTTGGTGGCTCCTGAGTCCTTTAGCGCTCTCTATGTAACTTCCAGTGACTGGGAGATGCAGCAGCGAGTGAGCAAGTTGCTTCTTGCGTTGGGAACCTTCATAGGAATGCGGGGGGGGGGCATGCAATAATAGTGGTAAATGCTTGTTTCCCCAAGTTCCCCACCAGGTTTAGTCTCTGCTGTTGGACTTAAGGTGAGGGACTTAAGGCGACTTAAGGTTGGACTTCGGGCACCAGAGAATGAAAGTCCCCAAGACACTCTTTGAGCATGACCTTTGGCTGTATTTTCCCAAAATGCTTGTCATAATGAGCAATCAGAATAATACAATGTTGAGCACACTGGCGACTAGAACTCACGGAAAGCAGAAAGCTGGCTTTGCCAGTAAGAGAAAAAGAATTTGGAAAGCTGCCAGCATTTACAGATCTATAGCCCCTTTATGGCAAAACAGTTTTTTGCTCATCTCAAAGTTACACAGAAAAGGGAATCATATATATATCATATATATATATCACATATATATGAAAGAATCGCTGAAATATATATATATATATATGTATATAAATGAAAGAATCACTTTACGTTCAGTGTCTATGAATTCAACACCCAACTTATGTCAGGAGTGTTCTAAACTCGCTGATGGGCTTATTGTTAGGTTGGTACAGTTGAGCTGCTGTATCCTCTGAAAGGGGAGGGTTAGGACCCTTGAACGTGTTCAGTTGGTGTGACTCTTCTCTAAGCCTGTTCTGGCCCTGTCCCCTCCTAGTTTGGACGTCCAGACCCAAGAGAGGATGAAAAAGGCATACATGACTACAGTCCACGATTGTATAAGCTTCCCTGGCTACCAACCTACCCAGGCTGTCCCACTGTTAGAATAGCTTGCTTTTCTGTGTCTCCACCTCCTTAGCGCTTTAGGAATAGAAAACTTTATTAATGTGGTTGATGGAAAGGTACGTTTTAGAACTTACATATTTACTGGATGTATATGTATATGTTTGTGTATATTTGTGCCTCCTGTTCTCCTCCCCCCCCCCCCCCCCCCCGCTCCGCACTGGAATGAAACTGCAGAAAAAAACCTGGGAGTCCTGACAGAGGAAGACAACACATTGCAACAGAATAGCAGCAGAAATATCAACTACAGCAGTGCAGTGCAGAAAGAAATCACACTGCCTTCAAGACTGGTCTACTACATCAACCAGGACTCAGAAAGCCCTTATCATGTTCTTGACACAAAGGCCAGACACCAACAGAAACACAACAAGGTAGGCAGGAGGCTGAGTACGCCCAAGTTGCTGCCACAAAGAGTTCTCTTACGATTTGACTTTCTGCCAGAATCTGATTTCACAAATTTTAGTGCAGCATTTTATTAAGAAAGCAATTAATATGACGGTAGAAAAGAAAGTGGAGGGAATTAACTTGGGATCGACCAGGACAGGGTCTACTGTTTGCTTCTTTGACTAAGTGGAAACTGAGCCTTTTCAGATGTCCTATAAGAAACTCGGTCCCGACGTCTCTCAGGTGCTTTGGCGCTCAACAGTGCAGTGAACTTGTTTGCAGCCCTGACTTGTTTCTGGGAGCCTTTATGTAAGGGGGCAGGAATCTTCCTCCCAGGAGGTAAAAACTCCTGGCAGTCTGTACACAGAAGGCCTCTCTGAGAGGGAGCATGGCTGCAGTTTCCCAGCAGCCTCTGCCTGTAGAACTTGCATTTGAGTTTACTTTATTTCCTTAACTGGGCATTGTGGGGGGTGGGGGAGGCGGGGGATGTTGCAATGATATGTTCATTCAGTAAACAGTTTGGCATTTCAAAAGACCATGAAGACCAGAAAAGAGTGACTTATGTAACATACAGACCAGTTTTGATTGACAGCCCCCTTGAAGACACCCTGCATCGATGAAGAACATTTTCTTTTCCTTTAGGTTGTTTTAGAAAGTGGCGTGGAGCTTGAGAAAGATACTCAAAGGAAGACAGACGTACTTAATATCCAAAGAGTTTAAGGGATCCCCTCTCCCGTGTCTTAATGTTTGAACCAATGATATTTTGAATGAAGCAGGCCTACCCAGTGGGGTAGTGGAGCCTTTGTTCTTTATTAGGTGCAGAAAACAGAGCCCGAAAGTTATATCTTTCCTTCTGAACTGCCCCTGTTCAGTTAGGAGCATGAACAGAATTTAGGCAGAGCTTCTGTGGTTTGCCTTAGTGGGTGGTTAGTTTTCTGAAACAGAGGTAAAGTCTATCTGCATGTCATAAACGGGGAGGGAGGGACACGGGGCCTGTGTGTGACTCTTCTAAAGGTTTAAAGCAGCTATTAGGTTTGCACAGTTAATTGTTACTATTTTTAAAACAAGTGAGGTCCCTGAGAAAAAGCTTCCTTCATACTGAATAACTTCATTAAGCCTGTTGGCCTTGTTTGTGCGAGTTTTGAAGGGGTGGGTTGCCTCCATGGCTGAGACAGTGAGCTTCTCCTCTGTCATGCCTTTTGCTCAGAAGGCTTTCTGTAACTGGGTGAAGCGACGGACACATGGATAGAAGGAATGGGTGTTGTCTTTAGGAAGAGAATGCCCAAGGCCCCCATTTGATAACATGCAGAGGACTAAATAGCTTCCCTTTCGAGTGATCTCTGTGTTAAGCAGGGGACAGTCTGCATTGCTTGGTTATAGTTCTTAAACTTCAGGGCCTTTGTACAGGGTGCTGGAGGAAAGCCAAATCTGACTCAAAACCTGCTTTAAAGGATGTCTAAGCCCTCCTCAGCTGAGATCTGAAAGAGATTTCAGGGGAACTTCTTTTTAACTCAGGCATTGGATACCATGACTAATGCTTGTCCTATGGTCTAGTCTTAGATGGCTGTTTTGTTTGTGGGCATGATTTCACTGCATATGACTTTATGATAATAAGGCCTATTGACCTTTTCCCCGTGATTTATGTAGACGAATGGATTTCTCCTGTGGAGCACTGGCTTGCGGTTGGCGTGACTAAGTTTCTTGACCCTGTCCACCCTAGTTTCTTTTCTACTTTTGAAAAGAATGTTCAGGCAGGAATGATAGTTGAAAGTCTATTTTTTCCCTTTTCTTATTAGTTTAATTCAATAAACATCTGTTGTACACTCCTCCTATGCAGAGCTGTATGGTAAGGGCTCACAGCTCAGAGATGATAAGTGTAGCAAGGATGAAAAAGTCATACTCATTCTCCAGGAGACACAGACATTCGCAAGACCCTGAGACAAGCCTGGGTTAGATTTTAATAGTTGCGACCTGACTTGGTGGCACCCTGAACTTTCCTTTTGTGGTCTGTGGTTTCCTCTTCCCTTGTGTATTCAGGCCTCTCGTGGACTGGTCAACAAGAAGTACTGCAGTGTTTTTCACTGGGTCCTAAGATGACTTGCTTAGTATCAGTGACGAGAGGCACACCTGTGAGTTCAGCTGCTTTGTAAAAGTTACAGTGAGAAAGCATAGAATTCCACCCTCATCGCTTCTTAAAAAAGAACCTTTGACTTCAATATCTGTGCATTTGGACCTTTGCTTGCTCTGGTTCTGAAGCAGATTTTAATGAAGGCCTCAGAAGTGCTGAATCACTGTGTCTCTCTCTGGGATCCCTACGGTTGGGGGTGGATTTGGAATGGGACATTCCCAAATCTAGGTTGCAAGGCCAAGTTCCACATTCATGTCTGAAGGAAGTTTCGTAATCTTGCATGTGGCTGTGTTCTTAATACTTAACGGCTGTCAAAGTTAAAATGCTTGTTAACTCTGTCATTATTGGGGTGGGTACTAAAAGCTGGTTGTATAGTCCACCTCTGTATATGTTACTGGTTTTGTAAGGTTCATTTGGGAAGAGAAAAATCTCAGTTGAGAGAATGCCTCAGTCATGGCCTGTAAAGAAATCTTGGGGACATTTTCTTGGTTAATGATTAATGTGGGTGATCCCAGCTTCCTTTGGACAGTGCCAACCTAGGCCAATGGTCCTGGGTTGTGAAAGAAAGAAGGCAGAGAAAGCCACAAGAAGCAAGCCCGTAAGTAGCTCTTCTCCACAGCCTCTGCTTCAGTTCCTGCCTCCAGGTTCCTGCCAGGAGCTTCTACCCTGACTCCCTCAGTGATAGGCCATGACCTAGAATGTGTAAACCAAATAAACCCTTTAGTCTCTAAGTGGCTTTGGCCATGGTGTTTTATCACAGCAACAGAAAGCAAACCAGAACAGGAATCAGTTCAATTTTGACATAGAGTGATGCTGAAGAAACAGTTGTCCACATGAATCCATTTTTGAGAGAAATGAGTATGCTTATGACTATGACAAGGTATGAGGTGTACCCTAAGACAGGCCAGAGCAGCCAGGGAATAAAGAGACACCACAGACCTACATAGTCAAGGGTTTCTTGTTTTGATTTTTGACTTTTGGTACATTCCCAAATTAGGATTTCATTATGGGCAATCTTATTGTCTGATAGTTTATTATAACAATCTCCTTATTACTTAAGATGTCAGCTCACTATTACATAGGAGTTTTAGGGCCTGCTAATGAAAAGTTTTAATTTTATGTGAAACTGGAAAATAAATATTGGGTGTCATCCTATTTTATGTCACGTAGGTCTAGAACTCTTGAAATCATCAAGGCAACGAGAGGCTTTTTTAAAAAATGCAATAATGCAGCGATGACTGGTGGCTGGGGCCTTCTAGGATGTTTTAGGATGGGGGTCTCATCACTAGAAAGTTGAGGGCATGAATGAAGGGTTGGGTCTTTCAGCCTTGCCCATCCGGAAAGGGCCTTAAGATTTAGTTGGTCGTCAGTGTCCCATTGGCATGATCAACCACACTTAAAAAGTGAAGCTTCCCTAAGGCCCCAAAGGGATCGGATTCTGGAAGCTGTCTGCTAACTGAACACGCAGAGGTCCCTAGAGGGTGTGGCACCTGGACAGGGTCTGAAAGCTCAACACCTTTCTCCTACAGCAAGCCTTATGTCTCTCTTCCACCTGGCTGTTTATCTGCCTCTTTTATAATGTCCTTTATAGCTACTAGTAAATGTTTCCCCTGAGTTCAGTGAGCTGCTCTTAGCAAATGAGTCAACTCTGAGCAGGGAGCTATGGGCAGCCTGATGTATAGCTTGCCATCAGCTCAGACTCCAGCTCAGGGCCTGTGACCGGCATCTGAAGTCTTGCGGGACTCTGCTGCCTTCAACCTGTGAGGCCTGACACTGTCTCTGGATGGATAGTGTCAGAGCAAAATTTGAGTTAGAGGACACCTGGGTCGCTCGATGTGGAAAGTCTGCTAATTGTTTGCCGTGTAGACAACTCATGTCAACAGTGTTGTGGTGGTGAGTGTTGTGTGAGGGTGAAGATGGAAGAAGAGCTTTGCATTTTCTTATGTTTCGTTGTTATCAAGACCTGCCAGTCTTCATGAGTCTATGTGGAATCATGTGATTACCACACAAAACAGTGTATCACCAATGCAGCATACAAATAAAATGGACGGTAGATATGAACAGCAGAAGAAACAATTTAGACACATTCATTCTTCATTCATTCACTTTTTTTTTTTTATGAGATGATGCTGTGAAGCCCTTTCCCAAGAATGTTGATCAAAATTTACTTGTCTTTTATGAGTTCTCTCTTCTGATTGGCAGTAATAGAAGAAGGACGTGAGGGCACAGTTTATAGTCAGGGGAAGGAGACCCAGCTATCAAGGGAGTCCCCCAAACAAATGACCTCTTGGCACAAACTGACTTTTAGGTAAACAGACTGCTCCTTACTTCCCACGATTCCAGGTTGAGAGCGTGTTTAATGAATTCAGTTTCTTTCTTATTTTGGTGCTGGAGGTTGAACCCAGAGACTTGTGCTGTAAGCATGCATGCATCTACCACAGAGCTGCGTCTTCTCTGTGAGCGGAGCTGGACCAAAGTCCTTATGCTTTTGAGTTTACTTCAGGACAAGGCTGCTTCCTCAGTTCCGGATTATCTAGAAGCCAGGAGCTCCATTTTTCTTAGTATGGGACAGCAGAAAGAGCAGTATGGGAAAGGAAGTCCCAAGCGTTTATCCTGCCAGGTGCTCTTAATGCAGTTTTAGAAGTCTGGAATATACGTTTTTATGATCGTTATCTATTAGGAGGAAGCCTCACTATTGTGGGCCATGTGAAAAAGAAATCTCTTCTGGAAGTTTTCTTTAAAAAAAAAAAAACCCACGTTTTAGCTAAAAATCGTAAGATTTGTAGAATCTTATGTGTAGAACATCTCCGCTTCTCCATCACCACACTATGTGAGTTTGGTTAACAGGTCTGACGTTCCATGTCCTACCTCTGTTCTGGTGGAATAACCACCCATTAGGTTATATTATAGGGCGGACTTTGATATGGCCTCAACAAACTTCCCGAGTTTTCCAGGAGTTTCTAGACAGTCATTGCAAACCTGTGGTCTTTGCAGTGGCGTCATTGGCAGGACTTGGAGTACTGTGTCTCTTGAATGGATTTTTGATCAAACATCCATATATAAGAAAATATATAGAATGGATGCCATAACATCTCATGTTATGACTATACTGAAATAAAAAAATAGCTTATAGATTTTTTTTGTTTTTGTTTTTGTTTTTTAGATTTTTTAGTACTGGGCCGGATCATCAGGAGAGGTAATTTTAGTCTTGAGTTTTGGCGTTGTATAAATTGCTAAACATATGTTTATTCTGGTTAAGCTAGCAAAATTACCTATACAGTGGCACCGTGCTTCAGTCTCAGTTTTTCTTCCAGCATTTGTGTTACTTGTCAGTTGTGAGTAAGGAGAAAAATGAGTGCAGAACATTAAGGTATTTGAGAGACCAAGAGTAGGGGTGCGGCTAGTGAGGAAAAAAAAGTCCTACTTAATTCTCTAGAAATCTAGTGACCAAGGTTTATAGACTCAGCAGATGAGGTTTATCAGTGGTGTCTTCAGAAAGGATGACTAGCCAGAAAGCTGCAGGCAGGGCCAGGGTTCGAATCCATCTCTTTCCTGAGCATAGCCCGTGGTAGAAGGAGATAGAGAGCATCAGAAGGAGAAGTGGGAGGTTGTAAAGACAGGAGACAGATGCAGGCATTTGATTTATTCCATGTCACAGGGTGAGTCATAGGAGGGGGCTCAAGAAATGAACGTGGTGTCGAACGCCAGTCCTGCGGCTCACAGAGAGCTAACGTCCTAACAGGAGGGGCAGATGGGGACAGTAACAACACCAGTCCATTAAGGTCTCCTTTGAAGAGCAGAGTGGGTCTAGCTGGGTGTGACAAGTCCACCAATTGTTAAAAAGTAGTTCCTGTCTAGATAAGGTGGGCATTCGCTTTAGATAAGCATAGGCGGTGGGGAAGAGACAGCAGCACTTAATCTTCACTCATTCTCCTGGTGGAGTGTCAGAGCTGAGGCACTGTGGTGTGTCATTCATGTCTGTGTGCCATTACTAGCCGTTGCTACAGAAGGAGGTAGACGTCCAGAGGAGAGAACAACCTTTGCTCAAGGAAATCAGAGAGAAGAAAGAACTGGTCTGGCCCCGATCCTATTCCTTACCAATTTATGTCAGAAATACTATTCTCAAACTCTTAGATTAGTGGGGTGAGATGATGGAGGCCCTGGGAAGTGATTAGGATTGGAGAATCTTGCTGTGGTAAGGCCCCCATGGTGGCATTAATGGCTTTATATGAAGAGCAGGAGAGACTCCGGCTAGAACATTTGGTTTGCCATGCGATGCCTTGTCATGATGAATCAGGAAGGTCCTCTGCACATGCCGGTGCCATGACCTGGGGCTTCACAGCCTCCAGAATCCTGGGCTAAATGCACCTGTGTGCGTGTGTGTGTGTGTGTGTGTGTGTGTGTGTGTTTCTAACTTGTCTAATCTGTTGCGGCAACAGACAACAGACTAAAGCGTTCTCCTGCTTCAGTTGCACCCTCCTTTATTTCTTTGGCTTTCTTGGTGTCTTTGCATATTTGAATTTGGATCCTTGTCCTTGATTCTTCTTTTCCATCAAGTCTAGACCTTTTTAATTCATCCTACCTCCCCCCCCAAAAAAAATCAATTTGAGCAGCTCACAACTGAGCCATGCTGATGAAAGTCTGGCTGCAGTGTGTGTCCCTGAATGAGGGTTTCTGCTCAGGGCCTGACTCATTCTTGCCAACTATATAACTGCAGGGACCGTCCTGCCTTCACTTTGTGGGGTTAGTATCTCACTGCCCCCTTTTCTTTTCTTCCATGCAGAAAATAACCCAGGACCCTTTGTCTGGTGGCATTGCCTGGGTTTGGTGGCTTCAGCCAGCGTGAAATAGTTCAGGGAAGAAGAGAGCTGTCCTCACTGTCCCCATTTTTCTCACTAGGACTGCAATTTCCCAGCATGGAAGAGTGAACTTGGGGAGTCGGCGCTGATTCTTCTCTCCTTCATTTCCTGCCTATAAATAGTCACTTCTCAAGTCTTGATGCTACTCCCTGAACCCACCCCTCCTCTCTCTGCATTGTGTTCTTGTCATCGCCTCTTGTCTCATTCTCTGTCGATCCATCAGTCCCACTGCTGACAGGTTAATCTTACTGGAACACTTATTTCATCACGTGACTCCCTTTATCCACATTCAACAAGCATAATTTCAGCTAGATAACTTTCACTCGGGCAGAGCACAGGTTGCTTCCCTCCTCCACAGAGCCTTCCTCTTCCAGCATTCTTCTGGCTCTGTCCAAAGGTCAGTCCACAGATGGGAAAAGTCTGTGTGCATGATTTCATCCTTATCTGTCCGAACTATGAGGCTACTTTCAGAAAACCCTTGTGCTCCCTGGGAATAAACTAGTCTGTCAGTAACGTGTCCTGAGACTTTGAAGTCTAAATTCTGTTAAATTCCTACTTAGCCCTGATGGTCCTGTCACATCATCTTTAAGACTTGAATAATTAGCTGCTCCTCAGCTAATTATTTGAATTTTCAGAATTATTATTTTTTCTTTTCAAGAAAGTATGTAAATCATAAAGTACATAAGCATGAAGTTTTATTCCTACAAAGTATTCAGTTCTCAGTGAACACAGGCACCCGTGAGGAATCTGAGCACGATTTAGTGAATATGCAGGCAAAGCCCACTGATGCCTGCCTTTTGCAGTGTTACCGGGGAGTCTTTGTATTTAGGATTTATGTACATTTAGTACAGCTGTATTTGAGGTTAGTGCCAGAAATTCTGTTATAAAAGGGACAGATCTGGTTGTCGTAATTTATGTGACAGGGTAGGTAGAAGTCTCCATCCCGGGAAACCCACCGTGGCACAGCTGAGACTTGGTTCAGTTCCTCAAACAAAGTTTTTTTTTGTTTGGCATCTTTGTTGGCTAGAGAGTGGACAGGAGCACATTTCCTTGCTTGGGAAATGAGAGATTAATGAACTGACTTCCACTTGGAATTCTTCTATGACATGCACTCATTTGTTAACAAGATCAACCTTAACATGAGATGTTTTCTCCCAGTTTGAGATGAGAAGGATGGGAATTCGAGCAGATCCCCTCTACACGAGAGGTACCAATTACAGAGCAGTTAAGTCTAAGTAGGCTGCTAAGCACAGGACGAACAGACCCCTCGCTGCATTGCTCTTGGGCTTAAACCTATCATTACACAGCTGGGGACAGTCACCTTTTACTTATCTTCGTGTCCTGTTGAGGGACTGGTCTTGTCAAGCTTTAAATCCTAGGTAGACAGTGGCAGTTAGGAGATCACGTGGTCTTGGACTTCTTCCCTCTGCCCGGTGGGATTAAAGATACATTTAGGAGTAGTCTGACCTAAGCATAGGGAGAAGCTGATCACACACACACACACACACACACACACACACACACCACAGAACAGAACAAAGCAAAACAACAACAGCAACAAAACCAACCTAAAACAAGGTAGAACAAAACAAAACAACAACAACAAAAAGAATCGAAAAGCCAGACCCCTCCTAGAGGGCAGGAGGTGTATGTGGCTCAGCTCAGCTATAGAACTGCTTGCCCAGTATTTCCAAGACTTTGGGTCTGATCTATCACACCACTAGAGAGAAAAACAAACAAACAACAGCAGAGACACTGGCTTTGATTCTTTTGAGTGTGTGCTGGATTTCAGAATCTCTCTGGAGCTTGCTTCTCCTACCTGTATCCCCACACGGTCCTCATAGCGAAGCGACTGAGGTGTTCTGGATGTGGAACCTTGTTCTCCAGACTTCTAGTTTCTTGCTCTTTTACCACACCTACGTGGGCGAGCCATAGAGCACTGGCCTTGCCTTTGAGATGAAGTATTTTTAAAAAGTGATTATTTAAAAGTTGTTGACAACATATTTACTTATTTTTTTTAATTTTCTCTCTCTTTTTTTAAGATTTATTTACTCTTTATACAACATTCTACCTGCACACCAGATCTTACTATAGATGGTTTTGAGCCACCATGTGGTTGCTGGGAATTGAACTCAGGACCTTTGGAAGAACAGTGAGTGTTCTTAACCTCTGAGCCATCTCTCCAGTCCCATATTTACTTACTTTTAAATTATTGTGTGTGTTCATGTGAGTGAAGTGGCCACAGACACCAAAAGAGGGCTTGCTCTCACCTAGAGCAGGCATTATGGGCTGTGAGCTACCTGACATGTGCGGTGTGGGCTGAATCCAGAGGAGTAGCACATGCCCTTAACCGCTGAGCCATCTTTTTAGCCCAGACACTTGTCTTCTTTGATCAAAAGTCCTGAGAGCAAATGACACCTGAGCTGTAGCCCTGCGTACATTCCCAGACACACTGCCTTCAGCATTTCCTTGCATTCACTGGCCTTTTTGGTCTTTGTTTTACCACTTCCTGGCTTCCTCCCTCTTCCCTTTTTATCTCTTCCTCCTTCCCTTCTTTCTCTCTCTCTCTCTTCTTTCTTTTTAAAATTTTTGAGACAAGTTTATACTATGCAACTCAGGCTAGTCTTGAACTCACCATATTGTCCAAGCTAGCCTCAAACTTAAGTTACTGTTGCCTCAGCTGCCCAAATGTTGGGTTTGTAGACATTTCACACTATGCCTGACACCTTTCCTGATTAGCCTTTCTTTTTATTTTTCTTTTGCATTTAATTTTATATTATATTTTAATATATTTACATTATAGTTAATTATACTATATTTTTAAATTTTATTTTCCTCTGTCAATTTCTTTCCTTATGGAGAGAGAATGAGAATGTGAGAGAGAGAGAGAGAACGAGAGGGGGTGGAGTTACATTTGGTGTTTCCAAACTATATGTCAGACATTTGACTCATTTTAGAAATAGCTTCTTTTCTTGGAAAAGTATTCTTGTATACTTTTGTAGGAGCTTACAGCTTAAAGAGGTGGGTGTCTGAAACAAGCTGATTTAACAAGAATTGGTAAAGTCATCCTTTATTTTTTAGTAGCTAAGGAAAAAAAAACAAGACAGAACTCCCAATTTAGCCCATTTGTCAGCACGTGGAATGAGACATAACCAGTGATTCAAAACGAAGAGGATATTTCAACCCGAAGCTAGGAAATGGCCACTTAATGACACGGTATATCCATTTATTTGTGGGACAAATGTGATTAAAAAAAAAAATTGGCCATGGTAGTGGTTTGAATATGAAACACCCCCCACAGACTGGTGTGTTAAAGGCCTGATCCCCAGCTGGTGTTGCTATTTTAGGATGATGGACGCGTTAGGAGGTGAGGCCTGGCCGGGGGAAGTAGATCTGTCTTTCACCCTGCTGTTTCCTGGTCACCATGAAGTGAGCAATGCTTGCCACATGCCCCTGCTGGGCTGGCTGGCTATGGGCGGGCACTTCTGAAAGCATGAGCCAAAGGCCCTTCTTAGGTCATTTTCTTTGTGTGTTTGTCACAGCTGTGTGAAGAAGGCATTTTTTTTTCTCCTCCTGCTACCCCTGTTGCTGCAGAGTGATGAAGAATGGTTCAGGGATTTTAGAGTGTTCTTGGTTTGAGCTGCAGATGAATCTGATCCATTTCAGACAGAAGAAGGCATAAGTACTCAGCCAGGTTTTGGGGGCACAGACTTGTCCCAGCTCTGGGGAGGCTGGTGGGAGGACTCTGAAAAGGGGTGAATGCGGGGTAGGGTGTCCACGCCTCCGATGAGCTAATTAACTGTGGCCCTTATTGAGCCGCACTGACAACTAGAAGTGATTCCCCTCAACCTGTGTTGATAACCAGGGCATTTGGAATTCGGGCATTTTAGTGAGTTGTAAGGGGAACCTTCTCTTTCATTCTTGGCAGCGAGGGAACGAATCCCAAGGCCTCTGTGTGCCTTGCTAGTCTTTTGTTCCTGAGCTATGTCCCCAGATCCAGGTACGCTTTTTTTTTTCCTTGAGGGTATTGGTAACGCTCCTAATACTTGTGCTCTAAATAACATAAATCTTAAGACAATTTTTCCAAGAGCTGTCCCAGTTAGATAGCCAGTCACTTTTCTTCCCTTCCTCCGATTCTCCCAGTGGGGCCAAACCAAGAAAAACCTCAATTTGCCTTTGGAAGTTCTCTGACTTGGAAATGAAATATAGCAGGGAGGCCACCATGCCAGACAGAGAGTGTCTACATCTTCTGATCAGAAAGAACCCAACAGGACAAAAACTTCAGATACATAGTTTGCTTTTATTTTCTCACTGGGATACAATTGAACAGGATGCGAAATCTGTGCACAGGTTTGCCGGGAGAGTCCGCCCACTGATTCTCCACTGCTTATAAATGATGGCTTTGTAGTGTGTTCTCACTAATTACCTCGCTAATTGCTGTCTGGCTGTCCTGAGTGACACAGTGGCCTTTCATCTCTGCAGAACGTTCATACAACAGTTAGCCACATTCATCCCTGTTACCGTCGCTTGCTTGTTCCCTCAGAACCAAGGAGACATTCAAATGACGCCGTCTCATTGTTTTTCTGTTTTGCAATGGTGTGTAAAATTGTTTTCAGAAATGGTTAATCATTATGCCTTTCCCTTATAATTAATTTAATACATAGTTTTTTTCATTTTATTTATTCTTTTATTTGGGTGGCATCCATCCTTTCAAGACCCACTGAAGCATTTAATATTTGTTGCTCAAGTGGCATATTTATAAACGACCCCACTCCTTCCCACATTGTCTTCATAATTGCCTCTAAATCTGTCTTCTAATTTTTTTTTATGAAATAAATTATGCATAACTAAAATCTAGAAATCTGCCTATCACAGATTTTAAATTTGTCTTTTCAGTTTACTTTTCCAAAGTTTGTGGATTCCCCTGGGATGTTTCCACACCCTAATATGTTAGAAGCTTAGGAGCTGGCCCGACTCACTGTTATGAAACACTTGGTGGTGGTGTAATGCCTGAGAGTCTTGAACCTTTCCTAGAGGGCCGCTCTTGCCCTAGTTTTGCAGCCTTTACACTGCAACCCTTATCCTTTTGTTTCTGCTTTGACGTGTAATAGACAACCCAGGCTTGTTGTGTTCAAAATGGAACTTTCAGTTTTAACATCTCCGAGCCCAGCCTGCCCCTCCCATGTTCTTCCCACGTGGGTAATGGGAGCATCATCTCCCAGACAGTGGCTCAGGCTAACAGCTTTTCCCCACCCGTTCTCCCGCAGTATCTCTTCAAGTCATCAAGTCCCATCATCCTGTCAGAACCTGGCCGTTTCTCTCCACTGTTGCCCAGCTGGGTTTCTGTGCCGCCACCTCTCGCTTTCATTTCCTTGTTCCTTGTTCCCTTTTCTGTTCCTGTCCCCCTCCCTCCTCCCACTTTTGTCATTTCTACATGCACCAGGCAAAATGATCCTGCTAAATTCCTATTTGGATTATTCAACTCGAAAGTCTCCAGGAGCTTCCATTTTCTAAGAGTGGTTTCTGCCCCTCTAATTACAGTGATGTGGCCACTAAAGAAAATTACGCTGTTACTATTATAGTTGGTTGGATAGGAGTGCTCTTCATGTTTGTGTTTTTGAACATATAACTTAGAAAAATGAATAAGATTTAAATACCAGTTTCACAAATGATTGGAAATATAATAAGGTATACTTCATAGAATTCATTTTCCCAGAGAAATTAATTCAACTTAATTTAATTCTATTTAAATTAAAAAAAATTAAAATATATACTAACATACTTGGCTTCTGTACTTTGATTAATTCACGTTTTAATAGGAAGTTTTTATTTTCCTAGTTTAAAATCCTAGACCATGCAATTAAACTGGGTTCTTAAATTTTTAACGAGAGGACAAATGCACCATCTGAACGCATGTGCCGACGTTGTGACGCACTGAAGGGCATCTTTCTCTATCCAGAAATGCTCTTGTGGGTCAGTGAGCTGTCCAGCCTATTTTCTCACCACAGGAAAGGGTGATGGATACTTCTGGGTTCAGCCAAGGGAGGGGCTGTTTCTTGGGGTTCTATTTTCACAGAAAGGGACACTTTCTTACTTCTTGGTGTCTAGGGCCCCAGATGGGAAACTCTGTAGTGATGACAGGCGTCTTCACAGAACTTTGGGAGCAGGGCTCTTACGGAAATTCACTGTTCTGTCAACGTTGGGCTTCCTGGGCAGAGAAGAGAGGTCAAACCGCTATCTGCTCGTTTTTGTAGCAGTGGCCCCAGTGTGCATTCTCACTAGGGCTGCATACAGGTTGACTATCCCTGCTAACGCTTGCTAGCTTCAGTTTTCTTCATATCGACGATCCTCATAGGCGTCCAGTGATGAGTCTTTGTGGCTCTGATTTTATTTCCTCGAGTACTTTTTGATACCCTTATTGATGCATGTGTATTTCCTCTGGAGAAGTTGCCTATTCAGTCTTTCCGGCTTTCTGTTTGTTTTCTGTTGGTGAGCTGTAGAAATTCTCGTATTCCAAGTACAAATCCTCCATCTCTTGGCTTTCTCCCATCCTATGTGGACTCTCCTTTTCTTGACATTCTCCCCTCCTCATTGGAGAATAACTCTAAGGCATGACCATAGGCAAGGGCTCTAGCACCTCTCTTTCTTTCTTATTTTGAGACAAGACAGTAAGTTGCCCCATTCTCCTTGAACTCACTCTGTAGCCTGGGTTGGCCTTGAACTTGCAACCTTACTGACTTAGTCTCTTGAGCAGCTAGGATTGTGGGCCTGTGCTACTAGGCTGACAGTGCTGTTTAATGTACAAAAGTTTATTTATCATTTTTTATGATGTCTCAATTAGGTTTTCTTTTGATGTCTATGCTTTTAATATCGTACTCAAAAAATCATAACCAAGTCCTGTGTTATAAGGATTCCCCCCACATTTTCCCCCGTTGCTCTCATGTTTTCTTCTGAATGCTTTGTTGTTTAAGGCTCAGGTATAGGTCCTATGTGAACATTGATTTAATTTTTCTAGGTCATATACAGGCTCCAACTTTTTTTTTTTATGTGGATATCCAGTTTTCTGAGTACCGTGTATTAAAAAGACCTTATTTTTCTCCTTTAAACTGTCTTGGTATCCTTGTTGAAGATCATGTGATTACATTTGCTTGAGGCTTTATACTCTACTCTGCTGGTCCTCATGCCCGTCTCTATTCAGCACCATACTTTTGATCATCATACCTTTGTGGTAAGTTCTGAAGTCACTAGGTGTTGGATGAACTCACGGGCCTCATGCATGATGAACACAGGCTCTACGACTGGGCCACACCTGCAGTCCCTGTTCTTTTTCAAGATGGGTTTTGTTGTTTGGGGTTCTTTGAGATTCCATTATAAGGTTTAGGATAGATTTTTCTATTTTTGGACTTGGATTGCTCTATTGATTAGAGTAGTGCTGTACTTTTTTTTTCTGTTGAGTTTTAAAATCCATGAACCCTGATGAATTTCCATATATTCGTGGCTCTAGATTTCTTTCATCTAGTTTTGTGGTTTCAAGGATACATCTTACGTCTCTTTGATTAAGTTTATTCTTTGTTGTTTTGTTGTGAATGGGACTGTTTTTGCTTAATTAAATTAAATTAATTTAACTTAATTTTCAGATTGTTTATTGCTAGTATGTGGACAGTATTTTGTGGTGCTGGCGATTTGAGACCAGAGTCTCACACATCCAAGGTGAACATTCTATCACTTTGCTACACACCCAGCCCTCCACATTGCATGCTGAATGTGTTTTTTTTGTGCTCTGCAAATTTTCTGAATTCGTTCATTACTCTTAGATTTCATCTTGTAGACTGTAGGGTTTTCTGTGTATGGACAAATGATTTTATGTTTGCCTTTCCAACATGGATGCCTTCATTTCTTTTTCTTGCTTAATTACTTTGGCTGAGGCTTTCATTACAGTGTTGAATTTGAAGGGACAAAAACAGGCACCGTCATTTTCTTTCTGAACTTAGTTTTTGCTATTTGGTGTCATGTTATGTGTTTTGATGTAGGGCCTTTGTTATCTCAATAATAATAATAATAATAATAATAATAATAGTAATAATAATAATAATATTCTATTAAATTTTGCATGTTTTGCTTTGCATATTTCTTTAAAAAGGAAATCAGACTACAGGGAGAATGATTGTTTAGTAGCTTGCCAATTTTGGGTAAGTTCTTTGTCTGGATTTAAATCTTGTCGTTTTAAGCCTGAGAAGGTTGAGTTAGATTTTGGGATCCTGTAGTGTCTTTAGGATAAACCTGAGAGGTTGCTGAAAAGATGTGTGGAATCCAGTGACTTGAAATGTTATGTGTCATTTGATTTTGATGTGGGAGCGTTCATTTGATACAACACTCATGGCTCTAAAGTTCTGTGAAATGTCCTCCAGAAAGAGATATGTGCTGTAAAATTAAGGGTCTGTCATTATTTCCAGGGTCCGCTCTATTTGTGGAGTAGCTGCCTTCTGAAATGGGTGTTAGACAGAGAATAGGAATAACAAACTGTGGAAATTTATCCGAAAGTGTGTGCTGGGTAGGCTTGAGGGCTTGAGTTTGGATCTATAGTAATCCATGCAGAGAAAAGCTGGTTATGGCAGCTCATGTCTGTAACTCCAGTACTTGGGACATGGATCTGGCCAGCGAGCCTCGGTCGATTATTGAGTTCCAGGTTCCATGAGAGACCTTGTTTCAGAATATTGCATGGGGAACATGGAGGAAGATATTTGATGCCTTAGACTGCCACACATGTTCACAACTCAACTGTACCTGGGCACAGATTCACAGGAACACGTAGTACTGAGAGAGGGTGAGCGGAGTAGCTGGCCTCATGAATGAGTAACGTGAAGTGATTCAAAGAGAAAAGAGTTTTTGAAGAACAAAGCAGAGGAGTGGCTAAGGAGTGGTTTTCTACAGAACTGCCTCTAGCTGGACCATGCTCCATCCCAGACTCATCATGAAGTCCTCAACAAGACATTTGATGTGATAGAATTGCAAAAGTAATAATCTTGGGACTCCAGGGCAAAGAAATGTTATAATAGGTAAAAAGCTAATGACAGATGTACATAAAGATGCACATTCCCATGTGTGACATTGGCATAAATATGTTGTGTGAAATTCAGGGTTACTCTTACATATTTCCCAACATGATCTAAGAATTCAGAATTCATAGTGGCATAAAATGAATAGCAAGTCTCTTTCCTAGCAGTCTTCAAAGGCTGTTGAATTTCTGTTTTTAGTTCTTATAACATTTAATAATTTATCTCTGACCTATTTTTAGATACCCGTCAGCCTAAGATATTATCTTTTCTCTGCTACAAGGAAAGGTGAATATATTTTACTGTAGTGTGCTTCTTTTTTCCCTAGCTCCTGACTTTTACTTCTGACATATTTCTTTCCTTTCCTTTTTTTTTTGTGATATTAGCAGGTATAATACACTTAAATAATCTTAAGGGGATTTAGTCTTAGAATTATGTGTCAAGTTGCAGCTTTTGGCCTCTGGAAAGAGAGATGAACTTGGCGACCTAGGAAGAGTAGCTGGAACAAATTACCCCTCTATAATGGGTTGCCAGGAGTGTATGCTCGGCATGCAAGGCCTTGAAAGGTTGATAGTGAAGGACAGAGAGACATTTTATGGAGGAAAAGTATCGCATATTTCCTTTGCCAGAGGACAAAGGTCTTCTTAGGATTTCTTCCTCTTTATGTTAGGAAGGTAATGGAGTGTTTTAAGAGGGAAAGAAGGTAATATTACCTGACTCATATTTTAAAAAGGCCATCTGGCAGTCCTGCTCAGGATGGACTACTGCAGGGCAAGAGTGGATAAAGGCTGACCATTTGGGGCACGCTCACAGCTGCCCAGGGCAGAGGCAGTGTGGTCTGCACTGTGGTGGTAGCTGAAGCATGACAGATAAAGAAGTAGATTTGGTATGTGTTTAGAGATGGAGCTTCCAGCTTTCTGACAATTGGGCTGGAACAGGAGAGGAGCTGTGGTACGTAGAAGAATTCCTCTCTCCCGAAGCCGTCCACATCTGAATCCCTAGAATCTGTGATTATACCACCTTCCATGACAAAAGCAATTCAGTGGGTATAATTAAACAGAGGATTGTGGAATGGGGTTGGGATGTGTGCTGGATCCACTCGGAGACCTCATGCAAGCAGAGCATCAAGGCCCCTATGAGTCAGAATGACTGAAGAGGGTGTGACAGTGTATGCATGCTGAGAGGGACCCTTGAGTCCTGGAGTGTGGTGCTTCTTGAGATTGTAGAAACTAAGGAAATAGGTTCCTCCTGGCTCTCTACAGTTGGAACCAGGTTTACTAACAACTCTGTTTTTTAGTCTGTAGACTTTGATTTGGGCTTTTGACCTCCAGAAGTGTCAGGTAGAGTGGACATAAGAAACTAATCCAGAAGTCTGGAACGCCTGCTGGGCTGTCATAACAGGGAGCCCACGGAGGGAGTTTAGAAGCAGGAGGAGAGGGTACCCTACTCTGCTGCAGAGGATGGTGGGTCATCTCTGTGAGTGACTTAGCTGTGGTGTCAGGGACAGGTCGAAGTGGGGGGAGATTGTGGGAGCCATCATTAAGCAAATGACATTTAGAGACTCATGGAGTTTCATCCACGGAGAGGATATTGCTTCAATTGTGGAAAGACAGCTTAGTAACCTTCGAACGCTGGCTCCATTATGACTCCATTCCCTCTCATTTCTAGCTGTTTAAATTACAGTTGTTTTCTTTTGAGTCACCAAATGACATTTCAAAAGATAATAAGAAGCTGTCACTTCGGGAGGAAAGAAAGTAATTTTAAACATCCTTTAAAAAAGATTGAAATTTTGGACTGTGTATCTAGTTGCATTATTGCTTTCTTTATTATTTTTTGAAGGATGTGTGTGAGCTCATTTGACAGATTTAAACCTGTACTTTAATTTAGAGGAATCTCTATGGGCATAAAAATTTTAAAACCCCACTTCTCAGGTGGCCTAGTCTACCTGTGGAAATAAGCAAACTTTGTCAGTCACTTATTTGGAGAGCTGTGTTGATGGTTGCAGATGGGCTTTGAAGAGAAGGTTAAATGAATTCGTGTAAAGGCACCGTATCCAGAAGGATCTAAATTTTTGTAGTTCCTGCAAATGCAAAGCAGGGATTCTTAACCAAGGGTAGCTCTATAGACCATTTGGCAATGCCGAGAGATTTTTGTAGTTGTCCCAAGTTGTAGATCGGGTGCTGGGGTCATCTGTGGGCAGAGGCCAGGGTGCTGCCAACAACGTGTTTTGTAGCTAGCCTCCTCATCCAGTCAAGGAGACACTCAGCTCAGGGTGTCAGGAGCGCTGAAGGTGTAAAGCCCTGTCAGAGCTTGTAAACCTACAAGCTAGGAGACAGGCAACTGTCAATCAAACATAGTTTTTGGCTGCCTTCACGGAAGTGCCAGAACTTTCTTACAGATTCTGGAAAGTTTTGACTTTGTAGGGAACTAGCGAATTTGGTGTTCATTGAAATGGAAGGCAGAAAGAATAAGCTGCAAATCTTCATCTGAATGTGTTTTCCTTTTTTTTTTTGTGCATGTGTAAGAAAAAAGTATTACATTATCATAAGATTACTTTTAGAAAATTAATGTCCTCTAAGGAGTTTTTATTTTTGGCTATTTATCAAATATTGATAACATCGTGCCTTTGCTAATCATCACTAACTAAATATCACCCTAGTGTAGTAATTTGCTTATTTTAGGTAATAAAAAAACCACTTGAAATGACTATAAATAAATAATAAAAAATTGAAAAATTACCTAATTTCTTTCTTTTTTGTTGGCACTATTAAATATTTTGAATCACTGTGGGTTAAAAAGAAATATTTACAAAAAAAAAATCCACTTGTATTCATATGTTGGTTTAGTTACCATCCCTGGGAAGAAATACAGGACGAAGAGCTTTGGACAGTGCTCTGGAGGATTTTACTCTTAGGTTTCTTAATACAAACTTTGTGTTATTAGTGTGTGTGTGGGGGCAGTGCGGTGAGAGGGAGGGAAGGAAAGAGAGAAAGAGAGAGAAGTGGGGAGGGAGAAAGACAGCTGCACAGACACGTAGAGATCAAGGGCAATCTTTGGTCCTTTTCTTCCACTGTGGATTGAGGATTAGACTCAGACTTCCTCATTGAGCAGTCTCAGCAGCCCCACAATACAAACCTCAGTTATTAAATTAGTAAGAGACCTTGAGAAAATGATGTTGTCAATAGGATGGAAGCTATGTCTGAACGTCCCTGATTTAAGAACAGGTCTTTGAGATGGATGCTATAGATAGTAAAATAAAATCAGTAAGAATGACTTTCAAAGTCCTCAGAGTCTGTGACAATGCATGTCTGATTGCAATGACAAATACGAAATATGGAGTAATGATAGCATCACTTCTAAAGCATAAGGATGCACTTTAAAAAAAACGCAAAGGTAAACATTATATTGTTCCTTGAGAATATTTAGCATTTTTATACAGCCACAAAAATGACCTCTGTGGTTTGTAGCAGAGCTAACATTTCCTGACCATTGAGGAGGATGCTTCTGTATTTAAGATTTTTTTGGGGGGAGGGGCTTCCAGTGTAGACCAGCTCTGGCAGTTATGCTTGAAGACATTGGTATTTTAACCCTCTGAATAGAGTTGCTTTTTGTTGATTTTTACAGTTTTCTCCCATTTACTTCGGCTTTTTTTTTTAAAAAAACTTAAATCCTAGTTTAACCCATTACAGAGTATATTTTCTGCTGAATTTACTTCCTTCCTCAGATCTCAAAAATGTTATTTATTTCTATTTGTATGTATTTGAGTGTTTTGCCTGCATGCATGCCATCTCAAGACCATGTGTGTACCTGGTGCCTGCCCAGGTCAGTGGATCCCCCGAAACTGGAGAGATGCCTACCAGTCTCCCTTTGGACCTTTGCTTCCTTCCTTGTCATCTGGCCTCTTTAGTCCATTGTTAACACCATACCCTTGAGTGGGCTGGTAAGACTGAAGACCTGATTGTGACTTAGTGACTTCATATTTCATTCAGAGCACAGGCCAAGCCTTGCCTAGAGGCCCCTACACAGCTGACCCTTATTACTTCTCTCTTCGGTGCTTACCCTGCTCTCCTTCACTTGTTCCATGGCACCCAAAGTGGGCTTTCTGCTATTCTTTGACATATGCAACATGCTCTGCCTAGGGCTTCCACAGTTAGCTGTTTCTTCTGCCTGCAATTCTCAATTGCCGGGTATGCACAGATGTAAAACTTTAAAATAAGACAGCGTTGAGCCTCTTTGACAAGGAACAGGCTCCGGTGTTATTTAAGAAGTCTAGTGACACCTGCAGCTTTGTAAAATGGTGAACTCCAGCTTTGGCACATCTTCTAGTTTGAAAGTTACCCTTGCCACCCAAAGATGGAGGGAGATGTGGGGAACCCATCAGTGATTGCAGAGGAGGACAGAATTCAGAGCCAAGGACAGAAGTGACTATAGCTGAATCCCAGAGAGTCCAGAGAACTTCATAATCTATGTGAATTCATGTAGAAAAAAAAAAAAAGAGGGACTTAATCCCAGTGTTAGGCAGCTTGTGACATGAATTTTATAAAAAGTGGTCAAGAAAAGTCAAGGTCTCTTAGGAACAGTGTAGTTAAATAGTTGCACATTTAGGATAAAGTTGAAGCAGAGCCTGGGAAACCCACGCAAATGGAAACTAGAACTGTGGTTTGGAGGTCTGGCCATAGTCTCCAGGAAGAATGGCATGAGAGCCATCAACAAGGTGTTTCAAGAAAAAAGCCTCTTCTCTAACTTGCTGTGTAGACCCATCTGCTTAGCCCCTCTTAGTTACCTGTCTTAAGTGTTTTCTTCCCAAGGGAGAACTAGAAATGAAGATTTGGATCTACACTGTATCATTTATGGTTGATCAGTTGTCATAATGCTCAGGTGAAGTGTGTAATTACCAGATTCTAGTTCTCATTTTGCATCTCAGATTAACTCTTTACTAATCCTTATGTGGAAATCATAAGTTAAAGACCTTCTGTCGCAGAGAAATTTTGAAGTTGAAAGAGGCCCGCTGAGCTGTAGCCAACATTCCAAAGAGTGGAGCAGCAGACTGGGGTGTGATGGGGCAGTGTCTCTCAACGGGTGGTTTCCTGGCTAGTGCTACTGTTACGTAAGCAATTCTGGAAAAATGGTAATGAGTCACAGACAATAAGGGTGAAGCCTGATTTATATTCTTTCCAAAGTTTGTATCTCATTCTCCCTCTCCTCCCTTTGCCCCTACTTTTCCTCCTACTTCTTTTCTTTCCTCTTTCCCTCTTCTTTCTTCTACTTCAGGGCTAGGGATTGAACCTAGGGCCTCATGTATTCTGGGAAAATGCTCTACCACTAAACCATGTCCCCATAGTCTCTATTCTTTCTTTAATTCACATTATTTAGTGGGTGTTTAGGATTCTGGCTAGAGAGACAGGATGTGTTCTTACTTTAACACAAAAGAGTTGGAGAGAAAGAGCCCTATTTGGAGTTGTGCAGTTAGGTGATGTAGAAATTTATGAGGGGAAGGAAGGTGAGTCACACCCCAGCTACTAGATTAATGCATCAAATTAAATGTTACCATTCAGGAAGGCAGCAGAAAGAAACTGCTTCCATGGCAACTGTTGTCATAGTTGGATTCTTACTCGTCTTTCACAAACTACATGAAAGCCAAAGAATACAGCTATTGCGATACTGGCGATGCTGTACTCATCTTTGAATAAAATTGCTCTGGAGGCTTGTGATTTTGCCTGTCTGGTTGGCATTGTAAGCTGAATGTACAGAAGAGAGTAATTATCAAAGGTTAGGGTATAGAAGATAGTTAATATAAATGTCCAAAGAGTCTTTGTCAATGATGTATTCACAGAGCCATACAGGACTGCTGGATAATCACCAGGAGTAATTTTCCTTGGTCTCCCTCTCTTCTCATAATATTAAATATGGCTTCTCTTCTTTGAGTCTTTTTAAGAGATTGCAAAGAAAATTTCAGCGCACAGGAGTCATAATTTTTTCTTTTTGAATGTCTGTTTGGATCATTACTTCACTTTCTCTTTTGTCCACCTATTTTGTGTACCAGACGTTCAGAGTACTTCAGTTTGAAGGACAACAGAAAAGGGAAGTAGATAAAACTGGAGTCTCTTTATAGATGGTTAATTTGGAAAGGAGTTCTTGCAGAAGATTTGCCAGAAGTTTCATGGATCTATAAGCCCATTCTTTGCTTTCTCTGTGTCATCAGATTCAGTAATTGAATCCTGGCTATGTTTCTTTCAGACTCCATGTTCCCTTTTTTTTTTTTTTTTTTTTTTTAGTGAGGTTGGCATAGAGACCAAAGTCAAACAGTGACCTGCTTCTTTTATTGGGAGATGCTGATCTGTGGCCTGTGAGCAGAGTGCGCTTCGCTTGTGTATTGGTCTCGTTTCTGTAAAACAAAAGGAGGCAAAGGACATGGCTTAAGCTTCCTAGTTCCTGCTGAAGATAGATTGTTTAGCAGAATAAATTAGCATTTTTGGGTTAATACACATTTATCACATTTATTGATGTCATGAAATGCTTTATGATGCATTGTCAAGTTTGATTCTCACGTCCATCTAACTTGCATTTTAATACCCAAGGACATTCTGTGTTTTGCTTTAAAAGCACGATCCTGATGCACCTATTTATTAGCAAACGTTAGAAAGACTTGGTATTTTCATCCCATTAAGTCCTTGAGCTCTGTGAATTCTACTCATCTTTACATGCTGAGACTCCCCCATAAGCCGCTGTCACTTATTTCCAGTCTACTAAATTCCCTCTCCAAATTCTAATATACTTGCCCCTACTCCAAATTTGATGATTAATTGTGCTCATATGTCCCATGATGACAGATAATTTTTTGTTGATATTTAATTGGTGTACTCTATTTCATACTCAGTTGTTTTTCATTTCATGTCCCAGATGGTCAACTTCTTAAATGTGAATCTTAATTTTTCTATAACCTTCCATCTTCTACAACAGCTCATACAAGGTAGGTGTCCTATTCCAGCTATTAGTAGGTTAACTGATAATACTATGCATTGGAACACATTAGGACACGTGATGATATTCTCTTCCACGGACTACCTATTTAAATGTAACGTGGCAGGAATTGTTCAGCAAATTACCTTAATTTGTGAAACTGCCTTCGTGAAACGTTTGCAGCTGTTTCACTTCTTAGGGAAATGATTCATATTGTTTCAAAGACACAGCACTTGAACAAGGTCAAAACATAATCTATAATTGTAGTGAGTAATACAAATACAACATTTTCAAATTTTACAGAGTACAGATGCACATTGGAATTTGCTAGAAAGTAACCAGATATAGTGTGGGAAATTTTGAAGGAGCTGACATTTCTACCCTTTGTAAAATGTTAATATATTCTTCTTTTCTCTCTCCTTTCTCACTCTATGTTGTTATTTTCTAAATTATTAAGGCCTTTCACTGTGACCAACATTTTCTAGTAAGTTTCTGTTACAGTTTGATCTAATTTAATCCTCATACACATCCTTGGGGTAAGCTATTGTTATTTATATTTTAATGACTATTGAGATTTGAAGATTTAAGGACTTCTGACAGGGGCTTGACACTTTTCACTGAACTGAAGCTAGTACTTTGCAGTCCTTTGATGTATGACCTTTGACAAGAATGTCACTTAACCTTCTGTCTCTTTAAAAAAATTTTTTTCTTGGGGCTGGAGAGATGGCTCAGTGGTTAAGAGCACTGTCTGCTCTTCCAAAGGACCCAGGTTCAATTCCCAGCACCCACATGGCAGCTTACAACTGTCTGTACCCTGAATTCCAAGGGATCTGACACCTTCACACTAATGTACATCAAATTAAAAAATAAAAAAAGAAAAGTTTTTTTCTTATATGAGAAATAGTAATAACACCTGCAATCTGGGTAAATATGACAGTGCCTTGGGATGATCAAAACATGAGAAGGGGCTGGATATGTATGTCACCTGCATTTATTTTTCTTTTTAAATTATGTCTGTGTCTGTGTCTCTGAGTGTATTCTGTGCATGTGAGTGCGATGCCTGGGGAAGGCAGAAGAGGACAGTGAGGTCCCTGGAGCTGGAGGTACAAGGGGTGTGAGCTGACAGCTGACTGTCTGGGGATGGAACTCAAGTCCTCTGTAAGAACAGCAAGTGCTCTTGAGCGCGTCTCTCCAGCCCCTGAGAACTCACCTGTAGCGTTTCTTTTATTACTTTAGCGAGTGACCCCGGTTTTAGTTCTTGAGATAGGTATGATATAGAGAGCTCAGCTCCCACAAAAGGTGGAGAATACTGTGTGAAACATGGTTTATTTATTTATTTATTTATTTATTTAAATTTGATTTTTTTCTTATCAGTTACATTTTATTAACTCTGTATCCCAGCTGTGTTCCGATCCCTCATTCCCTCCCAGTCCCTCCCTCCCTCCCTCATCTCCACCGTGCCCCTTGCCAGGTCCACTGATAGGGGGGACCTCCTCCCCATTCATCTGATCCTGTTTTATCAGGTATCTTCAGGACTGGCTGCAAAGCTCTCCTCTGTGGCCTAACAGGACTGCTCCTCCCTTGGGGGGTAGGGAGGCCAAAGAGCCAGTCATTGAGTTCCTGTTAGAAATAGTCCTTGTTCCCCTCACTATGGGAAACCAATTGGTTACTGAGCTACCACAGGCTACATCTGAGCAGAGGTTCTAGGTTACATTCATACATGGTCCTTGGTTGCATGTCAGTCTCAGAAAAGACCCTGTGCCCAGATATATTTGGTCCTTGTGGAGCTCCTATCCTTTCCTCATCAGACTAACTCCCCTTCTTTCTTATGATTCCCTGTACTCTGCCAAAGGTTTGGTCATGAGTCTTTGCTTTGAAAACACTGCTAGTTAGAGTCTTTCAAATGCGCTCAGTAGACTCCTGTCAATGTTCAATGCGCATCCCATCTGTCTGTGAAACATGGTTTTGTGAAAAACATTCATGTGCTCAAATGGCCATTTTATATTTTTATAGGTGGTATATATATATGTATATAATATGTCAGTATATATATTTTTTTGTAGCTGATATATTTTCCTGATCTTCATGTCTATTACCTGTCCTTAAATATAAATCTCAAGAACAGCTCCCTGTGCCTCTTCAGCGCCTGCTGTGTGCCTGTTACGAGCTGCCTGGGTTATATCCCAGCATTATGTGATGGCAAAGCTGACAAGCGCACCTGGCCCAGGATGGGGTGGGCTTTCAAGATGCTTAATATGGTAGCTTTAGATGCTGTCTGTCAGAAAGAAAGAAAGAAAGAAAGAAAGAAAGAAAGAAAGGAAGGAAGGAAGGAAGGAAGGAAGGAAGGAAGGAAGGAAGGAAGGAAGAAAGAAAGAAAGAAAGAAAGAAAGAAAGAAAGAAAGAAAGAAAGAAGCCAGACAGACAAAAGAGTGCTTTAAGGCTTGTAAATTGTCTCTCAGCAAAGGTTTTGTGCATATAATTGCTTTCAGTTGTTTTTGTTTATGAAGCCCCTGCAATTTCCCTGGGCCAGATTCTTAGTCAAAAGAGAAATACCAAAAGTGCCGAGGCAACAGCTGTTTTCAGTCCTTCAGGGTGGTAATTCTGAGCCCAGTGATGTACCCCTCCTTGTGAAATGATGCTTCCTCGCTGTAAAACTGTGCCCTTCGCCAAGGCCATTACAGAGAACGTCCTTATCAAAACAGGGCTGTTTTACAGGGGAAGGAAGGAGAAACCATTGGACCTCATGTGGGGTTTACCAATGCTTCTCCGAAGTAGTCTGAGGATCTCATTTTATATAAACCTCACTGTATCATTCCTCCTTTTAAGGAGAGGAACAATGCTTTAGTCTGCCTTTGTATTTTCAGCCAAGTGTACCATCTTGTCAATTCTAAACATATTAGAGAAATCTGAAGTGCTGTACTGTCTCACACAAAACCCTACTCATTTCTGCTATTTGTCTAATTTCCTAGCATTTTGAAGGTGTGTGTGCTTGAGTATAAAACTATATATGTATGTATGTATGTACGTATGTGTAAATAAAAATTGCATGATCTAGGCATGGTTTTTACTTGTCTAATTCTAGCACTTGGGATGCAGCGGCAGGAATTCAGGCCAGCTTCAGATCCATGGTAAATATGAGTCTAGCCTGACTGCTTAAGAACCTGTCTCAAAGCTGGGTGTGGTGGTGCACGAGTAATCCCAGAGCTTGGGAGGCAGATCTCCAAGTTTGAGGCCAGCCTGATCTACATCATGAGTTTCAGGACAGACAGGGCTACACAGAGCCTTGTCCCAAGGAAAAAACAAGAGAGCAAAAAACAAAACAAAACAAAACAAAAACAATAACAAAAACAAAAACAAAACAAACACAAAACAAAAACAAACCCATAAACCTATCTCAAAGCTAAAAAAGACATGCGTGCGCACACACACATGCACTTCAACACAGAAATAATACAATGATAGGGAAGGAAGCCCCTGCCAGGCCTTTGCTTAGGGTGGAGAATCAGTGCTCTGTGCGTCATTTCATAATGAAGAGCAGGGGGAAGGTAAACGGGGTGAGAGAAAAATGATATTATTTCAAATAGATACAACTCTATTAAGTGAATTTATAGGTTTGTTTGGTTTTTTTTTTTGATAGTGTGAGCAAATAAAATCAATATGCGTAAGACATATTATTTTATAGGAAAAAAAAATGTACAGCCTGACCTTAAAAATGAAATAAGTTAAAATGTTAGAATACCTCTGTTTGATAACGATAATGAATCAGATTTTTCCCCTGTAGAAGATAGGCACATTATTACTGGTGTGGCAGATCACCTCGGCGGTTCCAGAGGGCAACTGATTTATATATATGGAGGGTGCTGCTGCTGCTGCTGCTGTGAACTAGATGCTGCTGAGTGAAATGCCAGGAGTGAGCATTTGGAGGGAACGTGGCCGTCTGGGCCCTGTGTTCACATTTGACAACAGAAGTTTTACATTGAGCACGTCACACAAAGTTTGGTAGCTCACTTGGCGAGGCCTGATGACATCTACTCTGGAAGTTATTTGCCTACACAGCACATGTATTTTTTTTTAAATGGAAAACTATCCTTTATTCCAGTAGTCATTTTTTTTTTTTGAGCCTATTTTTGAACATAAATCTTTTGCTCCCCTCCTAGGTATTATTTAACTTTTGAAATTTCATTCAAATAGCATTTTGTCAGGGAAGTCTTCTCGTAGCTGCTGTCCTAACCCTGCCATAATGTGGCTCAGTCTTAGCCCTGGCGGCCACTTAGACACAGAGGCAAGAGTTCCCTGGGACTGTGCCTTCTAGCTGCAGCAATCTTTACCTGTGAGATTTCTTCGAAGGCGCTTGCACCATGAACTCTCCAGAAGGGCAGAAGGCAAACCCAGTGTCACTTGCTAAATCTTGGACTAGATTCTGCAACACTGAAGTTTGTCATGCTGACTTAGGACAAACTTAGTGATAATCAAATTGTGCAAGTTCAAGCAGTTGTATAAAACGGGTGTGCTGTGTTTATCACCACCTACCCTATTTTTCCACGGATCCCCTTGCTGTTTACATTTGTCTCATTGCTTATTTGCAAGAAGATAAGGTTTTCCTGGGTCAACAGCAGGTTCTTAGCATTTGTAAGGAAGCTTTAGGAGGTCTTATGGATCAGTCTGGTAAAGCTGGGTTGTCACAAGTGAACAGTTCTCTATTACATTTTTATGAGGAAAATATACTTAAGTGCTTATATTCTCAGGAAATAACTTTTAGAGTTTAAAAAAAAAAGCTTTCGGAAACCATAGCTGAAAAACCTCCTCTTATTTATTCATCCATATAAATGTCTTCAATCAAAAATTCATGGTGCAAGATAGAAATGAGTTCATGTAAAGACCAAACAGTTTGTATTGGCTATTTAAAGGTCACCGCAGATGACAGAGACCATGCTTGACAAAACAGATGCTTCCTATTCTTACGTTTAGATGCAGGAACCTTGGACAGGTGTGGCGATCTTGTTCTACATGGTTTGGACTTTGGAATGGAGGCTGATGGGGTTAGGGTAACAGGAAACACTTAACTGGTTTGTATTTCAAATTTAGTATGTGTTAATTGCCTTTAAAATTCTGCTTACTGATTTTATTGAGTGACTGGCAGTTAGGATGGACTGAAGTAAAAACCATAGTTTTATTGATGGTGTTTTTATGGCTGTGGCAAGATAATAGTCTTGACAATAAATGTTTGGTGGACTTTTGAAGGTTGTATAGTTTTGGGGAAGAGTCCTTAATCTACCATCATTTGCAAGATGCCTGAGACTTGTGTCTCGGCCCTCACTGAATGGAAGGAAGCAAACATCCCAATGGACGGAGGAGGGGAAGCAAGTTGTTCCTGCTGCTCTGGGGACCAGAGTTCATTCCTAGAGTGTATATGAGGGCAGGCGACTGGGATGCCTTTGAAGGATGGGGAACATTTGATAAACACTAATGGAAGGGAGGGCTAAGAGGAGCCTGGAGTGGCAACAGAGGGAGCTGGGAAAAGAAAGCCCCTAGAGGGGATGTTTCAGTTGGCCTCACCTGTTGTATGGTGCTGTCTCTGGCTTGAGAATGAGTCTAAGGAGTTGCTGTCTTTTTTTTTCCTCTCTCTCTCTTTTAACTTGATAGGATGACAAAGGAAAGCTTTATGGGGGATACTACTTTGACAACTCATCATTGATTTGTTAATTTACATTATTCAGGGCACTTCTCTGACCTATGCTAATCTTTTAACACCTGCTAAATATGATCCTGGTTTAGGTGGGATTATTGTTGGGCTTTGAATTAAAGCATCAAACTCCTAAGCATGACTCTTAAAGGGGAATGTAAACCTGGTATTCCTAAGAGGTCAAGTGTTTTCAGAAGCCAGAAGGCTGTCCTGTTGCATTTTATTGTCACATTCTGCTGATATATCACATAAAGAAAGTCCTCAATCCCACTGAAGAGCAGGGTGCTGACATGAGTTCTCACTTTGGTGTGTAGGAAGCTTCATTTGGGGATACAATATAGTCTAAAGTCAAGCTTTGATTAGAGTTTTGCACAATTCATCATGGTCACTCTGCAGGTCCAGCAGGACATACTGCTGATTCTTGCCCTGTGGCTTTGTTTGGGAGGACTGATTTTTTTTTTTTTTTTAGTGTCTTTGCTGGTCACACAGTGGATCTTCCAAGCAGAACCAAGATGGCACACGCAGTCTTTAAAGAGATGAGTTGATACATAAGATGCAGAAAAAGTCTACACAAAAATGCTGGTCCTGTTAAATATCTCTTATGGCTCCTTCTGTCTCTTTGCATTCAGGCTGTCCATCTGGCCCAGGCGAGCTTCCAGATTGAAGCCTTTGGCTCCAAGTTCATTCTTGACCTCATACTGAACAAGTAAGTGTGCAGCAAATCCTTTTAGGAAGCAGGGAAAGTAAAACTTCATTTCTAAGACTCACCAAAACGACATCTGCTTTGAAGCAACTGGTATTTTTCTAGTGTGTTATCTGGCCAAGAATACTGGTAAGTTGGAATAGTAGTAATGACTTTATTTTCTTTTTCTGAAAAAAAAAAAAAAAAAGACACTGAACATGTTATGTGTCCCAAATAAAGAACTTACATGTTACAATTTTAATAACTTTTCCCGAGTTGTGATAATTAGATACTTTCATGTACATAAAAAGAATGTTCTTGATTACTGTAACTTTGCCTTTTTTAATCTCCTTCCCACCTCAAACACCCACCCTTCCCCCTTAAGTCTCCTTTCTACATTCATATATTATTTTCCTTTTTTGATATCCATTGAGTTTTAACCAGAATTGTCTGTGTTACCATGGGGTTTGAAACTGTTCATTGGATTCTGGTGGGCTTATCAGTGGGTATGTAACTGAAGATAATTACCACCCCTCCCCCAAAATCCATCAATAGCCAGTAGTTCAATAAGGAGGCATAGGGCCCTGTTAGCCCCGCTCTGATCCATGATTGACTGTTGAGGGGCCCAGTCTTGTCATACTATGACTTTAAAAGGAATAAATATTTGAAGTAATGCTAGTTAATTGAATGCTAACTGTAGTAATTCTGATATAAGAAGCATAATAAATTACTGACTGACGCATAGTTAGACTTAAGTCTAGAAATTTCTTTCGTTTTGCTTTTTATAATGCAACACACATGACTTATGTAGGAAGAAGAAAGTAAACAATGACTCACAAGCTAGCTATTTTGAGAAGGTTCTTTGCTTCATAATTCGCACCAATGCACATTCTTTGAAACTTTGTACTGATGAAAATTTACCCTATTGTCTCTGTGCCTGTGTTTATGCTGATATTTAAACGCTTTTTCCTAAGTTGGAACAGTTTGTTCAGGTGTTCTTATGCAAAGTGTGAACAAGAGCTCTTGTCTTAGCTAGGACTGAAGAGTTCACACTGAACTGGCAATGGGGCTTTGGTGAAGGTGGTTTCCCATATGAGTGTCTGTAGTTACTGAGACTCAGACAGAATTTTCAGCTCTCATCGGTAGTTTAAGAAGGACTACATTTTATAAGACAATATTACTTAAGTAATATTCATATTAATGTTACTTAATATTAAGTAATACCAGACGCTGTGATGCAGGTGACCGCAGCCCACATCTGAGGAATTGCAGAAGACTATTAGATTTCTTGTATGCCAGATTCTGTCGGCTCTGCAGAAAGAAAGTTGCAGAGTAAGCTTGGGTGCTCCTTACTCGGGTGTTATTGCAGCCTGAAGTCAGAATGAATCAGCAGAACTCAGGCTTTCTGTGTTAAAGATACTGCAGGTTTTCTTCTTTGGTTGACTTCCAGTTCACCGTGCCTTGTCAGCAGGGTGCCTGCAGAAGGGATTGTCTTGCCAAGTCTTAGGCTATGTTGAGTACCAGGATGTGGCTAATTTTAGTTGGTCTCAGTCCTCTGCTTATTTGACGCTGCCTGAGGTGCAGGCTGCAGTCAGGACTGCAGTGTACTTTGGAGGCCATGCTTACCGCTGCACCGACGGCTGTGGACTCTGAATATTCAAATATCATGACCACAGCAGAACTTCCCAGTCAAAAAAGTGATGTCTGAGAAAGGGTCACATGCGGCGTCCTAGCGTGCTTCGAGTTATGGAGGCAGACTAGAAGATACTTATCACTAGCATTTAGCATGCAAAGGAACCAGGCTGAACGCCTATCATGAATATCACTGCTTGAGGAACTGAGTCTAGTGGGGGATGGTGGATAGAGAGAAATAACTTTCGAAGAGTGTGAAGTGCGCTGTGCTAAAGGTTAACTTGGAATGCCGTGGTAGTGTGAACAAACCCAAAAGGCTTACTTCTTGGTGAGTACAAAGCTAGTAAGTGAAATCAGTGAAGAAAAGTTTATTATGTGCAGCCAGTAAGGGCGGCACTGGGAATAGGCTGATTCCTTTCCCACACAGAAGGCTAGGGATTTCATTTGGAAGACTTATTCATATTCTTACTGGAAAGCGTTGTCATTACGTGTAGACCCTCACACATTCTGAAGCGTGCTCCATGGGAGGCATTGAATAAACTTCCTTATAAGTCATATGTTTAAAGATGGTGGATGGGAGTAGCTAGGGAGTATGAATTCTCATATAGAGAATTTAACATTATATGAACAAAGTTTACTGTGGTAGCCTGGAGGAAAAGTCAGCAGTTTTGCTTGGTTTAAACTGGTGCCTAATCTGATTACAACAACAACAACACAATCTGAAAGGATGTCAGTAGCCATTTAAAGGAACAGCGTCTTATTTTGCATGCACCTAAAGTTTCCAGTTTTGCAGCTAACTGTCACCCAAGGAGAGGCATGGTGGAATGTGAGAGTACATGTTAGAAGGGGTAATGTTGGAGACCTACTTTGTAAGACATGTGGTTATCAGCAAGGAAAGTATTGAGAAATGGGAGGACGAGGGAGATGGAGAAGATGGAGAAATGCATCCAGGCATGGAAAGGTCAAGAGAGAAACTAGAGATGGATTGTCTTTTGGGGTAAGATATTTATCAGAGGACTCGTTAACACCACAGATAAACAGATGGGTCTGGTGGGGATCTGAAGAGAGTTAAGACCCACCAGGCTAAGCAGGCGTTCCTTCTTACAGATTTCAGAGAGGGTGGGGAAGTCTCACGCTATGGAGCTGATGTTTAGCCCATAGACTTCTCGCAATCAGGTTATTTCTGATTCTCAGGCAGCAGGAGAATTGGGAAAGCTTAAGTCCTTTAGTCTGTGTGTTTATCATAGAGGGTGTGTCACCTTAGCCCCTGATTGCTAAATGTGCTTGGCAAAATTGCTTTGGGGAAATGAGGACTGCAGACGTCACAGACAGCATAGTTGGTTGTCTGTCATTTTTTTTTTTTTTTTTTTTGAGGCCTAGGTAGCACCTAACCCAAGTTGAACAGATCTGTGATGGTATGTGGTAAGAAGGGGCAGGGGCACGTGATGAGTAATGCAGTGCCTGAAGGGAATGTTGGCCTTTTGTAGAATTTTTCATAAATTACAGGGTTAAGACAGAGGGGGATAATTCTGCAAATCTAAGCCTAGGCGTAGCTTAACTTGTTGGGTTCTGGAATCTAGGTCCAGAAGCTCATGTCATGGAAAAGCCAATCCTTAGAAGATGAGCAAAAGGCTTTTTCAGTGGTCAAAGAATGGAAAAGAGGGAACTTTGCCCACATATCAGTATGTTTCAAGGAGTTGAGTTCTGAATGTATAATACAGAGGGAGAGAGATATGCTTATACAGAGTAATATACCTGAGAACAGGTGAAGAACTTTTAGGAACCCAGAGATACCTCTTTCCACTCCTTTCAAAGTATGATAGTTCTTGATGTGGAGGTGAAGGAGAGAGATTAGGTGACTATATTAAACCAGAATGTTAGTGTTTGGGACAAATAATTTTTCAGTGGTCAGCATGTCTGTTTGTAGAGCTGAGTAGAGTTAGATGCAAAGGTCAAGACAGAAGAAAAGGAGAAGGAAGAGGAGGAGGAGGTGGAAAAAGAGGCAAGTAAACAAACAACTAAATAACAGCAACAGCAAAAACTAACAAACCCCACACTAAGAAGAAAAAGATGCTAAACCTTTTAATTCCTTTCCATTCACCCAAGAGGACATACTCAGGTTCCAGTAAATTCCAGTAAAGAGTTGACAGCTTTAAAGTTCCTTGACCATTAGTCCAGGGAGCCTCTATTATCATAGGCCACACATCAGAGATGTTACCCATGAGGCAATCTCGTGGACAAGAATAATGTGTCACCCAGCTGCCTGACGTTCAAAATTAGTGATCTTGATGTTGACTGAAAGCAAGTGAAGCCTGAGTGTTTACATTCTTTTTCCTTGATAAGAAACTCATGGACGTTCTGGTACTTATGCCCAATTTCTTGGGAGTCATTCCCGAGGTTGTAAAAGTCATGGGTAGTAAACAGAAGTCTGGTTCACAGGCAATGTGAGGGGACGCTTTTAAGAAGTCTCCAGTTGGTAAAAAAAGAAAAAAAAATCATTAGAATTGGTTTGATGGGATGACAAAGCAGAAAAAAAAGAGGTAAAGCCCACAGAAGTGTCTCGATTGGACAGAGTGTGTCTAGAGGGTAGTTGGATAAAACTCATGGGGAAATGGGAACTGGAGGGGGTCGCCTCGAGAGTCACTTCCGTTAATGACAATGACGAATGCCTTTAAATGAAGGAGGAAAGGCAGAATAAAGAGAATTGGGGGGATAGGCAGGAGGTGGGGAGAGGACCCTGTGAAGGTGGACAAGTGAGTGGGGAGTAGGAGGAGAATCAGCAGAAGAACGATGTTGACAGTTTCAAAAACCTGATTCACGTCATTATGTGCAGCTGAATGAGCTGTTAAGTCAGGAAGCAATAAGCATCCTCTGAATTTTCCAGTTGATTTGCCAGTGTGGTTGGAAGAGAGAGGTTTTAGTGAAGCTGGGAGTCTTTAGGGGAGCCAGTTACAGAGCTGGGAATGAATGAGAGAACACAACTTGGGGGACAGCAGATGGCCACTGCAGAATTGGTTGAGAGCAGGCGTTAGAAGAAGGCATGGTTATCAGTGCTTTTGCGATGATGGAGCGAGTTAATACACCGAGAAACAGATCTGATGTGGAAGGCTTTGATGATACAGAAGGGGTAGTCTATGGAGCAGATACTTAGGGAACATTCTCCATGACATTGAAAACATGCTGTGGTTCATGCAGCATGACTTCTGTTGTCCCAGAGCTGCTCACTGGTCACTGATTTAGAAAATCGCAGGACTTGCAGGTTGTTGAATGTTTTGGATGCTTAAATATTCAGGCCACACAATTGGCTCCAAGGTGACTGCCCAGTCTACCAGCATGCTCTCCTGATTATTTAAGAGCACATACCTGGAATGTCAGCACTTGGGGAGCAGAGGTAGGAGGATGACCTGAGTGTTCAAAGCCAGCCTGGTAAGCCGTAGGCCGGCTAGGGCTACATAGAAAGACCCTGTGACAAATAAACAGTAAAGTAAATGCTTGCATGCTGCTGACCCATACTCAGGGTAGAGAAGGTAGAATTTCCACCGTGTACCTACATTCTAGGTGGTTAATCAGGCAGAGATATTATTGAGGGGAGAGAGAGAGCGAGAGCGAGCCCTGCTTGGGTGAAAACTGTAGGAACTCAGCAGTAGATTGCTGTAACCTAAAACTGGGGACCTGCAGACACAGAACATGGAGACTGAGAAGGCTGCTTTATTAGTAACCAAGTGAGCCAAGAGACGCAACTCAGCATGGACTATGTGGGCGCTGCTGAAAGCTGTAGTGGAGCAGCAGCCACGGGAGAGGCAAGGCTGTGTGGGATTCTGAGTAGCAATCAACCCCATGGCAGCCATGGAGGCATTCTCCTGTGCATAGAGCATTACTCCGACTGGCTCTCATATTCTCCTTCTCCTAGAGGGTGCTATGTGGGTACATAGGAGAAGAAAACAAGGGAATGGTACCTAGTGGCATTGTATAGATTCAGATGATGTCAGGGCTCTCAGGGTTTCTGCGTGCATGGGAATGGCTCCAGTAATGAGTTAAGTAAGAAAAAAAAAAAAGGGGCAGGATTAAAAAAGAGTGTTACTATGATATATCCAGAAAGGTAGTTCTGGTTCTAGAAGAGCTCTTTCTTTGAATTTCCTGGGACTCGGGTGTGTATGATGCATATCTAGAAAACATCGATTTACAGAGGCATATATGCACACAGTAATTTGCTCATTAAAAGCAGTTCATGCTGTACTCTTGAAAGAAGAAAACAACTTCACTGAAATCGTTTCAGTTAGGTTAAATAAAGAAGCCGGCTTTCATGCTGACTGACATGGTTAATTCATCCTTCAGTTAGTCAACACACTGAGCATCTAGTTTGTGTAAGACGCTGTGCTGAGCAGCGTAGGGAATTCAAGGATGTGTGAGAGATTTTTTTTCCCCTCTTTCCCAAGAACTCACAGTTAAAAGAAAAAAAAAAGAATCCAAGTTAGAGAAATGAAATTAAAATGCACACAGATGATATTAAAACACACCAGTTGGTTATACGATACCAAATGGCCAGCCTGGAAAACATACATACATACAAATCACATTATACAGACTGAGAAGGTTGTATTTATTTATTTAGGAACACACACACACACACACACACACACACACACACCACCACCACCACCACCACCACCACCACCACCACCGATAAAGGAAAAGAGGCCATGAATTTGAAAGAGATCAAGGGAGTGGGTGTATGGAAAGGTTTGGAGGAAGGAAAGGGGGAAATGATGTAATTCTCTTATAACCTCAAAAAAGTAAAAATATATTTTAAAAAATCTCCATCGAAAACAAAACCATGATGGAGAGCGGCTGAGACGCCTTGGTAATGGGAGAACGTTCCTCCGGTGAGTGGGTCCTCTGGGCTTCACGGGGTGCTGCTGTAGAGCACGGATCCCTGCTACAGGAGCCTGGCGTGAGGATCCAAGGGAATCATGGGTAATGGAAAGGTGAGTCTGGGAAGGGAGACTCTACCAAACTGAGGCTGTTTGCTCTCTGCGGCCGCCTGAAGGTCTTGCGCAGAGGAATCCTGGCACTCTGCACGCTCAGCTCCTGCCTGGCAGTCATGGAGAGGCAAAGGAGTTCGGTTGAGTTCACAAGCTCCAGGCACTTGCCGTCTGTGAGCTGCTTCCGAGGAAAGAGACCATTTGGTACTTCCTTCCAGGTGGGGCAGACATCTCTCACGCCATCTCTCAGGTAGTTCTTCAGCGGCTGGTGGCGTGTGTGCTCAGAATTCCGGTGCAGAGAGCTTGTGCTAGAAACGGTGGGAAGCAGACTGGCCTGGGACCAGCCCTAGGTTGTGGGACTGTCTAAGAGCTTGAATTCTGGACTTTCTAACTCCTCTTCTAAGATGACCGCTTTATGTCACTGCACGCAGCCGTTCTCTCCCCTCGGCAATTAGAGTCCCCGCTCACTTCCTTTTGCACATTCGAAGGGGTGCAGGGCATTTGGGGTCTACACTGTGTACCCTGGGTCTGCAGTGGAGGTTATCAGGTGACACGCGCTCAGGGCTTTTGTCCGAAGAAGTTAGGGTCGCACAGGGTATGGAACACGTCTGTGTCTTCAGATGCTGCTACTTTGGGAAAACGCTCCTTTCCTAAGTTGAAGGGGTGTGTAAATCATGCCAACGATGGTGCCAGTAGAGCTTCACCTCAGCACTTTGCCCATATTGTGTTCAAACTCCTTAAATAACCCCTTAAAGGAGCTGTACTCATCTCCTCTGCTTCTGGGCAGTCTGAGACCTGGTGAGACTCGGTTGCAGTTTGGAATTCCAGCCTGGTTGGATTCTGTGGTGGCTCTCTAGTGGTTACGGAGCTATCAACATCTTAGAGAGCTGGGTGTGGCCCTCAGGATTTCATAGGCTCCTGTTGACTTTCCAGACTTTCTCCACCAACATTTAACAATCCAAAGGACACACATAAGGCTCCAGTTGCATTTAAAACAGCCCCGTGCCTTGGGCATGGCCGTGTGTCCTGAGCTGACTTTCCACTCTTCCACAAATTAAAGCTCTCTGAACTTCAGTACCCCATCACGTATGACGGAACAAGGTTTTTAAAAAGGTGATTAGTTAAAACACATGCTTTTGAGAGAGTCCAGAATTCATTAGGAATGGTTTCCTCATAAGAATGAGAAATCTGAGTAGTCATGACTTTACATAGACACCGCATGAAGATCACGAGATGGTGGCCTCTGTAAGCCAGGAAGAGGCCTCCAGAGTTTAATCGGCCCTGTTGACACTTCTTTCCTGGGTTCCCTAGACTATGAGAAGATAACTTGTTTGTTTGTTCATTTAAGCCACCACCCTGGTTGGTACTTTGCTTATGGTTCCACAGCCTACAGACTCACCATCCTGATCCAAGTCAGCCAGAGAGGCAGCATTAAGTGCTGCTGTTAATAAGGGAATCTGTTCGTATCTTACAGCTGATTATCCGACGGTCATTTCCAGGGGCTGGTTTGAGGCTGTGGTCTCTTTTGCATTTAGGTGTTTCAGGAAGATTGGAACTATTTTGATAATTTCAGAAAAAAAAAGTTTCTGTGATAACGAGGAACCTTAAAAAGCTGTTTCCAAGAGCACGGATCCTGATTTGACTGTGCCACATGTAATATGACATAGTTGGATTTCATGTGCATGGCCTGGAGTACACGAGGGAAACGTTCTCCTGCCAGGGGGAAGGAGTTGCAAAGGGATCTCACCCTCTCAGACCTTTTCTCCTGTTTAGTTCTGAACAATTTGGTTCTAGGGGTCCAGATGGCTCTGATTTTTGCCAAATTCTCTCTGACAAGATAAGAACTTCCCAGGTCTCTCCCTAGACATTTCCTTCTGGACAGGTAAGCTTTTGTTGGATGCGTTAGGTATTATTTACTGCTGATGAGTCATCTTTGTGTTGGTGGATCAGGCCCAGACACTGTGGAAAATTTAAAATAAGATGAGTATTCTCCAAAAATTAGCAGGCTCTGGTTTTAGCTGTTTGCCATGATTGTCCCATCTACACAAAAAGGGCCTGAGAAGAGCTTTCACAATTAACTACAATGATAACAGCAACCTTGAAATAAAATCACAAGCATTGTTGTACACCCCTTTAATCCCTGCGCTCTGGAGAGGCTGAGGCAGGCAGAGCTCTGTGAGTTTGAGGTCAGCCTGGTCCCTAGAGAGAGATCCAGGCCAGCCAAAGTTACAGGATAGAGAGACGCTGTCTCCCCAAAACAAAACAAGCCAAATGTTGGTATTCCCACCCCCTCCCCTGCCTCTTATGCTGAGGCTTGAACCGGGGTTGTGCATGTAAGTCAAGTGTTCTTCCTCAGGTCTACATATTGACTCTTGCTTTTCACAGACGGACAAGATCTAGCTAAGGCGTGCCTTCTGCTTTAGAGCAAGAAGCCCTGCCACCCCAGGTCTTGCTGTCTATTGACAACAATCGTCATGGGAGGAGTCTTCAAGGTTGGGAATATCAGAATGGCCTCAGGAGCTAGCTTTAGGGTTTTTTTTTTTTTAGTTTCCAAGAGCTCATACGATTGTGATGGCCCGGAAGAGAAAACCTGGATGCTACAGCAGAGAGAAAAATGTAACAGCTAAGAATTTATACCAAAACCGAAAGACTCTAATTGCCTGCCCGTGGCATCTCTGGGCACTTGTTATCCAACACAAGATATAAAATATAAACCTAGTGAACCAAGGAACTATTTCCTGACTGCTGGATAAAAGGGGATCCCGTGCAGGTAACCAATGTGAGGGGGAATATGGCCGAATAAACCAGAACTTGATTCATTCTTCAGAGCGCTTATTGGGTTTTGAAGACAAAAATTTTATATAGAAATCCTAGCAGAGGTTAGTCATGACAAAATGGTCAAAAGCACAGCAGGTTCTAAGTGAGTAGACATTGGGGATGGGTTCGTTGCGGTAGTTACTGAAGCTAGATCTTAATTTTCTGACAGTTGAATGAGAAAGGCAATACCCTGGCTTATATAGTTTTCACTATTTGGTAAGAGTTCACCTGTCTGTCTGCAGATAAAATTGTTTTCCTGCCAAGGAGGAACTTAGCCTTACAGTCCCGGTACGGTAAGACATTTATCAGCATTAGGGTTAATATGGATAGCCGTCATCTTGCAAAGGAGCAGCGATAATACTTAGGTGGGCTTCCAATACTGATCTTCTGTATGAACCAAGTGCATGAAGTTCTTTCTAACGTCAGTGAAATGACCAATACATTTCCACTGATGGAAGGAAGCCTTTCATAAACCATCCAAAGTATTTTATTTCATGATGTTTATTGCATGTCTGCTGAGTGGCAGGAAGTGTTAAGGTCACAAGAGAGGGATCATCTCCTCACAAAGCTTACAGGATGGTGGAGGAGAAAGATCGGTTCACAGGCACTTCTTGAAGGTCCTAGAAGTGCAAGAGTAAAGATTACATGTGATTCTAGTCACATGGGAAGGACATGTAAGTTAGATTAAGGGTAGGAGTGGCTGTGGAGCTAGATGTTCATGGAAACTGATGTTTCAAATTAGACATGAAGTTTAATTTTAAGAGTTGGCCAGGTTGAGATTTGAATGTGGAGACCTAGAGGCTTGGATTAAGAGAAAATGGAGGGGCCCTGGGGAGGTCAGCAGTTAAGAGTGCTGGCTGCTCTTGCAGAAGGCCTGGGTTCAATTCCCAGCTCCCCCCCAACCCCCACTATGGCAGCTCACAACTGCCTATAACTCCAGTTCCAGAGGATCTGATGTGCTCATACAGTTATACATGAAGGCAAAACACCTGCAAAGTAAAAATGATATGTTTTTTTGAAGAGAGCAAATTAAGGTCAACAAGATAAGCAAGCTTCACAGCGGCTCCTAATGACAGCTGGTAACAGAACCTGGGACTGTCCATTGTCAAAGCCTCTAGGAACTGAGGCATTACCTTAGTTCATTTGTGAAGCTATGGCAGAATAGCCCAGAACAGCGGAAATGCATTCCTGCAGTTCTGGAGGTGGGGGAGTCCAAGATCAAGGTGCAAGAAGATTTGAATGTGGTGAAGGAGTCTGCCTCAGGATCTTAGAAGGACAAGCATCATGTCCTCACACTGGGGAGGAGATGGGAGGTTGAGGTGGCTCTCTGAAGCCTGTCTTGTAATGACACTGATCCCATTTTATGTGAGCAGAGCCCTCATGGCCTCGGCATTGCCCCAGAACCTACTTCACTATGCCATCACCTGAAGGTTAAGTTCCAGTTTGAGTTTTGGAAGGACACATGCCAGATGTATTTGAAAAGTCCTGTAGATGTGAACCTTACAGAAATGAAACAGTATGAGCTGGCGTTTTCACGTTGCCTTGTTTTTATAATTTCTATTCCGTGCATAAATCTTGTCCTAAACAATGATTTATTAAACTTTCCTCTTGATTCTGTGTGGATTTTTGTAAATTCACAGCTTGATATCAGGCAAAATGGCTCATTAAGATCATTGGTGGTTTTATTTATTTATTTATTTATTTATTTATTTTTCAATAAAGATTGTGTTATTTCTAGCATCTTTCTTTTGGTGATTCACAGGCCAGATTCACCATAGAAAGCCATTTCTCTGCTCTTTTTAAATTAATTATAAATTAGAAGCCCCAATATTAGAATCCTAACTACAGCTGGTTCTGACTTGCTTATTAAAACGCACTCTTCAGAAACGTCAGTTCTAATTCATCTTCCCCAATGATGTCCATGAGGTTTAGAAGAAAACAACTCATAGGAACTTAATTTTTTTTTAGTGAAAACGTTCAAGTCAAATTTAAAGAATTAAAATAGCATTTACCTTTTTATAGGGATATCTTTTAAGTAAGAGGCTAAAAATCTCTAACATACCATCTGGGACACATTTTCCCTCTTCCTCATTTGTCTTCTGTCCAAGCAAGACCACTCATGCGATAGATCAGACTTTCCAGTGTGACTAAATATTCTTATACTGGAAGGACAGACTGTATCTTTTACAAATCCCTATGGGTTCTATTTTTAGCATCCCTTCTAGCTTTATTGGGATGTAATTAGCAAAACTATACTTTTTAATAATACAGTGTATATTTGTCTTGACATCTGTATCTATTGTAGTTAACTACTATGCTCAGGCTAACTACTATGCTACTAATTGCTCTATCACCAGCATAATTACCCTTTCCTGTTCCATTTCTTCCTTCTCTTCCTTTCCCTCTTTCTTTCCTCCTCCTCTTTCCTCCTCCTCTTTCCTCTTCCACCTTCTCCTCCTCTTTCCTCCTTGCACTCCTTACTTATTTTCTCTTCCCTCTTCTCCCCTCCTTTCCCCTTCCCTCCTTTTTCTCTCTCTCCCTCCACCCTTCTGTCTTCTTTTTTTGTAATTTTACCAAGGAGGGCTTTCTTAGAGACATAACAGCATCAGTTCTCCTGCTATTGTTGCTGTTTCTCCGCCAAGCTAGCCTGACTTGGCCTTAAGAACATACTCTCCTCTCTAAAGATATTCAAACAGTGGTGATGGGGATGGGGGTCTTCATTTGACCTTCCAACCCACCTCCCTTCCTTCTGCTTTCTACACAGAGTTTGGCTATAGGACAAGAATGAGACTTAAGTCCTAAGGAGCGCACAGTTTAGGACTGAATCAGGGAAAGGAGGGGCTTGTTACTGAGGTTTTAGGCTGAGTAATTCAGGGATGACTAAGTCATTCAGGCAGGAAGACAATTCTTTCTGAGCACCCATTAATTTTCCTAGCTGAGTCACCAACCTGCAGTGTTTACTAACTGTACAAATGATAAACCGTTTTCTGTTTTGCATCTTTTTTTTTTCCTAACTAATGTCTCTCCCTGATGCATCTTCAACAGCGTTTTATAAGCTGCAGAAAGAAGTTCTGATGTTTTAGTGGGAATTAGAAATTCACCCATGCCTCTTTAGCTTCGTTCCTATGACGTCATCAATGCAGTCTTTAACGTAAACATTAAAAATCTGAGAGACAGCAGCACTTTCGGGAGTAAATAATCTTGCTACCTCTTCATGTAGCTTAGCACTCCTGGATTCTGTGTGTGCTTTTGAGTTAGTGAACTGTGGAAAAACAGCAAACTGCAAGAAACCATTAGATATTCCTTTTCATAAAGGCAAGGTTTGCATGACTGTGGATTCTAGGCAGGAAACTGTTTTGTACCCAGCCCAGTGAACAAAATACTCACTTGACACCTCCCTGCTCCGAATATGTATTCCTCCCACACTTCCTCAACTCGAAGATGATGTATCCTTACTACGGAAGAAAACAAGGTCTTTTGAGAGTTGGATTTTAATCACAACATTATTACTTCCTGGTGGTGTCCTCAGTTTCTCCGTCTATAGTTTCCTTCTTGGTCCCTTGTTTCTGAGTGAAAGGGGGCTGTCCCATGAGCTGTCTGTCCTTGTTGGAGTTAGCTGAGTGTGAGTGACTTTTGAATCTCTGCTTTGAAGGCGGAGGGCTTTACAAAGGCTCCTAAGGCTGATGAAAAGAACCTTCATTAAGACACATTAGTGAAAAATAGTAGTGCACCTGTTCACGCATTTCCTGTTTCGAAGGACAACTTGTACTTTTTCAGTAGACTTCTTATCATGAGAAGCTGGGGTTAAACTCTTAAAGGTGCAGCAGGTTTGCTCCCCAGTCTTGCCCCCGACTGAGAAGTCTGGGGGTGGATCAAGAGCACCCCCAGGTCTGACAAGAATGATTCTTAGACTAGGTCAACCGGCAGCAGGTCCTTGTTTCCTGTTCTATATGCGTGTGTTTCCTGTTTTTGTACTTAAAAGCCACTTACTCTTGGGCACTGAACGCTACTCTACTTTAGCCACTTACCAGCACCTTTTGGAAAATGGTCTCTGAGATTGCTATTGTCCTCAAGAAAATGGCCAAAATTTTGTTCATATATGTTCAGCCAGAGTACAAAAGAGTACAGGGCCTTTTTCAGGAAGAAAAAAAAAGTTTCAGAGAGAATTTTTCTAATACACAGAAGCCCACATTTCGAGCATGTCAGGCCCTATTTATAGGCCCTCCCTGCTGTGCTCAGTACTGTTGCACAGCAGGGCATTTTTGTAGTGTACAAAAGGGCATTTTAAAGTCCTTTAGAACTTTCTGCAAGGTGAAAGCCATCTCAGGTTGAAGGCTGCCAGCGTCGCCGTCTCAGGGCTTCACAGATAAGATAAAGTCAGTACCCCCCCCCCCCCCCGTCATGAGAGGACCATTCAGAGATGTGCATGGATAGACAGCTAAATATAATAGTGCTCTCCTGCACTAACGTGAAAGAGGATGTAGTAACGTTCTGTTTAGGATTAAGCCACAGCAGCTGGAACACTGTGTAGTTTCTTCTTCAGACAGAACATTAGGCCTGATTCTAAAAATTAATCTGCACCCGATCTGCTTGTATTGGGGAGAACATGACAGATGCGCCATGACTTTTTCTTTGTCTTACTTTAGAGATGATGGCACTGTGTAGAAAACATCAGTGTGACAGGAAATGCTTATACATTTACTGTTTACTATTTGTAACAACCGATGTGCAGCTACTTCAAAGCAAGTCACCACTTCGAGACTTTAAAAGTTCACATGTGAAACCGTAAAACTTTATGGATGATGGTAGCTATCTTCTCCCATGTTAGCTGTCAGTCAGCAGAAACTTTCCACCACTTAGGTACTAAAAAGAATTTTCCAGGCTGGCAAGATGGCTCAGCATGTAAAGGCATTTGCCATGCCAGCCCGGTGACCTGATTTTGATCTCTTGAGCCCACATAAAAGGCGGGAGAAAACCAACTCCATAAAGTTGTCTTGTGACAAGCACTCCCAAGATACATTTTCTTCTTCTTTTTTCTTTTTTTGTAATTTTAACATAATGTTTATTGAATCTTAAGTATATTGGTAGTGAAATCAGTGCTTTTTCATTGATTCTGAAGAATAAGAGAATCTACCACTTACAAGAAAGCATGCTTTGGAGAGGTAACATGGCCCTCTGGATTTCAAATGAACTTTAGGTTTGGAAAGCTGTATTCATTGTTCCCATTCAGCGCAGTCAGCATCACCGTTCAGAGCAAGGCCCCAGTGATTTCTGTTTGTTTGTTTTGTTTCATTTTCTGTTTTGTTTTTTTTTTCTTATCAAGTTCCTTCTTTTTTTCCTTTTTTTCTACCCTATTTCTGAATGTGTTTTACATACTCTTTTAATTGTGGATGTTCTTTTAAAACACATAGTTTATAGGCCTTTCCCATAAATGACGTTACAGACTTCTAGTCAACATGATGTTTAGAGATCAGTGTCTGTAACCGTGTCTGTTTTTCCATGATGCCTAACTGTAGCAGTGGATCTGTGGAGTGCAACCAGTACCCATGTGTTCTCCCAGGGAGAGAAGTCAAGATTCTCTGTGGCCCTGTGCACCCATAAGCCACATCCTAGTGTGCTTGTGTGAGTCGGTGTAAACATAGCCCACAGGGCCGTGGGAGAACCTCTCTAGTGTGTACTCGGACTTGCTGGAGTGGTGCAGGTTTATCCTCCAGACAGCCTATACTTGTCTTCCCTTGAGCAGAAAACAATGCTCCACGGAGCATTCAAATCCCAGCTCATCTGTGTGCTAGACAAGCTGTTTTTTTTTTTTTTTCTCTCTCTCTAGACAGATACATATGTCCTTGGTAGTTGAGAACTCTATTCTTTTTTAATAGATAATATTTCTAGGACCGGAAGATCAAGCCTTATAGTAAGCACCGTGTTTAGTATAAAACAGTTCCCAAGGGACAGTGTTAATTTGTGTGATCCTAAAGGGAATGGAGTTTTACTCTTTCAGTGTCCTGTGTTGGCCAATGTTATCTTGAATACTTAGTGTAAAGGGCTAGGTTCCTATATGTACTGAAAGCCGTGTGCCCCACCACCAGCCAAGAGGGTCCTTGGGGTACAACAAAGATTGCAAAACTGAATGGCCAACCTTGACAGGTGACATTTGGGAAGGTGCCTGTGTGACAGTTAGGTGAGAGGAGGAAAAAGGTGGGGAAAGGAGGAAAGAAATTATCAGCTGCAGCGTGAAAGGCTGTGCTCGGCCCAAGGGGGAGTTCTGACTGCTGGTCACTGTGCTGATCCTGCTGTGCTGCTGGTCAGAATGAGAGTCATCCTGGCGCCGCCATCTTGCCCTCCCCTCGATTCGCACCGTAAGGAGTAAGTTGACAGTGAGCTGTGTGGAAAGTGCTTTGGATCTGTAGCAGAATTCCTGGCTATGATTTCTGATTCTGTCAGTGGGTTAAATTGTGGGATCACACGCAGACTCAGTTCATCAGACTGTGAACTGAGGTGGAGGGGAGGGCTGCCTGGGAAGCCCTGTGTGAAAGCCTTCCTGTAGTCCAGGCACTTAGCGGGGTTTGGTTCCTTTGACAAAGTTCGCTCGTCATACTCTGGCTGGTAACCAGACTCTTTGTGCAGAAATTCTGTACAAATGGGTTCGTCTTAGATTCTTTGGGGGGGGGGTAAAAGGCCTCTTTCTCTTCTTCTCTCATTTTATTTCATTTTGTTATTCATAGAAGCACTTGAAGATATTGTCATATTCTATTTTTAAAAACTTTTGAAAATGATCATAGTTTTGCTTATATAGTTGTATAGTCTGTGACTATGTAAATTTTGACCTATTTTTTTCTGTCACCTTAAAGGTATAAAGAACTATTTTTACTGTGAAGCCTCATTTGCATGGAACTGCAGTAGGATGAGTTGCTATACATTAACTAGGTTTTCCAAATAACAATATTTACACCTTAATTTGTTAAACTTTGAATTTTTGAAAGATTTATTTCATTATTTCGTGTATGAGGGTTCTGTCTGCCTGTTTGTCTGTATACCACATGAGTGCCCATCACTTGGAAGAGGGCATCAGATCCCTTGGGATTGGAGTTATAGCGCTTCCATATGGTGCTGGGAATCGAATCTGGGTCTTCTGCAAGAGCAGCAGGTGATTTTAGCCACTGAACCAACTTTCCAGCCCCTAAATGTTAAAAAAAAGTTATTGTTGAGAAAACAACTCTTCAAAATCTGTGTTATAGATGGACTGTAGCGGCTGTGACTTCGTCTATCATGGATGGACTGGAGTTACTACGACTTCCCCTGTGTCATGGATGGACTAGGGTAGTTATAACTGCATCTGTGTCCTGGATGGACTAGGGTAGCTGCGACTTCATCTGTGTCATGCATGTACTCTAGTAGTTGTGATGCTGAGTCATGGATATGCTGGGGTAGCTGTGACTTTATTTTTCTGATCGAACAGTTGCTGCCTTGCCTGTTTGACCAGCGATGTCATAAATTTGTGGCTCCTTTCCTTTTGTTTCTTTTTAAATTTATTTATATTTTAATAAATTACAGTTTATTCACTTTGTATCCCCACCCTAGCCCCCTCCCTCATTCTCTCCCAATTCCATCCTTCCTTCCTAATCTTCTCCCATGCCCCTCCCCAAGTCCACTGATAAGGGAGGTCCTCCTCCCCTTCCCTCTGACCCTAACCTTGTGGCTCCTTTTCTATGGTCAGCTATACTCATGTGTTCAGTTAATCTGCTGTTTCAGCCTGGTTCTTAATAATTTGTCCCTCTTTGGTGTGTTAATTCTAAATAAGAAACAGCTAAAATTATTAGCATTTTATGTAACCCACAAGTTAGTGACACTGAACAAAGACTTGATGTCTCCTCTGTTCGAATGTTAAGAAATGTTCTACCACTGGAGGCTGGAGAGATGCTTAGCAGTTAAGAGCTTTTCTAGAGGACTGGGGTTCAGTTCCCAGCACCTGACATGGTGGCTCACAACTGTCTATAGAGTCAGCTCCAAGGGATATGACACGCCCTGGGGACAGCAGGCACACATTGTATCACAAATACATACACAGTGGCAAGACATAAGATAAAAATAAGTACTCAGTCTGTACAAAAAGGGGGATGCACCACTGCTGTCAGATTTGAAGCGTGGTAGCCTTCATGCTTTGTCTTGTGGATGCTTGTCATATTCCAGGATGCTTCCAAGTACCAGGAACCAAGGGACTCTGCATGCATAAATGGGTTTCCTTTTACTTTAGAAATATAGCCAGCCCGGTATGGTGGCACACACCTGTAATCCCAGCACGCATTGGGGCAGAGGCAAGTGGACCACTGTGAGTTCAAGGAGAAAAGGGAGAGAGGCAAAAAGCGGGGGTGTTGGGGGGGGGGGAAGCTAGCCTGTTCTGCAAAGAGAGTTCCAAGACAGCCAAGGCTACATAGAGAAACCCTGTCTTGAAAAATCAACCCTCCACCCCTCCCCCCAAAAAAAAAGAAAAGAAAAAGATATGTAGACGTTGTTTGACATGTAGTCCGCAGCATCGTGGAACGTCTACCAAATGCCATCATTTATAAATTGCTCTGGCTTAAATTATGCTGTGACTCTGCAAAGACTCGTTTGCTGAAGGCTTGGTTCCCAGGCAATGCCACTAAGGTGAATAGATCATGAGGGCACCAACTCAAGGAATATCACAGGGAATGGACTGGTTGGAGGAAGTAGGTTACTGGCTATCTTTGAACAGTGTTCCCCTCCCCTGCCCTCCCCTCCCTTTCCCTTCCCTCCCCTCCCTTTCCCTCCCCTGCCCTCTCTTTCCCTCTCCTGCCCTCCCTTTCCCTTCTGCCCCCCCCCCGCCCTCTTTTTCTCCCTGCCCTTTCCCTCCCCTCCCCTCCCTGCCTCATTCTTTCCTTATTCACTCCTATGCACTTCTCTTCTTCCCCCCCTGCTTTTTTCCTCTCTCCAGTTTCTCCTCTGCCTCTCTTCCATTTCCCCTCTTTCCTGCTTCCTTTCTTTTCGCTCTCTTCCTCTCTCCCTTTTCTTTTCTCCTTTTACCTCTTTTTTTTTCACTCCTCATCTGCATCTCCAACCTCTACCATTCTCCATCCTGACTGCCATGAGGTGAGCAGTTTTCCTTCTCCATATTTTTCTGCAGTGATGTCCTCCTTCACCACGTTCCTGAGCAGTTGAGCCAGCCAACAACTGACTAAAACCTGTATGATCTTGAGCTGGTGTGCACATCTTTCTTCCTTTAAGTTTTTGATCTCGGACATTTTATCACTGTGAAGGAAAAGCTAGCTAACACACAGCTGGAGACTCTGAAATTTAGTAATGGACAGTTTTGCTTTTTGTTTTTGTTTTTCAAGGTCACCACCCTAAGATATGCTGAGGCCTGGAATCAAGGACCCTGGAGTTGCAGTCTATTGCTTCTGTCACGCCCCTCTTCTTATATGGAGAGCATTGCCAGCATAGTTCTTCTGTATGTTAGCTATAGATTATACACATAGAATTAATAAGCTGTGTTGTGCATGCCTAAATATGTCAGAGTATTTAGATAGTAGAGACTAAATAGAAAGAAGACTGGGTGTATAAGGACTTTGATGGGGAACCCGAGACTGAGAATTTAAGATCGGAAGCTAAACGTCACAGACCTCATTCCCATAAGGTCTCCTTTCGTGAGTGGTGGAGGTAGGGGACTTTCAGTAGAAGAAGGGACTATAAAGGGTTGGGGACATGACTCAGTGAGTAAGGTGACTGCCATACAAGTGCAAGGACCTTTGTTTTTCTTGCCTGTTCTTGGTTATACACATCTATAACCCTCGTGCTCCCGGGTGGAGAAAGATGGAGACAGATGGACAGCCAGTTTTTTGCCAGCTGATCTAACTTTCTTTAGAGTGCTGACTTGACATCTCAAAAGATATGGTAGAAAGCAGTAGAAGGAGATACCTGATACAGATCTCTGACCATATACACTCACTCAAACACACATATACACATACAAGAATACACACAAACATGAATACACATACATACGGGGTGGGGTGGGGTGGGGAGAAAGAAGGTACTCTCAAAACTACCATTTATTGAATGCAAACTAGAGTTTGCAACAACAAAACTTAAATCTGGCTTATATCTCTTGAATCACCAGCAGAAGGATGTAAGTTTCAGTTCAGGTAGACTGTGATTTTGGGATTTGGAATTCAAACAAAAATAACAGCAATGACAGACTTACTAAGCTTACGCTAAGTGTCCAAGAGCCTTGTATGAACTAAGTCTTTAATCCTCACAGTGACCAAAGATGTAATTACTATTATTGTTCCTGTCCCCCCCCCCCAAAAAAAAAATCAAAGGCATGGAGGGACCGAGTCCTCTGAAGTTCATGTCTTATAGCTATGAGATTTGATGGGCCCTGGGGTGCTAGTGCTCTCTTGGCTTTCTGAAGAGGTGGCTACATGTAGCTGTGAGTACACAGCTTGGATGTTTGTGGGTGGAGGGGTGTTGACTGACTGCCGAGAAGGCCCAGTCTGTCTTTATAAAATGCTCATTACATTAAGAAGAGTCAGACTTAGAGCCGTAAGTGGTAACTCATTCATGTAATCTTACCACTCGGGCGGCAGTCAGGGATTAGCCCATATTCCAGGTTGGCCTAGCTCCCGAGTGAGACCTTTCCTTACCCCCATCTCAAACAAAACAAGGGCTAAAGTTTAGAGTTCTCATACATACGAGACAGAGTCAGTTCTTTGCCCTTAAATTCACATATGCCTTTTATACCACTGGGCTCCATGGAATTTCTTACCAAGACTCTAGACAAATTATTATTATTTTTTTCATCACTACCATCTCTCCTAACAAGAGGCACGCTTCTTCATCAAGTCTATCCTTTGTCATATGTGCAAACGTTTGACAGAGAGAGTCATTAACCTTGGAGATAGAGTGGGCATTCAAGTGGGAAGAACATACAAACAGTAGCATATGAAATCACTTTTGTGATAGCTGGCCTTTGTCCCAAACACTGCTGAGCAGCTCTGGATTTTTCTAGTTTGAGAACACTCCAGTTTAGGAGCCTTCCTTCAGAGATACTCCACCCACCCCAGTAAGGCTCCCAGGAACCCCAATATTCCTGAACTCCCTTTCTCTGGCTTTCACCGTTTGAGGCATTTCCTTAGTTATAGATTGAGGTCTCTTTCTCTGGCTTTCACCGTTTGAGGTATTTCCTTAGTTATAGATTGAGGTCTATATTTGCTTGTGAAAGCTGACACATGACCTTCAGTTATTTTTTTTCCCTTGATGAGTTGCTAGTGTGGTCCTCTATAGGCATGGAACTCACTGAACGAAGGAGAAAGTCTCTTATGCTCCATTATCATTTTGAGAACTGTTTTTAACTTCATCGGTGTTCACAAAAGAACCCTATTCTTAAACAGATGTCAAGTTAGCATGTCCCTCAGTTTTATAAAAAGAGAATGAGAAAGATTTTGCTTTCCAGTTAAATCGTTCTATTATTTTGACATTGAACAGCAGGCGTTTGTCAAAATTAGTGGTTGTGTAAACCTAGAAGTATAAATGAAAAAGAGTGGGAAGGTTGAAATCATTTTTAAAATATAAAAAGGTGATCAGAGGATCTGAAAGACCACTGAGAATTGCACAACCACGCTGGCTTTCCTTTATTTCTAGGTCTATTCTCTAGTAGAGTTAAGGGTACTGTGGATTGGTGAAGAAGAAATAAGTATTCTCCCCCCTCCTCCTGATTCACGTTCATTTAATCCTGCCAGTAAGCTTTTCTTAGTAGCCCTGTCTTTTGGATATCATTTAGTAAGTTAAATGCTAGCATGCACTGGACCCCTAAAAGTCCTAGATACTGAAGTAGGCATTTTTTTTTGAGTAATAAAGACCTTTTCTTATTTGTCAGCAGCAGCGAAGACCTGAAGCAAAACTGCCCCAGCTCTGTGGATAACTCTGTCTCTGGTTGTTGACTTCCATTCAGAAACAAGGCTTTCTTAAAGTGGCAGCTTGCCATGGTGAAGCAATGGCCATCAGTTCCTCCTTCCTCATTCCATCCTAAAGTCATAGACACATTATTGACTCATCATACAAAACACAGCTAATGGTGGACACTTAGAGAGTTACCTGTTTATGGTTAGTTGTAGTCCCTGTGCTTCTGAGATACAGTAGAATGGCTGCTAAAACAAAAATAGATTTATGAAAGAAATATTGTTTTTTTTTCTACAAAAAGTAGTACTGCTGTTCATAAAATTTCAAGAGAGCCCGAGTAATGCCGAAATAAAAACCCACAAACAAACTCATGATATTGCTATTCATAAGCAATTATTTTAGTCTGTTTAGAACACTGCCGGGACCAATGGGAATCTTAGTAAATAGTTTGCAAAAGTGGAATTCTTCTATAATAATTAAATGCAACTGATTATGTGGAATAAAAATTGAGTGCCACGACTCCTTAAACATAAATAATAGAAGTTAAAAGAATCATTGAAGGATGGCTGTTTCTTCATAATAGAAAAATTAAGCCCCATTAAAGTTATGAATCAATTAAAAAACTAGACAGATTTATATAATCAACTAGACTGTATGTCTGAAGGAAAATCAATACACTAACACTTCTTTCACTTAATCCCTATTTATTGAGTAATAATGCTTATTTTACACTGTCAAACTCTGCGAGCTTTGCCTTTTGATTATGAGCCACAGTTTCCGCTGTAAATATTAATTCTTAAGATAATTTCTGAGGGCGCTGTGAGTCCTTTACTGCACTGAGTACATCCTTCCTAGAGTATTTGCATCTTGTCTGACTGGAATTAACTGAAGAGTAGATTATTCAAGGTAGAGTTTTGAATGTCATCTTATGAATTCATTTCTAAATAAATGCTTATCTGCTATCCTTGTAACTGAGGAATAATCTGAGATTATATGAAACAGTTAAGCCCTCCTTTTCCTGGGATATTTCAAGAATGACTCTCTGTGGATTTTAGAACCTATGAACAAGTCTCAGACAATTGGAGTTCCCTCTTCAGAGATGGTGTCTTTATTTTTTTAAATATTCATTTGAAAACATTTCACACACATATTTTAGTCAAATTTTATCCACTTCTCCCCAAGTCTGTTCAGATCCACCCTCCAAAACCACCTCTTTTCATATTCTTTCTTAAAAAGAAAATCACACACACATACATACACACACACACACACACACACACACACACACACACACACGGGGTGGGGAGAGGGAGAGAGAGAGAGAGAAAACAAACAAACAAACAAACAAACAAACAAACATATAGTCTGTTTTGTGTTGGCCAAATATTCCTGAGCATGCAGCCTGCCCTGGGCTAATATTCCCAGTGTCCCTTTCCCCAGTAAACCCTGTTTATACCAGATCTGTTGCATGGTGTAATTTCTCAGGGGGGCACACCTTGGCATGGTCCCGCTGTGGTACTCCTCGCTGCATTTAAATTTTATAACAGTATGTCTTTCTGCTGTAGGGTTTATCCTCATTAGTCCTCATCGATAACTTTACCAGGATTGATGGCACCATTCATCAATAACCACTGTTTATCAATTTTTCTGCGACCATGTGCCTTTTGGAATTGCAAGCTCATTGAATTTTTAGAAATTTTAAAAAAGAGTTACTTAGTTTATTACTATATGCATATGAGTGTTTTGCTTGGATGTATATGTGCAGAATGCACATGCCTGATGCCCATGGAGGTCAGAAGAAAGCATTGGGCTCCCTGGGACTGGAACTACAGATGGCTGTAAACCACCATTTCGGTGTTGGAAACCAAGCTCATCCTCTGCGAAAGCAGCGAGTGCTCTTAACTGCATAGCTAACTTTCCAAGTCCATTGTATTTTTTGTAAATTTTTTCCTTCCACATTTTTATTTTTATTTTTTTAGGGACATCAATGATGTGATATTCTTCCCATTTGTCCAGTATTTTAGTATCCTATTATCATTGAGTACCAAATGTGTTTTTATTCTTTATTTCCTTTTCTCTTTGTGATTTGATTTATATCCTTGCAGTATTTATTTTTATTTCATTTTCCTTCTGAACTTTACCAGCTTGCCTTTCATATTCTTTTATGATATTTCTTTGACTGGCTTTCTTTTAAAGAAGAGGTTATTTCTAAAACTTTGTTGAAGTCCCAGTATTTGAGCACGCCTTCTTTTTTGTGTGTGTGATTTATACCCTTTGTCTCTCCAGGACTTTAACACTGTGCGCCTTCATTGTCTAGACCTAGGTCCCTATCTTTTTGTTGTTGTTGTTGTTGTTAATTGGTGCATGGAGCAATCTGCTGAAGTAGAGTGCAGGGAGCCACAGGGAAGGAAGGCAAGTTAGCACCCTTCAGCTAATTTGGAGATTGTTGCTTTGATTGCTTTTCAGTGGGGTGTTGCTGTCCTCAGAGAGAAGGGTGTTGTGCTTGTTTTTTATTTTATTTTTTTATATTTTATTCTATTTTATTTGGGGTATTTAAACCTCTACCTTCCTCCCACCAACACTTTAGCTCTGGGTAAGAGAGAAAAGGTTAGGAGGAGAGGGTTCGCCGACCCTTTTACTTCTCCTTGCTGTTTAGGGTCGATGGATTCTTTTGGGGCTATACCAGTATCTGTCGACAGCACATCCAGCAAGCAGTCTCCTCTGTCTATCTCCTCCAAGCCGCTGATTTGTAAAAAAAATAAGAAAGGACAGTAGTGTCACTAGAAGGGAACAAAGGGAGAGGAGGGAGGGGAGACAAAGGCAGGTTAGATAGCTGCCACAAAAAATACAATTCCCCATGAAAATTTATTATGTATCTTATAAAGAACCAGTAGAGCAGATTTCAGAGGTTCCTACCACAAAGGAACGACAACTGCTAAAGGAGAAGAAAACTTAAGTCACCCTGATTTGTTTATCGCCCATTTTGGCAAAATTAAGTACATTGTTCCTCATAATTACACTCTCTAGTGTAATTATGTCAATTGAAAATAAACATAAAATTTAGTCACCTTTCAGTTTCCCAGAAAAATCTGCTTTTAAAAGCTGAGCGAAGTGAAATTTTTTTCTAGTTAAGAGTTACACAAACTATCAGGCACAAGGCACAGAAAAAAAAAAAGAGGGGGGAGGAGAAGCCTCATTATGCTATTTTCACTCATCCTTCCTGATTTTGGATTGCCATTTTGAGTGGGTGTTTAAATTATTAGCCATTTCAGAAATGTCTCTGGTTTTAGATATTATTAATCATCAGAAAGGCTGTTAAGTACCATTACATGGCTTTAGGATTTAAAAAAAAAATTATGCATACAAGCAGAGTAATTTGAAATACTGACCTGACCCTCTGAATATGCATTTAAAAACACTCCCAGAATAATCCTCTTCAGAATTGTTGGATGATCTACATACTTACGGTGTAATGTATTGTCTGATGAAGCAGTGAGAATCTAGCCCGAGCAGAAGGCTGCACCCGAGGAGCTGTGTAAGTGAAGGCCCCACAGTGAGACTTGGTCACTGCCTTGTTTTCCCCCTTGGCATTGCCATAGGTGCATTTCACCTTCTTCTGTTTTGGTTAGTGGATCTCAGCCTTTCTAGTGCTGTGACTCTTTAATGCAGTCTCTTAGGTGGTGGTGACCCACCCCCCCAACCGTAAAGTTATTTCTGTTGCTACTTCGTAACCGTAAATTTGCTACGGTGACGAATTGTGGTGTAAATAGCTGAAATGTGACCTCAAGGGGGGGGGGTCGAGACCCACAGGTTGAGAATCACCATTCTGTAGCCGAGTATCTGTCAGCACGGTGAGTGACGTGGAGGGGAGTGAGGGAAGACATTTGTCGTTATGAGTTCAGAAGTACGTTTTTAGATGCCTGGCACAGTGACCGAGATCAATATTTTCTACTCACGTTAATTTTGGTGATTATAAATAGGATGTCTTTTTTACCCTTTCATAAAATATGTAAGTTCATGGATTCTTCCAGCAAAAGTAAAGGATAATATAGCATGCCTCAAATTTATTTTTATTTTTTAAAAATTTTTATTGTATGTGTATGGTCATTTTTTCCTGCATGTGTGTCTATTCCCTTTTTACATGACTGGTGCCTGCAAAGGCCAGAAGAGGGCACTGAGTCCCATGGAACTGGAGTCACAGATGGCTGTGAGCTGCCTCGTGGGTGCTGGGAACCAAACCTGGTTCTTCTGGAAGAACAACCCACGCTCTTAACCACTACACCAGCATTCTGTGCCTGAGAAGCAAAGTTTTGATTGTCAAGTTTTTGTTTCGTTTTATGTCTTTGAGGACTATTTCCTGTGTTCATAATGTTGCAGATTGACTTTGGAGTTAGAGAGACTATGTAAGGCTGCCCTCTTATCCTTTGATTTTCTGTTCCTTTAGCTCTCCTGGTACAGGTGTTAATGCGCTTTAGATCTTGTCAGTCCTGCCGTGTGGTGGCATTTCTGAAGGTCTTGCTTCTGTGCTTGGCCATCCAGCAACAGCTTCCTTTCCCTTTCCAACGTTCCCTCTTCAAACAGAAGCAGACTCCTATGCACACTGGCGTCTGAACGTGGCCGGATCGCTGCTGTTCCTAGAGAAGGAGAAAGTCCCCCTTTCTCTCCTGTGCGTCTTACCTCCCACACGTCCCTTAGCTTTCTCTCTCTGGACTCAGTAGTGACAGCTTTCTGATTCTGGATGCTTTTGCCACGGTCTCTTTCTGGCTCAGTGTGTCTCATACTCCAAACTTTAAATGCCGGAATTTGACTAAGCCTTTCTGTTTCTGTTACCTGTAGGCATTTTGAATTCCTTTTCCTTTGAGGGGAGGCTGATCAGTGGATGGAGATCTTGTTTGACATTCACGAGGTCTAGGGTTTGACCCCCCCCCAGTACCACATGGACATGGTGGGGAGTGCCCGAAACCAGAGAACTAGGGCGGTAGAGCAGGAGGATTTGAAGTTCAAGGTCATCCTTTGTTACATAGCAAGTTTGAGGGCAACCTGGGATGTACTAGACCTTACCTCAAAAATAATAACAGCAACAATAAATGCAATTCCTGCATATTCATTGCTCTGGTTGTCAGGCAAGGCATTCTCCGTGTCTTGGAAATCCTCCGTGTGCCCCTCATTGCCCTATGTCCTCTACCACCCTCTCCTAGCCGTGATAACTTCTTATTCTGAAGTTTAGGTAGTAGATTTGGGGATTTTACCCCAAGCCAAACAAAACCCACAAAACCAACAAAAAACTCCCTTACAAAATGTGGCAATAATAGGAATCTGGAGTGATGGCTCACCAGTGAAGAGCACTTTTTTCAGGGGACTCAGTTTCAGTTCGCATTATCCACATGGGAACTCACATTCACCCCAAACTGCAGTCCTAGGGTATCTGACACCCTTTTCTGACTTCTTCAGTACAGGCATACGCATGGTGTATATACATACGTGCAAATAAAACACTCTTACACATAAAATAAATCTAGTTACTTTTAAAAGTGACAACAGCAGAATTTTCAGGAGTTATGGTAGAGAGATTTAGGTTTATCTTTAATATCCCATAAAGAAAGATCTTGTCTAGAATTAAGAGGAGGCTTCATCCTCCTTTTAGTCTGCTTAGGTTCATGCTGACAAAATGCCCTAAACTGAGCCCCTAACTACCTGGCAGACTTAGATGCTGGCAAAACCCTCCTCCTGGATGGCATGTGACTGTCTTCCTGGATCCTCATATTGCACTGAGAAAAAGAGCAAGGGTGTAAGGATGTTCTCTGGTATCTTTCTCTTCCTGCTCCCGTCTTCCTTTTATTTATTTATTTTTCTTCTTTGTGCTGGGCGAAGACTTAGGCCCTTATTCGTGCCTCATGCCAACTGGTTTCTGCTTGCAAGAGCGTCAATGCCATCATGAGAACTCCACCTCATGACCTTGTCTAAGGCTCTGTGGTAGGTACACTTGTCATGAGAGGGTAGGTTGGGGGAAACCTACATGCTCTTCTTATGGACATTGTTTGGTATGTTCTCCAGCATCTGTAGGCATGTCAAGTCTCGACTGCTGTCTGGGTCTGGAATCTTGACCAAATCCACTGGATTTGTGGATTTTGATATGGCTTCCTTGGGTGTGAATCAGGTAGTTTACAACCTAGCTCTTTCTCTGCCACCTCTAGTCCTAACCTCTCATGGGCCTGGAACCTATATTGCTACTTAGTAAATTCATTTCTGTGGATCATATACAGTTAATGCTGGAATTTCTTCTACCAGGGCACCAAAAATGTCTGGTTTTTTAAGATTAAACTATAAATAGATCCCCTGAAAGACCCAAATAGAATAGTTTCTTCCTTTTTTTCTATGTCAGTCTCTCTGGGATTTTGCTTCTGGAATCTTACAAAGGTTTTGCTTATGATCCAGATTTTGAGAGTCACTTTGTGAAGGTAGGATTGTTGATCTGGACTGAAATTTTAAGCATATGTGATGCAGGTTGTCTGGCTGTAGGAAAAGGCCCATTTACAAAAATTGCTTTCAGACTCTGACCTAAAGCTCTGTTCTGCATTGTCAAGCCACTAAGCAATTCCACTTCGTTACTGGTCACATAGACATCAATGTAGGAGAGGGGATGTGTTTACCGATAACATATTGACAATGATCTTAAAATATATTTTTAGAAGGCCGTGCACAGTGTTCCAAATAGCCTTTAAAAGATAAAAATCCAGTTTTAATATTATGCAAAATGTCTAGACTCTATCATTATACGGGAATAGATTAAATTACTCACCTCTAATCACTATTTTATACACGTCTCTCAAAGTGACATTAATTGCTCTCCAATTTGCTAATTATAAGATAGTCTTGCAGGACGAGTACTGATTTCTCCCGTTATCCCTGGTTTTCAGCATTTTTATGATAAAGCATGTTAATGTGACTGTGAGGTTTGGATTTATTTTAGTCACAAGTGAAGTGATGGTTTTGCAGACCATTTAGATTGGTTAACATAAATGTAGCTTTGACAGTTTTCAAGCCTTGGACGTCAGATCAGTTTCTGTGTAAGAGGGTGTATTTTAAATTATCAATCAGATCTGTAGAAAGAGTATCAGATGATATCTTAGAAACAGAGGTGTTCTCTTTTGGTCGAGGTATGTAGAAATATGTAGAGCCGGGGAAAGTGTAAGCAATTCTCTACAGTGTGAAGGTAATGTGAACGGAGCTGGTTTTCAGCACCTTCTGGGGCATCTCATTGTTCCCATAGCAGAAAGAGTGTGTCCACCAGATGGACTGTGTGTGCCAGCAGTGTCCAGCTTCCTGCTCAGCACCCTTCGTTTGTGGGAGTATAGTAGCTATTCCTGTGTCACTAACAGGAATGGCTTAAAGGCAGGTGGGTTTATGGTTTAAAAGCTCTTAATACGAAATGTGGAAAAGGAGGTAACGCGTCCCCTGCAACCAGCAGGACCTCCTAGAGGTGCCACAATTTCCCAGTCTTGCCAGCAGCTGGAGACCTCTGTCAGACTCAGAAGGTAATTGGCAGGAGGTCCTCTGCTAGCCAGCTACAGAATGACACTAAGTTTCAAGGTCCTCACCAGAAGGAAAGGATTCTTCCTAAAAAAGCTACACAAGAAACACCATGTTTCTAGCAAATTCTTTAATTTCAAACAAATAAAAAACAAATAAGTAAAAAATAAAAAAAATCTTTAATTTCCTTCGGAAGTCTGTTGCCTTGCTAATGTTTTGAAATGATCCATTTGGGAGAATGGAAATTGCCCTTCGAGAAGTCAGTAGTGCTCTAGGTAAATCATACATTTTTAAAAAGCAATTCAAGGTGAATAATTTTTTGATGCTATGGCTGTGCTCAGGGGTTAGAATCGCCTAAAGGTCATTTTTTTTCTAAATGATAATTAAAAAAATGTATGTTGTTTGTGAGGTAGGCATCCTGTGTTCACACACACACACACACACACACACACACACACACACACACACACAAAGCTGTTGAAGGTTACTCTCTTTCTCTATATCCCTTCTCTTCCCCTTTGCAATAATGTGTTATTTGTCACAATAGTTTGCTGTTACTACAAAAGTGTCTTTCTGATGGCATCATTGTGACAGTTTCTTGTTTACTCTGGGGAAGGAACTTGGCTTACTGTCTGCCTGTCTCTGGTGTGTGTACGGGGATTCCCCGGTTGGGAAGCACAGGTAGATGGCTTCAAATGATCTTCTTTTGTGTTGGGCTCTGCAGATCCATTCCTAGTTTTTGTTATTGTTTCTTTTTTTTTCTTTTTCTTTTTCTTTTTTTTTTTTTTTTTGACAGTTCTTCTCAGTTCAGCTGTGCAAGCTCAGGCTGTGGCAACCCAGCAGAAACAGAAATCAAGGGCTAGGCTCCCTAGGTAAAAGGGAGCACCGAAAACACAGCTGTGGATGTTCTATAAAAGTCTTGCTTCATTACTAATAAAAACAGCACAAAGCTGCAAAAAGCAGAGGCTGGGAGATGGGGTAGGCTGTAAGTGCTTGCTGTGTAACCATGGGGCTGCTCTCGTGGTGATCATGATTCCCAGCACCCCAGCGGAGGGGCCAGTGGTAGCAGTATACTGTAATCCCAGGGCTGGGGAGGAGACATCAGATGGAGCCCTCAGGTTTGCTGGCCAGCCGGTCTAGCCAATCAGTGCGCTCTGTGAACAATGGCAGACCCTATCTCTAAAAATAAGGTGGAGAGTGAATGGGGAGGACAGCCAGTGTTGACACCACACGTACACACACACACACACACACACACACACACATGCACCCCACTACACTGACAAGTACAACTGGCCTTTGCCTAATGCATTTTTTTCTTTGTATGTATGCATATATGTATGCATGGATATATATTATATATACAATTTCCAATAAATGTCAGAGAGATGGAAATGTCAAAAATGAATCTATCATTTCTCTCAGTTGCTGAATTCTCTTCTTCCCTCTGTCTCATTCAGTCTCCAGCAATTAATCAAATGAGTGCAGGAGAGTCACAGCTCCAGGGTCTGATACACCGAGAGACCTCTTCCTTGTGTGTGCGTGTGCTCTGTCCTGCTGCTAACGTTAATTACTTTGCTGATGGCTCTAATTGACCCGGTAAAGGAGCCTCTCTATGCTCAGCCTGTCCCAGGTCCTAAAGACCTCGGATTCTCTGTGGACATAGGGTGTAATGCTTGCTTTCAGCTTTTGTACAAAGCTCTCCAAATCCCGCCTCTCGTCTGTTCCATTGAAAGGTCCACACCCTTGCTGAAGCTTGCGTGCAGTCCCAAACCTGCCTTTTTAATGGCCCCAGCCACCCCTGCACGCTCAGGAGTAGTTGGCCGACACAGAAAGGACTCCATGGCTTTGGTTTGTTGTTGTTTTTTGCGTATAAGTGTGTTGGTTCTGGTTTTGTTTTCCAAGAGAGAGAAAGAATATGAAGGTAGGTGGGGATCTTGGAGGAGTTTTGGGAGAGGAAAGAAAGAAATGACCAAAATATACTGTGTGCAAAAACTCAAAGTTTTATTTGCTAATGTTTCAGCTACATGTGTACAAAATAACATTTTCCAAGGTGTTTTGTTTCTATCTTGCAGTTTTATTATTATTATTTTACAATTTATTCACTTTGTATTCCAGTTGCAGCCCCTCCCTCATCTCCTCCCAGTCCCTCCCTCCTTCCCTCTTCCTCCCCTATTTTTCTCCCCTAGTCCACTGAGAGGGGAAGCTTAGCACAATTAAACTGACAGATAATATACACTTTACCACAAAATAAAATGCCTCATGTATTGTTGGCCTGATATATAAAGCTTTTACTATGGTGTCTCATTAGAGAGGCAGTCTGTACCAGGTGTGGTGGTGTATACATTCAATTCTAGCACTCAGGAGGCAGAAGCAGGCAGATCTCTGTGAGTTCAAGCCCAGTGAGGGCTACATAGTGAAACCCTGTCTCAAAAGAAGAAAAGGAAAGAAAGGTCACCATTGAAAAGAAATTAAGTAAGCAAAAAAAAAGCAAGGAAAAATGATGGTGGATTCTGCAGGAAGTAATAGCTGATGATGACGTTTTGGAGTATGTCTTTTTGTAAGCTTTTCTGTGTGTGAATGGACGCATACAAACACGCCGGAGAGGTACCAAATTTCCACAGTGGTTCTTTTCCTTCATTTTTCCAGGTGACTGTAAAATAGCACACAATAAACCCCTCGCAACTATGTAAGTGTGTGTGTGTGTGTGTGTGTGTGTGTGTGTGTGTGTATGAATGAGTGTAGGTGAGAGTGTGGATATGTGAATCTAAGTGTGAGTGTGGATGGGAGTGGATATAGATGAATCTATGTGTATGTATAGTGTGATATGACTGCGTGTGCCTGTGGTGTGTGTACCTGTGTATAAGTACGTATGCGCATGTGTGTCTGAGAGAGAGGGAGCATTGCTTTCGCCTTGTTTTCTTTCCTCAGCAAACCGTCGCAGGCAGCACTGGAGAGAGGGTGAACATATGGCAGGCTTTTGGTACCCCCTGCCAAATCGCCCTCTGGAGTGCTAGCTTTCTAACAACCTTGCCAGCACTTGCCACCATCACTCGCTTTAATTTTCTAGAGGGATCGAGTAAATGTTCCCTTCTGTTGTTTTAATCTTCGTCTTTTATCGCTAGTATAATTGTGCATTTGTATATGATTGATCACCGTTAGCATTTCTTGTTTGGTTTTTGCATGAATGGCCCCTTGACCTTGTGGATGCCCTTTGTCTGCTTTCCTTTTGAAATGTTCTTGGTTTTAAGAAGGCTCTTCTACTAAGGGGAGTAAATCTTTGTTTTTCACTTCTTTTGCAAGTTTTTTTTTTAAATCTGTTTGTTTTGAAATTTTGGTTGCCTTAACAAATTATCTTAACTTGCATAGTTTATTTTTATAGTTTAATTTATGCTTTTGGATTTAAGGCCATATATTCAAAGACCTGGATTTGTGTGATCAGCTTATGGATCTACCTTAAAGCACATAGCCTCAGTAAATAGTCTTGGTTTGGTAGAGTGTGGGATGGAGGTCTAGTTTCCCCCAAATATTTAGTCATGTGGCTGAAATATGTGAATTCTTTAATTTTTTTCTTCTGGACTTGTTTCCTGTCTTATGATCTTCTGGTTTTCAGTTTTCCACTCTTCATGGATTTCAATGCCATTCTTAACACTATGACATTCTCATGTGAAAGTGAGACTTCTGATGTTCTGCTGTACCTTTGGCCTGAGGATCAGGCCTGTGTTCTTCATCTTAGTTCCTGTAATAATAACACAAAGTCCTGGGTTTTTTGTTTTGTTTTGTTATTTTCATTTGAAAAGTGTCAAATGTTTTTCTTTAAGATGCACTGTAGAGTCATTTTGTCATGTTTAAAAGAGTTCTTGAGATTCTGTTTGGAATTGCACTAAAATTCAAGTAGGTTGAGTGAGGGTGAATGGCCATTGCTCTAATATTGACTGCTCCCAGGGGGGGATCAAGGAAGTGCTTCAGTCATGGCTTGTTTTGTGTTTGTTTTTTAAACTAAGGATTTGCTGTTAATTTCATGTGTATTTTTCTTCATATTTATTTACATTTTTTTATTCTTAGGGTGTTTAAGTATTAACATATGTATGTGGATATTGTATATATATGTAAAGTTTATTATTATTTTGGAAACTCCCCATATTATCTCCAGATCATTTTTTCTGGTTTATGTAGAAATAGGTGCTCCATATTTATCTTGTAACTAGCCACTTTATGTAACTCTTACTATGTCTGATAGTTCTTTTTCCTCCCCATTGTCTCTCTCTCTCTTTTTTTTTTTTTAATTCTTGCGGTCATTTCCTCATTCTTGGGAAGACTGAAATATGGAATGAATGAAATGCCCCTTAAAGAAAAAATAGGCAGAAAAATAAAAGAAGCAGGGAGTCCTCTCCCTAAAACCCGTAAGGGCAAGCAAGACTTGGAGGCGCTGTTTCTTCTGGACAGAAGGCCACAGGTCAGGCTGACACTCCTGGAGACGCTGGTAGCCACACAGCAGCGTAACCACTTCACGCCCTCTGCGGCTGCCTCCTCAGGTCATGCTGGCTGATCCAAACCTCTGTGTGGCAGTTCTCACCCTTTGCACTATACACCGAAAGCCTGTCTCCTATTTTTTCACCTAACTCTTCTTCCTTTCGTCTCTCCACCATGAATTACAGCCCCATATTTCTTGTTTTCCCTATTCTGTGGTTTCTAGACTGTACTATGTCACGTGGCTCATCGCCTGAGACATGAGGAGGTCTGGTGCTATGAAATGACCATTATAACCTCTCCTGTCGTTTAGAACGTCATCAGATCCCTCCTGTAACCTTGTCTTCAGCCCGTACTCCTTTCCGTCCACTCCCACTAGGACTGTTCTGTGCCTGTAGCTCTGCTCCCACGAACCATGCCCATACTCCTCAGCCTTTTGCCTAGCTCGCTTTCTTTGTCTAACTTAACCCAGAGCCTCTCTTCAACCTGTAATTATTTTCACCCACCTCATGTATCACTGCCTTGCTCTCAAATCCCAGCCTCTCCACAGCTCTTATCTTTTAATCCAGTTCCAACCCTTATTTTATTGTTTATACTCAAAGGAATACACTTTGCTCCCACACACAAGAAAAATAGTAATCTACAACTCACTTTACTTTTAAGTCTATTGTTTAAAAAAAAAAAACAAAAGTAATATAAGGCAGGAGCATAATTGTAGGTAATAAGCATATCCTCGTATGAATGTATTAACCTAAATTTCTATGATTTTCCACATTATTACTTACGAAAGTAATCATTTATGAACATGAAGATCTGACTTCAGTCCCCAGCACCCGTGTAAATTAAAGTTTCAAACTGAGGTACATGCTGGAGACAGGAGGATTTCCCAAGCTTGCTGGCCAGCCTTGCTGAGTTAGTGAGCCCCAAACCCCATCGAGAGGCCCTGTCTCAAAAAATAAGGTGGGCAGACCCCGGTTGTCTTAATCCCACACTCTTCAGCGGGTGCAGAGCACCTTGCACTGTGCTTCGTTCTGGAAGCCTGACTGGGGCGATGAAGGAACGGGGAAAAGCCAGACACACAGGTGCACAGAAAAGCTGGAACCAGGTGCTCCATGCTTGCTGTGTTGGAGGGGTGCCAGCTGCTCAGCAAAGCTAGACCTCACCGTGCTCACTGTGTACAGGGCACAGGGAAGTGGTTAGTCTGTCTCTGTAGGAGGTCTGTTAGGGGCGCTGTCTCAGGCTGGAAGCCACCTGCTCTAATAGGGGCGCAGTCTCACGCCGGAAGCCACCTAGAGGAGGATGTTGCTAGATACTTCGTGCAGACCAGAGGCTTTGCAATCCCCAAGGGTCTGAGGTGTTGGTCCTCATCAAGAATACATGTACGCTCCGGTCTTCCTCCACTCCCCACAACCAAGAACATGTTTCCCACTTTTATAGGGGAAAATGCATTAAAACAAACAAACAAACAAACAAACAAACTTGAATTAACAGTAACAGCATCGACGGTCACAGTGCACAACTCTGAACACCCAGTGCTGACTTCTAGGCTAAGTTCTGCATATTTGTGGTTTAATTTAATCAACTTAATGTCCTGTGAGTTTCATATTTTAAACGATCTCATTTCACACAAGTTAGTGACACTTGCCTGCGTCGACACCTCCATTCATTGGCTGTGCTAGGTCTAAGCCCTGCTCTTACTTCAAACTTGATGCTCTGAAAATTTTAAATTAAAAGTTTTTTTTTAATTTTGTTTTTGGGTGCCTTGGCGTACATGTGGAGGTCAGAAGACAACATTCAATAGTCAGTTCTCTCCTTCCACTGTGGGAGCTGGGGATTGACCTCAGGTTGTTGGGTGTGTGTGGCAAGTGGCTTTTGTCCACTGGGCCATCTTTTAAAAATAGATTTAAAAATTCAAAATAATGTTATTTCATAGTACATTAGATTGTGTGAAGTTCAAACATCATTCTCCATAAATAAAGCTTTTCTGGGACTCAGCCACACTCACTTGTCCATGTGTTGCTGATGGGATGGCAGGATCGATTGCTGCTTGCAGGGACCACACAGCTGGCAGAGCTGCAGTGTTTACTATCTGGCCTTTATTGTAAATGCTTGCCAGTTGTTTTCCGTATTCCTTCCCATCGACCCACACTTCAAAAAATTCCATCGACATGCCCTCTAGGTGCTGAATCTAAGGGTGTACTTTAGATTGCCTGTGTTTTATGTTTCCGAATGTAGACTGGGAATTTCTTTTTCTTTTTTCCTGGATGTTGCCCACAGCCAGCTTTGCCCAGGCTGTGGACAGCAGGTCTGTGGTTTCTGTGTCCTTCTTATCCACTCCTTGAGCTATTTTTAAACCTCCAGCATTTGGATGCAGAAATCATTATGTCTGCTCTCCTTTGCAGTGGTTTGCTGTCTTCTGACTACGTGGAGATTCACTATGAAAACGGGAAGCCGATGTACTCTAAGGTATAGTAACGTGGCCAGATCTCCTGCAGCATAAAGTATATTCATCCTGGAGCTGACTAACGCACATTGCACTGTTCTGATGGCTGTCGATAAGATCACGTGGCCGCCTGTGCCAGGGAAATGCTTTACTGAGGAAGAATTCACAAGAACTTAAAATGCTGAAGCAACATTCAATTCTGTATACTCAGGACCACAAGGGAATTTCACTGTTTTGCTTTTACACTCATTACCTTCTTAATGGTCAGATGAACTTTTAAAAAGTTTCACATCAGCACCATAAATACCATTTGGGTGTCCCTTACCTAAAATACTTGGGACCAGACATTTTTGACTTTAAGTCTTGTTTAAGTATTTGCATATACATAGTGATGTGTGGGCGCAGGGCTACAGCTTAAACAGAAAATTCATTTGTGTTTCATCTACAGCTCATACACACAGCTTGAAGGTAAGTTTGTACACTTTAGATAATTTTGTTCATGAAACAGTTTTGTGTGTGGAATTTTCCATTCCTGCTGTCTTGCTGGCGCTCCAGAGTTTTGGAGACTTTTGCATTCGGGATGCTCAGCCAGGATCATGGCCATGTAATCAGAATTATAAGGCTGTGTGAACTCGTGCGGTTTATTGCAAACAACTGATGCCCAAAGGTAAAAGGCAGGTGAGGAAATGAGACCTAGGGGGTGTTCTCTCCCAAACCCCATCTCCCCGAGTCTCTTTTGAGGCCATGTAATCCAGGTTGACCGCAAACTCAAGGTTCACTTGCCTTGGTCTCCTAAATTCCGAGACCACTGGCACGTGCTGTATGAATACCCAGCTCTATTTCATTATTTTATTTAATTATTCTTGCTGGGGGTCAAACTCAGGATGTTGGTCATGCCCGGCAGTGTTGTACCACTGAGCTGTAGTCCCCGTCTTCCCCATTCAACCATCACAGTAGGCTCATGAGGTGGGTTTTTTTGTTTGCTCGTTTGTTTGTTTTGGTAATTGAGACAGGGTTTCCCTGTGCAGCCTTGGCTGTCCTAGGACTCTCTTTGTAGACCAGGATGGCCTCGAACTCACAGAGATCCACCTGCCTCTACCTTCCCAGTGCTGGGATTAAAGGTGTGTGCCACCACACCCAGCTGAGATGGGAATTCTTATTCCTGTAGTAAAATGAAAGAAACAGAGGCATGGAGAAGGCAGCAAACCTGTTCAGGGCCACCGCAGGCTGTGATAGAAAGGTAATTTGGCCCCGGAAATTCTTCATGTGGAAGTGATCTTTTCTTCTCACCAGGAAGGCCAGTGAGGAACAAACAGGCATAAATGAAAGCAAGATACGGTGGGTAGTGCGTGGCAAACAGTGATTTCCCTGAGTCAGGCAGAAAATTCAGAGTGGGTACAGGAGAGAAATTATGACCTTTAGTGACTATCCAGGTGCCACCGAGGCTCAGTAGTGCGCATGTAAACTACAGACACTGAGGAGGAAGTAAGAAACAAGCAATGGGGGGTGGGGAGGGGTTAGTATTTTGCAGATGGCTAATGAATGCCAGCATAGCACTGGTACCTTTCATGTGCAGACCTGCCGAGCTGTGAGCCGGAGAGACCTGGGATTCCTAGCACATGCTTATCGGTGGTCATAATTAGAAACCCTGCCCAAGGCCATGGCGCGTCTCGGGCCTTAGGTCTGTCTGATTAACGGTGGGCACATTTACCATGTGCTCTGGCCTTTGAGCTGGATCCACAGACCACGGAGTGGCACGTGTGGCTCTCCCTGCTGTCAGCTCTCTCCCAGCTGCATCTGGGATTTTCGAATCTCCCTGAGACTGACACCGTGGAAAGGGACCAGCAGTGTCAGCTCAAGCTCGGGAATGGTGCTCGCTAGTTTGTGCAGAACCACGTTGCTGTCAGCTGCGCCGGTGCTCTGAGCACTGCGCACTGCGCATGCTGACTCATGAGCCTGGAGGAGAGGAGGTAGCGCAAGGACTTTCCAGACTCAGCAAATGGACCACCTTTGCAGCTTCAGTAACCTGACCCAAACTTTTTCTCTAAGAAACTCAGTATTTTTTTTTTTTTAGAAGTACAATAGCTAATTGGTATACAGAGCTCATTTGAGGTGCCCCAAATGAGGCCTTCTTACTAATAAGATATTCAAGCCTCTTGCGGTTGTAACATATTTAAAGCATCAACTCTGGTAAAAGAAGCTATATTCACTGTAGTTTGATTTTGCGTTCATCCTTTTTCTTTCATTTATGACCCATTTCCTCCAACAGCTCATATACCCAAATTTACCCATCCACAGATAATGGATTAATGGTAACATCCTCCTTTTACATATATATATATATATATATATATATATATATATATATA
>NW_026593286.1:27146001-27148346 GCF_907164565.1 Psammomys obesus | reverse complement strand
TATATATATATATATATATATATATATATATATATATATTTATGTGCATATATAAACATAAATAAACATATGTGTGTATACATATATGTACACACATATCCTCAAGCTCTAAGAAAATGCTATGCACAATTCTGTGCAGGATTTACAAAATCTAATGATAAGATAAATACTCTAGCATGCATGAAACCTTTATTTATGTTGGATTATTATGTTAAGAACTGCCTAGTGTTCTAACTTGTTTGTTATCATTTATTTAAAATATTAATCCATAAGATCTTTAGCTTGCTTCCAACCTTCCCTTAGTCCTAAGGGAAAACTTCCCAGATGCAGTCTGAACACACTCTTGGTAATTGCTGAAGGGTTGATTTTAAGAACAGGACTCTCTGGATCAAAGCGTTGTATATATTTTATGATTTTTTGGTCATAATGACCATTTTTGCTTCTGAAATTATGTGTAATTTTGCATAAATTCCCATTACATGTGTAAACTTAAAAGCATTTTAAAAAATGAGATTTACAAAGATTTGCCTCTGTAATGATTAAGAAAGCTTCTGTGAGGAGCACCAAAAAAGGCAGTTAATGTATGGTAATGGCATGGTTTCTCATTCATTACGTGAGCTGATCTCTGACCGAGGGCTGGAGAGATGGCTCAGTGGTGAAGAGCATGTACTGCTCTTGCAGAAGACCTGAGTTTGGTTCTTAGCATTCATGTTGGATGCCTCACAACTGCTTGTAACTCCAGCTCCAGGAAATCCAATGACCTCTTCTGGATGCTACATTCAAATGCACATTCATACCCACCATATAAAACTAATTAAAAAACACCAAGGATCCCTTACTGTTCAGACAAAGGAAGGCATACACACAAACACTCCTCTAATTCACTGTGCGCCGTTATCTGGCTAGAGAAGCCTGGGATCTTAGGTAGCCTGTGAGGGCCTGGGGGGTAAAATATAGGTGTGGATATGTAAAGCGCTGTGGGGCTAAGATGAAAATCCCGGTGCACGGGTGCTCTGGGAGCACGGCTGAAGTCTTTGCACCTCACTGTACCAAGCAGCCCCCTTCCCTGTCCCCGTTCCTCCATGAGGCCTTTTACTATCACTGAATGAAAGTGGGCTGAAGAGAGTAGCAAATACAGGAACCAGGGAGACAAAAACACAAAACAGGTCCCGGAAAATGAAAGTCAAGTTCATGGTCTAGGTACCAGGTAGGTGTCTGCTGATAGAAACGGGGCAGCTTCTTGTGTGTCCCCAGCCAGGCAGATTTTATTACAGTTCCTTCCACTACTCCTTGCACAAAGTTCAGTACAATGTACAAGAAAGCAACTTTGTTGATTTCATTTTACTCATCCAAAAAACGTTATTTCTGTTTTGTTTGGTTGAAACAAGTTTAATTCAGGCATAATTTTTTATACCGGAAAGCACACAATTAAATTGTTTTTACCATATTTGCAAAATTGTGCATCATTAACAATCTAATTTTAAAACATTTTTTCATCACCCCACAAAGAAACGTCTTTTCTATTAGCAGTCAGTCATTCCCTCGCAACTCTCCTTCCCATCACAGGTAACCGCTAATCTACTTTTCTGCCTCTATAAATTGCCTGTTTGGAACATAAACGAAATCCTTTAATATGTGGTCCTTTGTGAATGTTTTCTTTCTTTCCAGCTTTATTGAAGTCTTAATTGAAAAATGCAAATTGTGTTTTTAGGGTGTGCTACTTAGATGTTATACATAAGAATATTGTACAGTTGGGTTGTGCCAAATGGCATGCTTTGGCGTGCGTACCCTGGGAAATGAATGATCGGTCCACTGAAGCTGATGGCCACATCCTCTGCTTCCTGCAATTATTTCCATTAGTGAGAACATCTAAAATCTACCCCAGAGCAGATTTTAAACATAAAATACAGTAAGTGCAGTCAGTGTGTGGCACTTTCTGTCTCCACAGTCTATTCCACCCACGTAACTACAGCTTTGTGTCCTTTGACCAACATCTCTTCATTTGCCCAATTGCCCCCTGCCCCTGACAACCACTGTTCCACCATCTGCATCTGATTCCCCCTCATGCTACCCATTTGTCTCTCTCTGATGGATTATTTAGCATATTTGTGTGTCCCACCACGTTGGCATTGTGGCAGGATTTCCTCCATTCAAAACCAGGCGAGAGTCTTTTGTGGACACATTTCTCCATCCGTCGGTTTCTGAAGCGTGTTAAGGTCGACGTAGCTGAGATAAACATGCAGTGAAGTTGTCACTTTGAGATTCAGGTTTTCTTTTCTTTTCTTTTTCTTTCTTTCCTCCTTCCTTCCTTCCTTCCTTCCTTCCTTCCTTCCTTCCTTCCTTCC
>NW_026593286.1:27073017-27145991 GCF_907164565.1 Psammomys obesus | reverse complement strand
TCCTTCCTTCCTTCCTTCCTTCCTTCCTTCCTTCCTTCCTTCCTTCCTTCCTTCCTTCCTTCCTTTCTTCCTTCTTTCTTTTTTTACCATGGGTCTTTATTCTTCAGTTGGCCATGCTGATCTGTAGTTCTACCAACAGTATCTTTCCCCGCTCCCAACAACCTCTCCAACATGTATACCTTGTCTTTTTCACAATAGACATTTTCATAAGTGTGAGGTATACACATATACACACACCTCATATGAAATCTCTCTTTCTCTACACACACACACACACACACACACACACACACACACATACATACATACATATTTGTGTATGTATGTATGTATGCATTCTGACCTATTTTATGTTTTGGGAAAAGCACATGCATCAGTGAACCATAGATGCATCCCTGCCCTGTGGGGAGAAGGCTTTATACTCACCTTGTTCTTTTCCTTATCAGTGTAACCACGTGACTGTTTTAGAACCCTCCTCATCACATCGTGAGCTTAGTGGCTAAAGCTCACCGTATCTATGAGGGCTTTGGCAGCAGCAGGATAATGATGCCATCTGGGTGAGCGAGCCCTTGATAGACATTGCTCCTGGTGGAAATGGAACCAGAGCAGAGCAGAGGGATTTGTGGAGTGCACGTCACGAGGACCCTAACTATAGTCATCCCTTGGTATCATGGGGACATTTCTGTCCATGGATGCTCAAGCTCCCTGTATAAAACAAGGCTGGGTTGTGTACCCCACACGTCCTCCTCGACCTTTTAAGTCATCGCTAGGTTACTTACAATGCCCAGTGCATTATGAATGCATGCAAGCTGACTGTTGGGAGACTAATGGCAAGGAAGGTGGTTTGTATATATCCAGCCTGGATATAGATGTTTTTGCTGAGTTTCTTTATCACACCATTGGTTGAATCTTGAAAGGGCTGTAGGTTAGGTGTTCCTGATAATGGAGGGGCAGGCATTGCCGCCAGCTATTATTGCTGAGCTGGGGCATCTGCATTGGGCAGGCCTGTGTTTTCTTCTCTGGCTTCTTTTTCTTTCTTTCTTCTTCCCAGCTGCATTTTCTCTTTTCCCATTATCTCTTCCTTTATTATTTTTTAATAGATTTTCTCAGACTCTTTTTCTCCATCTCTTTCTTACCTCTTAACCATGTTTGGAATGAAAAATTCTTATTTTTATGCTCTGTTCCTCACCAGAAAGTTTGGATCTATTCTTGCAATAAATATAAATGCCTCTTTTGTTACTTGTATAATCATTATAATATTTTTTTAGCCTTTGAATTAATAGCTAGCTTAAAAGTTGCTTGCCATTACGTAAATAATAAACAATTTAAGTAATAATGGGGAAAGATTACACATGCTAGAACATTTACATTAGATATCAAATTACAGTCATTAAAATTTCTAGTTTAAAGTTAAGCTCACTATCGTTGATCATTCAAAATATTGCCCTTTCTGGAAATATTCTGAAAACGTTCTAGACTCTAAAAGGAACATGATCAGACAAGACTAGTTCCTTACAAAGCTATTTTAAGTTTGAACAGTATATTTAAATGAAATATTTGAGTTGTGGCATTGGCAGAGCTGACTCCTACCCAGACATCACTGGAAGGACTCTTTTCCCTCTTGAATTTAATGAAGGTAAATTAGTAAACTAGCATTGGAATCTCAGATTCCTCAGCATTCTGAAGATAGTTTGTCATTTTCTCATTCTGCAGCAAACCTAGGCAATGTTTGTAATCGGCTCTTTTAAAAAGCTACAAACACTTTTAAAAAAGACTGGCACACTATGTTAGTAGGTAAATTTGTGAAACAAAACCAAAAAACCCTACCTAGAGTAGTCATTTGAAGGCAGCATCCTCATTTCAGTGTGTCCTGAGTCTAACGCCGGGTATGTGCAGTTCTCCCCAATGGTCCGTATCACTTGTGAATGTTTCCCCCAACCTTCAGTACCCGAGTGAAAGACCTCACTTCTTAGGAATCATGAGCGTGTAGGTTTCACTGAGTGTCTAGGGCTGTGAAGCTCAGAAGCACTGACTGATGGAACGTTACCGAAGCACTTGGAGATAGTTAGGCAAGAACAAAGTTTGGAAAAAAAAAACTTAAAAAATTGGCTTTCTTTCTTTTGGTTTCACCCCCACAAGCTCAAATCTAAGAGGGTCACTCCCACCAACCTGCTGTCCATCTTCTGCACCTTCGCAGGGACTTCCCAGTTCTGAAATTTCTCTGCCCTCTCTCCTTGTGGGTTGATGTGGCTCTTTTACACGACTGTTGTTTGACTGGGTTACTATGAGTGCAGCAGTGTTTCCTTTTATTAAAGCGAGCTGAATTAAATAATGTTTGTTAATAGAGCAGTAATGTCATAGAATGGACTTTTTTTCACTTCAAGTTGTTATTTGAATTCTTAAATTGCTCTCTCCATTCATATCTGATTAGAAAATGTTTTAAAAGATGAGTATCACACGGGTTGGGGAGTGTAGCTCAGTGGTAGAGTGCTTGCCTAACCTACAGAAGGTTCTGGGTTCAGTCCCCAACACCACACACACACACTTACACACACACACACACACACACACACACACACACACACACACACACTATGAAAAACAGGTAGGCAGACAGGACTTCAAGCAAACGAAACTAAAGACAAACAACCACCCCCACGCCAGTAACAATAACAAAACATTGAAGGGTACACCAGTGGTTTCCAGTGGAATTCTGAGCTTGCTAACCTTATGTGGGAGCTGGTTATTACGGGAATATGGCTTAGCTCTTGGAGTCCATGGCTGAGAAAGTTGGGAGTGTACTTACTAGGAGTTTTCATTTCCTCTGGCTACCAGTAAGTTCTGCTTCTCAGAGGATCCAGTTTTGCTGAATTTAATTAACAGGCAAACAGTTTTTGGATCTGAAAATGCTGACATTGGTGGAGACACAGACTGACTTAGCTCTTGCTGCTGCTTGTCTAATCCCAAGCCTGTGCCACTCTCAGGGGTCAGCACTGACTGGACCTCTTGAGTGGGCTGAGGCTTTCCTACCTGAAAGAAGAGATGTTAACCAGAGGACACGAAGATGTGACATCCAACTGGGCCCTTTTTGCTACTTTTGGGAGAGTCTGCTGCCCATCTCCTAATATGCGCTTGAAGAGTTTGATTATGATCAGTGATTGTTTATGATGGCGGATTCTTGGGGAAGTCCCCTTGGAATTGACTGTTCCGTGTCATAGGGAGTGAAATCCCTCACGTGTGCTCTTTGTGTCCTGGCTCTGAAGAGTTGCCAATTGCTATTTTTCAACAATATTTAAAAAACAAACAAACAACAACAACAAAAAAACTTGCTGTAAATTTAACAACAAACTCAGAAAACATTATAATATTAACACTAAAATGGAGATTACCAAACTATTAAATATATTTTAGATAATAAAACTGAATCTTGTGCCAACCAGGAACTGAGTGCTCCTTGAGTCTCATGTAAGAGGCACAGAACTTGATAACACACAATCAAATATATAGTTCCCTACTTTAACTCAAACAGATGATAATTATCTTTCTAGTCAGAGTCAGCTTCCACTCGTCAGTGCAAGTGGAATGGAACTTACATATCAGAAGGGATGGTGCTGTTATATGGGGAAAGTAAGAATATATATATATATTTGTTTAGGGTTGTGAGACAGGGTTTCTCTGTGTAGCCTTGTCTGTCATATACTCAATTTGTAGACCAGGCTGCCCTCTGCCCTCTTGAACTCACAGAGATCTGCCTACCTCTGCCTTCCAATTGTTGGGGTTAAAGGCGTATGCCACCACACCCGGACCAAATAAAAATATCTTAAGAAAAATCTGAAAATAGCTTCTCTTGGGAAGGCTAAGTAAATACAAATATTTTCTGTACACTTCTTACACTTGACTTGAGACAGCTTTTATTTTTTTGTGACACAAAGTGCTAAGGAACAGCTTCGATACAATGTACAGTTACTGGGTGTTTCATTTTTGCAAACATGTGAAGGTTGACCCGGATTCTCAAACAGCTGTGGTGTATGAACCCATTTGCCCTTCCAAGTGGCAGTGTTAAATACGCAAATAGAACTCGACATACCTTGTACAAGTCAATATTTATAAGCGACTTTGCTATTTGAGACCAGAGGAACAGCCCACATGTACAGCACTTATAATATGGCATGTATCGTATGCCTTCCCAATAACCCATTCAAATGGGAAGTAAAGCCACTGGGACAAAACCAAGTGAAGACAACAGTAGGAGGTGTCTGTGCAGATTCAGGAGATGGGCAGTGGGTAGATCAAGAACCACTCTCTTAGGCTTGAACTTAACCCGGTCCACTAAATTCTTTTTTTTTTTTTTTTTTGGTGGGGGAGCCAGAAGCAGCAAGGCAACTCATGTTACCAAAGCTGGAAAGACCCAGTAACCAGTGGCATCTGGAAAGGGGGTGATGGGCTGAAACCTGCACGTGAAGAATAATTAAGTCCCCGATTCACTGCTTACCCACATAGCCAGGTGGACACCCCATCTCCAGTCGGTCGAAGTATCTCAGTTTATAAAAGAACATGGAGAAGTAATGAGCGAAGGGATAATAAAAGACGGCTTCCCAGATGGGAGCCTATGAGCTGTTTTCAGTTACGAGGTGTCCCAGGGTACTTAGTGTGAGAGAGAAGAAACATCCCCACGAAGTCACAAGACTTCATGGCCGTAGTTGAAGAGCAGTCCCTGGAGTGCTCTTATAAGAGAAACGATGGATTTTTATAGAAAAGCATATTTGATCATATTCTTCCTCTTCCCCAAGTTCTTTTAGATCCTCTATCCGCTCAACTTCAAGTTCTTTCTCAAAAACCCAATAAGGCAACAAAACCCCCTCAAACCAAGAAGACAAAATAAAGCACCATCCTATAGGAAAAACTGCAACAAAATAAAAGCACACAAAAGACAGTGGAGCATGTTACACGTTGGTCGACTACTTCTGATCACAAGGCTTGCCTTAGAGTTGTTAATATGCCCCGTGTCAAGCCTTCGGAGAAAAATGATTTTTCCCTCTTTCAGCAGGTATACATGACAGTTCAGTTGTTAAGCTTTGCCTTAGTGACTGGGTATTTTTAAAACTGTAATGAAATAAGAGATAAGATAACACAAAAACTATCACTTCCAAGTTGGACAAGATAAATCAACAGAAGGTATAGAGCCCATAGACCCACTTGTTTGCACACTCAGGAATCCCACAAAAACACTAAAATGGAAGCCAGAATAGAAGCATTAAGGACCTGGTGCCTCAGGAAGATAATTTCTAAAGAGGGGTGAGTCATGTTTTAGCAGTATAAAGAGTCTATTCAAAATGCATATAAACACAAGAAGAAAAGCTGTGCTGTGAGGAGAGAGGAAATTGCTGTGTAACCACATCTGTTTGCAACTGCTTCTCTGATGCATGCTTCAGAGGGGCACACAAACTTTATCACTAACCCCCTTTCTCCTCTGCTAAGCACATGCAAACTTGTTATGTTCACAGCTTGCCCTGCCCTAGTTTTTTACTTCAAATAGAGGAGTTTCTTGTGCACATGTGTTCTCATCAAAGACATTGATGGTCTTTCTCTGCGGAACTGTGGGAAGCAGGGCTGTCAATGTATAAGATACACTCAGTGAGGTGTTCTTTGTTTTGTAGGGCGGAGAACACTGTTACTACCACGGAAGCATCAGAGGTGTCAAAGACTCCAGGGTGGCTTTGTCGACATGCAATGGACTCCAGTATGTGCGAATCTCCTGGGTTCTTCCTGACCTCAGGCTTGCCTGTATCCATTCACTCTTTGCAGTTTTTATCTTTCAGATATGTTGCATAGTGAATTTTCTATGTCACTGATATGTTGGGATTAGATACAGAGTGGTTCCAGGAAGCTGAAGTCTCCTCTTCTTTAACACCTAGAGTTTGTAGGAAACTTAAGAGATTAAACAAATAATTACGTAGATCAATAATTCCCATTTTGGTTGGTGCAATGGAGGGAAAGGAAAGGGTGCATTAATTAGCTTTCTGTCACTGGAACAAAAGTCCTGAGATAATCTACTTACAAGAGAAAAGGATTATTTTAGCTCGAGCTTTGGAGATTTGAATCTATGATGAGCTGACGTCATTCCTCTGGGCCACTCATGAGGAACCACATCATTGCGAATTGAGCACGTGTAGTGCAACGAAACGGCTCACCATATGGCTACGAGAGTTAGAGAGTGAGAGGGAGGCTGAAGGCTCACGATAGCCCCTCCCCCACCACAACTTCTTACCAGGCTCAGGAAGATTTCCTTATGATGATTTCACTACTTCCTAGCAGCAGATACTTATATTGGACCTGTGGGGGCCATTGAAGACCCAAACTCTAGCAGGGAGCTTACAAAGTGACTCAGTTTAGCTGATGCCATGCACAGGTCTATGGCAAAGGTCATATGAGCTGGATTAGAGCTAAGTCTAATGAGGGATCAGCCTGGGAAGGATGGTGTGTTAAGAGGAGACAGACTCTTTGAAACCATGCATAAACACATTTTAAACCCAAATCAAGTGATGCCTCAAATGAAGCATCACTTTGGCCATGTGATGAAAAGGGGTTAAAATCCCTTTCAAATAGTATTAAAACAAACAAACAAACAAACTCATGTCTCCCTGAATTAAATGTGGTTTCCATGTCACACTACTTAATAGGCACTCACAATTTACAAGTGTAAAGAAACTTCTGCTGGCCTCTTCAGAATCAGAGATGGCTTTAGAATATTCTTAGACAACGGAGTGCTCAACTTCCTTCTAGGTGATACAGAATTTGCATAATGAGGAGTTTGTACTAGTTTCATATGGTTCTGGCATAAGCAGTTCCCCCCCCCCCTACCATGTGGGAGATGAGTGTTGTCCTCAGTTTACCGGAGTTTGCATGCTCTGGGGGAATGCGGGGCACTTTTGTGGTGCTCCCTTGCGGAGTCCTGAGAGTGCTAAGACCGCGGCGGGGTTCCATGCAGCTCCGGGGAGTGTACATGGTTCAGTAGCTTTGCTCAGAGGCACCCTTTGGTGACAGTGTCGAGGTGCTCTCTTGCCAGCTCTGACCGTTTGCCAGAATCGCTGCTGACTCTCCCCCTTCTGTCTTTTGCTACAGTGGCATGTTTGAGGACGACACCTTCGTGTACATGATTGAGCCGCTGGAGCTGATTCATGACGAGGTGGGTTAGTGACATCAGTTTCCTCATGATGTTTGGTTTTTCCAGCATGTGTAGGCAAAAACACATCAGAAACCGTTTATCTGTGTACCGTGATTTCAGACTCGGTGTTACAGTGCGAGGTTCCTATGCCAGTGAGGGCGGCTCAGAGGTTTCATGCCTAGGCATTCTGAAGCCTTTGGAGGGAACATGTAAGGCCTTTGTTTTTCACTGTGGATCCTGGACTCTGTTAGAAAAGCTTTCCTTCCCACCACTCTCTTCTGTAGATAACTGTGTGAGAATATACTGACTTTCTGTTACTAGAAACATTTAGTGAGGAGATGCGTGGTCTAAGCAATGACGACACGATTGCAACATACAGTTTTGAGATGGAGGTAAGACAGCATTTCATCCTGTACAGGCCAGCATGCATAATCAGAAATCCTGTGGTCCTGCCATGCTGTTCACTGACAGGGCTACCAGCTGTATAGTCTAATACAGAGTCATCAAATGTTATATCGAGGGCTGACTACTTTTTCCGTTCATGATAAAATTGGTACTCTGAGACTCTTGATGGGGGTGCAAGAGATAACTAAGAAGTCACACATGATATTTCAGAGGGTGGTACCTGCTGAAGAGAGGGAAGGGCAGTCAGGGTGGAGGGAGAGTCTTGATTGAGTAAAGGCCTTAAGGGAGCTGGAACTTTCCCAGGACCGTGAAGATGCAAAGGCTCTGGCATGGATGCTGCTTGCTGGGTTCTCATGTTCTTGACTAGGCAGGAACAAGGTAAAGATTGGTAGATGATGACATGGTGCCATCACAGCAGGGAAGTGAAAGCCAGGGAGGGGACTGCTAGTGAGAAAAACTGTATTCTGAGAGTGATGATAAAAATAATGCAGTCATTTGATGGAGGGCAGAAAACAGTTTTGGTGGAACACAGGGTGTTACTGTGCAGCCCAGGCCTCCTGAATGTTCTGTGTGTGCCGCCATGTCCAGATGGAAATGTTAAAACAAAACAAAACAAAAAACAACAACAGCAAAAACCCCAACTTCTTTTAGGAATATCATAGTCAGCCAGTGTGGTGGTGCACACTCGTGATCCCAGCACTCAGGGAGGCAGAGGCAGGCAAATCTCTGTGAGTTAGAGGCCAGGCTGGTCTACAAAAGTGAATCTTGAATAGCCAAGTTTATACAGAGAAAACCTGTGTCAAAAAAAAAAAAAAAAAGAATGTAGTAGTCATTGAGGTGGTTTATATATTTATATATTACTATAAGCTTATATATGTGTATGTATGTGTGTGTATGTATGTGTGTGTATGTATGTGTGTGTATGTATGTTTACTTATTGTGTATGAGTGTTCAGCACTCTCAACTGCTGAGCCAACTCACCAACCCTGACATCCAGGCTTGATAAGAAAAGGCACCATACAATCGTTTGTTTATTTATTTATCCGTTCATTCACTTATTATTTACTTAGGTGTGTGGATGACTAGGAGTTAACATTTCAGATTTGAGACAGAGAAGTCATGGAATTGTATACGGTGATATTTAAACAAGCCTGTACGGGTTTTGATGAATACCCAGAACTTTCCAGAGAGTGATGATAGTTTGTGGTAGAGTAAGATGCTCTGATGAGTAAACTGTTCTCCCTATTCCATGGGCAGGCAGGCAACCCTCTTAGAGCAAAACTGTCAGACATTCAGCAAAACACTTTGATTTTCAGCTTTGACTAGCTGCTCTCTTACTTTCCTCACCAAAGAAATCCCCCAAAGAAAAACAACAAATCCAAAATAGTTCTCTAAGCCTTTACATTTTATGAATGTACAAATGGGGTAATTTCCAGTGCATCCATAATAGGGCAATTTTTGCAGACTGAGTGAATCCATAAATGTGTTGCAGTGTCTGGTGAGCTGCTAAAGGGTTTATATACATATAAACTCTTATTATCAAAATGTTTAAAGAATTGGTGCTTCGTTGTTATAGCTGTAATTAGACTGCTTGGGCCTGATGGTTATGTGTTTGTTATCTTCTGTTCCCTGTCTGCCTCGTACCGCCTCCCTTTTGTTCACAGAGTGATTTGTTCTCATTCTCACTGTGGGTAGGGGCCAAGGAGCAGAACTTGAAACTTTAAATTAGTTGTAAAAATCATGTTGGCGAATTCAGAGGTGAACCTCACTCTGCTGGATGTCTTTATTCTGTTACCAGAATAAGAGCTCACTAGAATAGATTTTGGATTTTTGGATGTTCACATTCTTCTTATTATTATTAATTATTATTAATGTTAGCATTCTTTGTAGTAAGTCAAGAGCATGGACAGGATATTTCCATGTTTTTCCATGATAGTCTGTTGCAAGTAGAGAGTTAATAGCAATATTTTTAATTATCGTTTTTTAATCAAATCTAATAAGAAGGGTACTTTTAAGGGCTATTTTTATGATTACAAAACAAATATATTATATATGAGTGTGGTGTTGCATTCCTGTAATCCCAGCTGTTCAGGAGGCTGAAGCAGAAGGAACTTCAGTTCAAGGCCAATCAGGGAAACTTAGTGAGACCCAGTCTAAAAAAAAAAACAAACAAAAGAAAACCCAAACCAAAAACAAAAAAAACAAGGAAACAAATAAAACAATAACACCAAAAAAATAAATAAAACCCCCAAATAAACAGCTAAACAAACTAATAAAAAAAAATCAAGCTAGGGAATGCTTAGTGGAACAGAACTAATTTAGTATGCATGCCACTCTGGGTTCTATTATCAATTTTGCAAAAGCCCCCAAATCTGCTAATATATTTGACAAATTGAAACCCAAAATAAACAATTAAATCGTAATTATCCCTCATACCATCACCAAAGATAATATCTCAGCACCTTCTAGCAAATATTCATAAAATTTTTCAGTTGCAGTTTTTCATAAACATTTTAAATGAGTTGATTGGACCATCATTTCATAACACAACTTAACCCAATAATGAATCTTTCTGAATCACAGTATTTTTAATTCATTAAATAGAAATGTGATGATTGATCTTGGTTGTCAAATTGACACACCCAGGGGGAAGGAAGCTCAGCTGAAGAACCACCTCTGTTAGAATGGCTGTGGGCATGTCTGTGGAACACAGGATGGGCAAGCCCACCAAGGCCCTATCCCTAGACAGGTGGGATAAAGTAGGTACCCCTGGACTCTATAAAGAAAGGTAGCTGAGCAAGCCAGAAGAAGCAAGCCAGTAAGCAGAGTTCCTCTCTGGTCTCTGCTTCTAGTTCCTGCCTCTAGTTTCCTGCTTGAGTTGCTGGACTCATGTTTTTCTGTGAAGGACTGTAACCTGCAAGCTGGAATAACGCCTTTCCTTCTCAAGTTTGTTTTGGTCAGCGTGATTATCATAGCAACCGAAAGCAAACTAGGACAGGGATAGAATATGGACTCCTTTTTGGGAACATGTTGGACAATGCATAGGTAAATGATGGCTGGCAGACAGGAAGCTCTGAGCTATGGATGCTACTTCCACTTCTGATGATGTAATGAGTCAGTGTCATGCCTAGGCCAAGGAATATGAGTATTTTCATGGTTGTTTATGGGGCTTTCTCAAGCCATGTTTACCAATGATGTGTGAGTACGTTCTGCCTTGCAGCTGTAATGAACTATGGATGTCATAATTTTGAAAACATTTTCAAGTTGGTAGGAAAATTGCTGTTTTGTCTTTTTGAAATTAACGTCTTTAAAAGCCTACTAAAGCACCAATGTTCTCGCATGCTGGTGGACGTTCCGTTCCTTTCTTTGTGCATTTCCTACTTGGGGCTTTGAAAGAAGCTGAGATTTAAGAGCAACTGACAAAACAGTGCTCTGATCTGGAGTGGGGCAGTTGAAGCTCACTGATTCATTTAAAATTAAAGATTCAACCAGGCATACCCTTTTCCTTCTAATACCTAATGTCCCCAGGTAAGGAAGGGTGTTAGGAAAAGCATCACACACTAACATGGTTCCATAAAGGTGTCTTCACATCTTACTTTTCTATTTCCTCCAATTGTTTTTGTTTCAGAAAAGCACAGGCCGACCACACATAATCCAGAAAACCTTGGCAGGACAGTATTCTAAGCAGATGAAGAACCTCAGTAAGTTTTAATTAAAATAGCTGTGATCCGCGTGGGGACTGTGACTTGGCAGACCTCTGGACGCTCGGGCTTGTTGAGAAGGGAAATTGGTTTGAGAGCTGGGGTCAGCAGTGTAGGTGGGAATGGAGTCCCAGCTGAGCCTTGCGTGGGATGAGCCACGGGGAATTGTTTCAATGGAGATGACAAATGGAACTCTGGCTTAGGCTGGGCTGGGAAGCGGAGTGTGGCCAAATGTAAGTGATTTCCACAGGGCCAGGCGGTAGGCCAGGCTTTCTGCACTGCTTCCCCTATTCACCCTGCCCCTGAAGCATCTTTAGTATGCTAATGTTGGTTAAAGGCTTCCTTTGATTTCCTGGGGGCATGTGATTCTATTCCTATATACTAAGGCCCAGAATTTTTCATAATTTATGCAAAACCTTCTGCCACGCATCATTTCAAATTCTAAAATAAACTGGGCGTATATGGTAGAGTTCTTAAGATATTGTTAAATGGTTGTCAAATAACCACCTTCTAATCAACCTTGGGCACCTCACATTTTTCATGATGAGAACAAAACAGCGTTTGAACTGTCTTTATGAGTGTGAATGTTGAGCAATCAATGCACTGTTTCACTGTAGGCTATTTTGGCTTTGTGATGACATTTATTATTAATGGCACTGTTCCTTCGTGTAATATTTGAAGTCTATTCTCAATGGAACTCTGTCCACATCCATTTGATGTTCATTTTCCTCTTACACAGGCACAGATGGCAGTAACCAGTGGCCTTTGCTACCTGAATTACAGTGGCTTCGAAGAAGGAAAAGAGCAGTGAATGTGAGTGTAGCCTTGGGCCCCCGGCATGACCCCTTTACCCTCGGGAGTCTGGCCCCCACACTCAATCTAAACTTCCGCCTTCAAAGCAAAAGAAAAACGCACAAAGAAGCATCCATCTCTTGAGCGTTTTCAGATGATGCCGTTTCTTCTTTTCCTGCTAATGATTCAAACAATGAACTCCAATGTCAATGTAAAATGTGTTGTTTTATTTCCCTTTTCAATGTATTTTTGTTTTTTATGAAAATCGGAACACATTTTGTTTTCCTCCGAAAAGCAGCACAGTAGGGTTGTTGAGATAGCTAAGCAGGCAAGGCTTAAAACCTGAACTCCATCCATGTGAACGGCTGGTGAAAGGAGAGAATTGATTCCAGTAGTTGACCTCTGACCTCTGACATGTGCTCACCCTCCCCACACAGACAAAAACGAACAGATAAGAAATAAAGAGAGAACGCACCAAAGCTTTAGAAGTGACATTTCTGTTAAAAAAAATTATATATATATATATATATATATATATATATATATATATATATAGTCTAATCAAGGTTATTTGTCGTTCTTCCAAGTGAAAAACTCTATTATACCAAATTTGAAAGCCGGATATGACTTTCGGAGCAGAAGGACACGATGTCATCCCTCTTACTGGCGCTATGACAGTGGCGAAATAAAAGTCACGAGGTGACATAACCAGTGGCTGCCGTATGTCTTTTGTGCACTGATGAATGCAGAGGGGCATTGTAACTAACTACATAGTAGATTAGAAGGCTGTAATGATTGGGCCTGTTTAGTAATTACATGGTGAGTGCTATGTAACCAAGAATTAATTCCACAGTGTATAGGTTCCATGGTAATTCAGTAGATGACTTAATGAGTAATTATAGCACAAATTACACATTTTAGATAATGCTTAGTTGAATGTGTTTTTTTTTTTCCTGTGTTAAATGAATTAGGACCCCCCCCCCCCGGCGCTCTAAAAGTTAGCTCAAGTCTGAATCATCTTTTTACGTAGTGTCTCTTGGTATTATGGTAATCACGAACGCGGTTTTCATGTTCACTTATTTAGCACTCCTTGCTCACTCTTGAAGATGCAGTTGGCTTTCAGCTTTCCTGTACCCCCAGTCTACCCCGTACTCAGACCATGCACACAAAGAAAAAGAACCACCATTTCCCCCTTTTCAGCTATGAAAAATAAATTACGTGTGAATGAGAAGTAAAATAGTCTCTATTCCTAAAGTGTCAGGGTTTGTTCCTGTGAGGGGCTGGAAATTGGTACTCTGTTAGTAGCCTTTTACTCCTGTTCTCTAATTCTTGTTGGTCACCCTGATGTGATTTCAGAGATGCCTGCTGTTGTCACGGAATGAGTTGAAAGTCAATTCTCTTAGACATTTTAATATGAACATTTTTACCATTCATGCCATAGAAAAGGAACTCTACTTACTTTTAGCTACCATGCTATGCATTTTCCTTTAGACTAATTTTACGTGGAAAAACCACACAGAAACAACATGACCCATTTCCCATTTTGGTGAGTAGAGATAGTAAAGTTATTTTCTTCTAAGTCATTGTTTGTTCACTGACACTATGATCACGTATGAACAATTGCCTTACCAAGCTCCTTTTTTAGGGTATCTGTACAATAGGCAGAGAAGAGTCCTAAAATCCAGGGCTCCTGTGAAACTTGATTTTGAAGACTAGAGATACTTTAACGCCAGTCAATATTATGACTGTGCATTTTTTTTTCCCTTTTCCTTAGCCATCACGCGGTGTGTTTGAAGAAATGAAGTATCTGGAGCTTATGATTGTTAATGATCACAAGACGGTAAGACTATAGAGCCAGTGCTGTCTTAGTCACTGTTCTACTGCTGTGAAGAGACACTATGACCAAGGCCACTTATAAAAGACAGCATTCAACTGGGGTCTTGCTCACGGCTTCGGAGGGTGAGGCCATGCTCTTCGTTGTGGTAATGTAGTGCGGCAGCAGGAGGCCTGCAGGAGCAGTGGCTGAGAGCTTGCATTTGATCCAACACAGGAGGCAGAGACCGAGAAAGAGGAGGGAGGGGCTGGCACGGGCTTTAGAAATGTCAATGCCGGCCCTCAGTGACACACCTCCGCCAAATAGGTCCTACTTCCTAATCCTTCCCCAAACCGGTCCTCCAGCTAAGGACCAAGCATTCAGATAAAAGAGCCCTCTATGGGGGCCATTCTCATACAATCCCCCCAAATCCCCAGTAGCCTGTTCAACAAGAAATGCATTTCACTTTAACTATTGTTTGTAACTTAATGAAGTCTAGATGTGTAGACACAATCTTTTGGTAAATCTAAATGAGCACCGTATTTCTAGATGAAAAAAGAGACAATAACTATGAGATTTTGACAGCTCCAAGTTTATCTCTTTAATAGAGATTTATAGTGGGTAGATGTATCAATATTATATTTTTCACTTGTCCATGTTTAAAACTCTCGCTTTCTACTTCTCACAACTGTGTGCTTGGCCATTGATTCACTGTCTTACTCCATGTTTTTGTCCTATGAAAAATAAAATATCATATGTGAGGCTTCGGGTTCCCTCCGCAGTGATAAACAAATAAACAAATGAAAAGGTCTATATAAAGAGAGCATTTTAAACCGGTGTTTTGTTTTTACTAAGTATTGACAGTATACACCTGTGGAAGTCAAACGTGTTTCACTTCAGCAACGCTTAAGAGAAACATGGACAGAACGCACCACCCTCCATTTGCTTAGCCATTTCCATAGTCGGCTTCTGAGCAAGCTTCTTGTGGCCAAGGCTGTGTACCACTGTCCCCGGTTCCTTCAGAGTGCTGGCAATTTTCAGATAGATTCTAAATGTTAGCTCCTCCCTAGCGTTTAACTCTTCCCCTGGTGGCTGATTTCAAGCTATTGAAGTGAGTGAGACCACTGACTGAAGCCAGGCAAGAGGTGACCGAGGGGTTCTTTCAAGCCCTTTGCATCTGGCCTCACCACGGCCGGCCGCACTCCCAAACTCATTAGGCCAGTGATTATCTTGTTACAGCGATGCGGTTTAATTATATATATAAAAAAAGGCTCATTAAAAGTAGTTGATTTTATGGAGATAGAGTTGAATTTTTTAAAGACCCCATGAAGATGAAGAACTTTGAAAAAAAATGCTTAAAAGTCATGGCTAAAAAAACATTATAAAATATTGGAACAAAATTTTAAGCTTCACCAAGTCCTTGTTATTTTAAGAAAATCAAAGTTAATGAACTATGTAAAGTTGTGTTTTGCATTAAATCGTCCACATGAGATTCTATTCAGCACAGTCTCCCCAGAGAAATCCTTGAAACTGTATATCACAAAGGTTTAATGTATATTTAAATTTCTATTTCAGTCTTTTGCTTTAATGGATATTTGAATTAATTACCATTAGTTACTAACTACTAATTCAGTTGTGTTGAAAATTCTTTTTCCCCTGAGGAATTTCTTTTTATTTTCATAGGCAGGCTTAATTTTCCTTATCAGTTTTTCAATAAATTTCTTGAGTAAGAAGGAAAATCTGTTGGAATGACTTATAACTTCGGAGAAGTTTTCCCTGGTAAGGAAACCCAAAGGTTCAGGTGGTGACTTGTGCTCAGACAGGATTAAATGTGAGTTTCTTAAGGGTGTTAGTGGGGCTGTCTTCATCTGAACCGCTTTTTCTGATTGAGAATTTTCCTAACCGCTCTTCACACCTGGTGATTATGCCAAGTTGAGAAATTATGTCTTTGAAAGCCTGGGCTTTTCCTAGCATTCGTTATACAAGTCTTGTAAGGCATAGATACAATAGTTAAGATGTGTACAATACTGTTGAACATACAAAGTGCATTCCTTCCAAGTGAGGAGAGAATATCAATTTTTAAAGGTCTATTTATTTATTTATTATTATTAGTGTATATGTGTGTGTGCATGTGTGTCTGAGAGCGAGAGTGTGTGCGTGTGTGAGAGAGAGTGCATAGGAAAGAGCCACAGTGTACCCAACTGTACATACCCTGCAATAGCACCTTTCTCAAAAACACAATTTTCTGCAAAGAAGACTTTCATTTGCTTATTCCACATATTCTGTGCTAACATCATCACCTCATTTTATATCATATCTTCCCTTCAGTAATCTCGCACTCTTATTTACTACTTTGTGTGTGTTTCTGAAGCGTATGGTGGGAGGCACCCCCAGTGGGGCGGTCAGGGGTCAGCTCTCAGGAATCCTGCTCTCTTTCCGCCCTGCTGAGTCCCTTGTTTCTGCTCTGCCGTACTCTAGGCTGGCTGGCATTTCCGTCTTACCTTCCTGTCTCACTACAGTGGTGCTGGAATTACAGATGCACACCAGTCCTGGCTTCTCTTTTTTCGCTGTTTGTTTGTTTTAATGTGGGTTTAGAGAACTGAACTGTTTGTGAGGCTTTACCCAGCAAACCATCTCATCAGCCCACATCTTTTAATTAAAAATAAAAAAGAAAAAAGAAAAAAGAAATCCAAGTTTTTAAGTCAGCAAAGTTTTAGTTGTCATTTCATTACAATAAGTTATATTAAATGAGAACTGGGCATGCTATTTTAATGATGATGTGTTTTAAAATGCAAAAAACAAACAAAAAACAAACCTTGATTTTTTTGAATGCTGGTAATGAACAAAATTACCTGAGCATTTCTAGCGTTTAAGCATAATTACTTTGGGGATAATATCACTAAATAGCCCCATTGCTTTAAGATCAGGTTGCATTCTGTTGTATAATTGTCCCAAACAAATATTCATTTTTAAGAAGCCATGTAAGAGTTGAGAAAAGCTCCTTTTTGAGGTGATCTTTCTATCAAATGAAGTTTTAAAAATATAACTGCTGCAATGATGAAACACGTGAGTTAGAGAGTAGAGTTCCGCACTTTGGTGCTGGAAGCCAGACCGAGCACGGATAAGTGAATACGTCAATTTCCAGCATCTGGAGATTTCTGCTGCTGGGCTTTAGCATAATCATTCCACCGAGAAGCCCCATCTCACGGTGTTTGTACTGTACAGGCCAGCGGGATTTTTTAATTCTTACCTTTGGATTGAAAATAAGGTTCAGCTTTAATTGTTTTCAAAAGGGCACATTTCTTAAGGGGTTCATTTATCCAGAAAGTGAAAGCCAATTTGCCGGCTTAAATGGAAATGGTTTTCGGTGATCAGAAAATGTGAAGGTTAAGTTTTATCATAAATGGAGCCCACACATTTTTCTTTATTTGCCAAATTAGTTCTCATTCATGCAGGAAATGGGAACATTTTGCCTACATTTGCATTCAGGCCTCCCTCTCTAATATTGGCTGCCTGAAAAATTGCACCTATCGTGTTTTGAACAAGCACCCCAATTATCAGAGGCTTTCAATTAGAAAGGAAAAAAAAATCTCTCAAATTTGTAGAAAGCATCTTGGTACCTAGCTGGCAGAAACTAATTTGTGAGCAATTATAGCTTGATAAAAGTCTGCAAACATTTCTTTGAGCTGCTTAAGCTAAAAATAAATATTAAAAACTGCCTAATAAAAAATTGGTAGAGATATTTTAAAGCACATGTAAAGCAAGTGTTTTGCTTCTATTAATGCCACATTATTAAATATGAACCAATAAGTGCAAATCAATGATGACTCAAATATTTTTTCAATTAAAACTTTATTTGGTTTTCCTTATTTAAAAACCACTGTATATTTTTATGGACCAAACAAATTACAAGTTTTCATCAATAATCCTGACTTGTTGGGGGTCTATGTAATAAACAATAGCTTATAATCGTTTTATAAGAATTATTAACTGAACAAGTTAACCTCTTTTCCCAGCCCAGAATAGGACAAACTTTGTTTTCAGCCCCGTGATCTTAGATAAGTTATTTGAGGACAGTAAAGCTTATTTCATGGAGCTATAAGGATATGCTGTAGGAGAAACGCGGTTTCTCATAGATCCTAGGTGCCTACTAAATGGAGCTTCAAGCTAATGAAACCAGTGGCATTTTCTTTGTGGGCCTGGGAACTCAAGATCTGAGCTATCTCCCCTGCTTTGTTCTCCCTTTCCCTTCCTCTCTCACCAGCACTGAATACCGATGACTTCTTCTTTTGTTATTATCATTATTTGAGAATGGTTTTCTCTTCTGGTTTCTGTGACACAATAGTTCTTCTCTCACTGATATCTATTCTAATTGTTTAATATCTGACCCCTCAGATTAGGTATGGGGGCTGGGCTCCGAGTTCTGTGGCATGTGCTCTTCCTGCCTGAGAGCTTCCCGTTTTAAGCTTTTAAACAGGCTCATGGTTTAAGACCCCTGAGGCCTTACTTGGGAGCTTTAGACTCCTGAGTTCTGTACTCAGGGAACTAAATGTGAACGTGGTGTCTTTGCTCTGGCATCGGATAGGCAGCTCACAGTTGCTCCCCCTAGATTACAGTTCAAAGTTACTGGACTGGTTCCAATGTGTTTGAAATTCATGTGTTGGGAACAGTTCCCAAATTCACATGGTGGTGGTATTCAGAGGTAGGGTCTCTGGGAGGTGTATCTAGGATTACGTAAAGAGAAAAAAAATTCTATTATATTTTAAATATTCTTAATCTTTCTGAAAGATACAATTGATTTAATAACTGTAATTGAAAACAATTTTCAAAGACTTTCGTGCTACAAAAGACTCACCAGTTTAAACCATGTTTCTCTTTTTCCCCATGGTTGGAGAAATAGCAATAGCCTTATGGAGCGACTGAGTGCATGGCGTTTCTACAGTTGACTTGTAAATTGTCGAGGACTTTGATAAAAATCCAGCCCTGTGGCGGGGAGGTGGCCCACAGCGGTGGCACATCTGCTGTACATTGGTAGAGTGTGATGAGGTCTCGGGCTGTGTGTCTCCACACAAAACCAAACCTCCCTCAACTGCAACCCAATGCGGGTAGACGTTTTTGCTCAGTTCTTGACCCAGGGCCTTGTTAGTCTGTGCAGGTCTTGAACTCTCGGGCTCAAGGGTTCCTCCTATCCCAGATTTCAAAGTGTTGGGATTATAGATGTTAACCATTGTGCCAGGCCCACATGTCGACGTACAGAATGATTTTGATTAGTTTTCTTAAATAATTAGAACCAGCCATTATCGGTTGACATACTGCCTTTTATTTCTTGGCTCCTCTTTGTCTTCGCTCATCCAGAATAAAGGCTTTGCTCTAGGCATGACATCCTCGGGAGGAAGTTTCCTCAATGCAGGACAAATACTTCCCTGTCATGGACACTGTCTGGAGTGCTCCGTGAAAAGACTTGTGTGTCGCCTTGAGTTGGAAGTGAGGAAGTAGTCCAGTAGAGACTGGCCTTTGCTCTAAGCCCTTTGTACATGGTAAAGATTTGTTTTTATGGAAGCAAAAGAGCTGAAGAGTAGCTGTTAAGACTGAATTAAAAGTTGATTCAAGGGACAGGGTTTCTGAGCATAGGTCTGTAGGCTCCTGCAGGCCCTGGGACATCATGAGTATTTTACAGTTTTGCTGCCTGGGATTTGTGCTGTGGGGAGGGGAGGAAGAAGGCAACACTATCTCCAGTGTGGTGCAAACCAGTTTTTGACCTTTTGATCCACGTTTCAAGCATCTCTCAGAGGTTTCTGCTTCTATGAAAGTTTGACGTTTAGTGTCAGTTAGGATGTAACAGTGACCGGGCTCATCTTCTCTCCTCCTTAGTACAAGAAGCACCGCTCCTCTCACGCGCACACCAACAACTTCGCAAAGTCTGTGGTCAACCTCGTGGATTCTGTAAGTAGTCTGCTTTCCTTGAAAGTTCTTCTTGTGAACCCAGAGAGCGTGCTTTATATCTCCTTCTCTCTGCTGTGCTCAGTGATAATGTTAGCTATCTCTTGGATGAAATGAAAAAAAAAAAAAAAAAGTATTCATACGTTCTCCTGGTGAAGAAACTGTTGGACAGCGGGCTTTGTTTAAAAAAAAAAAAAGTATTATTGTCTGAGCTTCAGAATTCTCAGACTTCCCAAGACACTTCAGCACTGTTTCTTTTTTTTTCTAAGCTTATTGACTTTCATTAATTATCATTTTAATTCTACATATCTGTGGGGTGCAGTGAGATAATTCGATACATGTGTACGGTATCTAATGAGCAAATCAGAGAAGCTAGCATTGCCACCTCCTTAAACAGTAAGAAATTTTTATTAACCCACAGTAATTGTATAGCATTGCCTGTGTTATTACCAGAGTCCATGGGGGATAAAGAGCAACAGAGAAAGACCGTAAGGCCTGGAAATTATTCTCAGCAAATGAGACTTTATTAATAACTACTTGAGCTTTTCCTAAATATTTTGCGTAAGTAGAGAAGTCCTAATGGATTGAGGCGGCATGTGTTTAGAGGATTTAGATAGATGGAAATTTCAAGGCTGTGTATTTATTATCTTAGTTCTATGGTGGAATATTTCAGAGTTAATTTCTAGTATTCTACGTGATAAAATTAGGTGTCATCGCCACATAAAATCACTTGTAAAAATGAAATGTCTACTTTTGCAAAAGGTTCTGACCCTACATATCTTCACTACTTTTCTTTCCTGGCACTTCATAAGTTCCAAAGAATGATCGTTTCAGATTTTCCTCTTGATCCCTGCCTTAGGTAGCAACCCCACAGAGCTGAATTTCATACATTATGTTCTAACAAATAATTCAATTTGACTCACATAAATTAATTTATATATTCTGCTGTGAAGTGCTACTCTGTTAAGCTAAATATATATTTTTTTATCTTGTCTTTATTGTATGGGCCCTCTTAACTGTGGATAAAAAAAAATCCTTTTTTTTTAAATTTTATAAATTGCCAAGCATCTAAATGCTACTCACTCTGAGGATCTGCCTTTTAAACAGCCCCAAACCACCCGTCATGTAAATATTCATAACATATTTTGTGCACCTAGCATATGTTATGTACCTCGTAGGCACAGCTGACAAAATTGTAATATGAGTTGATGTGCATAGAATATGTAATATAAAATTAAGGTTGAACCCCTGAGAGCCAGTTTACATCTGCCTTATTACTTTTCTTTAATTTCAGCTCTTGTCAATCTGCTCACAGGAATGCTGTAACTGGATATGGGAAAAGAGAATCTTAAACACATCTTTTCCCATGCAAAAGCTATTTATTAGGCAGCATCTCTAGGTTAATCGTGTGTGTGTGTGTGTGTGTGTGTGTGTGATTGAATGGAATCGTGCTTTGCAAAATTTAATTTTTAGTTTATGTTATATTTATAAAATCCTGGAGCTGATCTTTCACGGCAAAAAAAAAATAAAATAAAATAAAAAAATATATATATAGCACCCAATTTGTCTTTGTGTGGAGCTGTTATAGACTCAATTTGATGCTAATTTCTTTATTCAGTGTCTTCGTAGACCACTCATTTGTTTTCTTAGATAGTTGAAAAGTAAGGCAACGTGGCAGCTCCCACTGAAGTTGGTTAATTCCGTGAGCTATTTACTCGGGCCCAAAGTAGACAGAACAGAAGAACCACAGGCTACACGTGAGTGGCGCCCGTCTGCAGTGAGGGTGAGATTGGTGCCTTTTCCTCGCCTCTTGGCCTCAGACAGACCTGTGGTTCACTCTGAGAGTTACTGCGTTGCGTGGCAGGGCAGGTGTACTGTTTGATGAACTGTCCCAAAGCTGCAGGAGTCACTATGCCAGGCTCTGGCTTGTTGTCTCCTCTGGGGTTTGGAAAGGTTATTTTGCTGAGTGCAAAATAACCTTGTCAGTGCAGGTCCTGGCTTGAGAATCTTCACATCCGTACCTTCCTCTCACATATGAGATGCCAGGAAACTGACGATGCTGAGATAGGGTGCAAATAACTTTAGGAGAGTAGAGAACACATATGTGTGTGGGGTTTTTTTTTTTCCTTCTTTATTGTGACACTTGGAAAAGAAAAAGGGAAAGTAGATTCTGTATGATTAGCTAATTCTGACCCCGTGTTCTCTCACCTCCCTCTTCCTCCCTTCCGCTGACTGACTCACTGACTGTGCCTGTTTGACCCAGTGCTTTCCTCCTGCACCTGTCCTGTTGTATACCCTCAGATTTACAAGGAACAGCTCAACACCAGGGTCGTCCTGGTGGCTGTAGAGACCTGGACCGAGAAGGATCAGATCGACATCACCATCAACCCTGTGCAGATGCTGCACGAGTTCTCCAAGTACCGGCAGCGCATCAAGCAGCACGCCGACGCCGTCCACCTCATCTCGTACGCGTTCCTTCTGGTTGCGGTTTTTGGCTCAGCATTTATCTTTATCTCCTTACAGTGTCAGTTAGGTTAGATATCAGAGAGCAGAATTGCTGTTGATACCATTCTCTGTTCATGGAGGTAGGATTCCAGGACTGGGGTTCTGGGGTTCCAGGGCCACCAGCTCTACTATCCCAGCACAGAACTTCCATCCTGGAGGTCAGATCACAACCCAAGGTGCTACTGACACGGTTGCTTCATTACAGGTGGCAGGAATGGCCAGGCTGGGAGGAGGGCTAGAGGGCATCCCTTCTGTGAGGACAACTTCTGTAAAGCGGGTTTCCCTTAAAGCTTGCAAGTTCATCCGCTTTGCTCAAGTTTACTAGATCTTAGTCACGTGGCGTGGTCATGCTTCGCTGTAGGAGGTCTAGAAACTATCTTTTCAGATGGACCATTGGATACAGTTGTGTTTCTGTCCCTAAGGAAGAGGGTTATACTCTCTTTTCACTCTCCCTCTTTCCTCCTCATGGCAAAGCTGTTTTAACCATATTCCTCCATGGTTCTGTACTGCAACAAACCAAGCAACACCCTTCTGTCTTCCCTCCCTCCCTCCCTCCCTCCCTCCCCCCCCCCCCCCCCCTTTCTCTCTTTTTTCTTCCTTCCTCCCCCCCCCCCCCCCGCCTTTCTCAGCCTTTACTAATTTATAGTGACCAGCAAATGCTATTCTCTGGTAGAATAAGAGTCAATTGTTTATAACAGCCAAGGTCGAAATATATTTAAATACAGTTTTTCTTTTTCCTGTTGAGGGTGGTTTTCAGGGTGTTTGATGTGGGAGAATACATATGTTTGGGGAGCATTTGTATAGTTGTTTCTGACTGTACTTTGTTTTCGTAAGGCGTGTGACATTCCATTACAAGAGAAGCAGTCTGAGCTACTTCGGAGGTGTGTGTTCTCGCATAAGAGGGGTTGGTGTGAATGAGGTAAGTTTCCTGTTTTTTTTTTTTTTTTACCTAGAGCTCTGTCCTTGCAACCAACTTATTTTTTTACTAAGGCCCGGTGTATAACCCTTCTCTTGCATGTTTCGAATGATGGCAATGAAAATATAGCATAAGAGGCTTAGATCAGTAAACAGGGCCCAAAGTGGTCCTTTAAGTTTATAATGGTAGCTTCGGACGTCTTCATGGTAGTTTTTCACTCTTGTAGTACATACATTACCTGAGAATTGGCTCAGAGATTTTTTTTAGGCCTGTATAGTTGAGATGTTTTTATAAACTTATCAATCTTTTCCTATGTTTTTTTTTGTTTTTGTTTTGGTTTCTAATGCTTTCCTGCAGGTATTAGAACTAACTCATTTAAATCAAAAGTTTGCAGATATAGTTTGTCTCTCTGTGTGAATTTTCATTTTTATGTTTACTGCTCAAGTTTGACATCGCTTAAGACAAATGTTTTCATAGAATCCCTGTTTAGATACCCTCACCATGAACATTCTCCGTTGAAAGAAGCACCCCAATTAGATAAAAGCCCCGGCCAGCCCTGCAGTGTGTCTTACTGGGTAGTCCCACTTAATCCATGTGGAGATCATCCTTAGTTGGTTCTGTTCTCATATGAAAGCTCCCTGTTCTGGGGGCACAGTCTCTGGGGAGAAATGATTTAACGAGCGCACACCGTCTTTAGACATTGTAAGGCTTCTACATAGGGACTTGGATGATGGCGATAACAATGAAGGAATAATAACTGGCTTTGTGCACTCTCTCAAATGTTTCCCACACACTTTCAACTCTGAAAACCAGTATGGTCTTCCAATGGCAGTGGCACAAGTGTTATCACAGAGCCTGGCTCAAAACCTCGGAATCCAGTGGGAGCCTTCTAGTAGGAAGCCAAGTACGTATGCTGACCTTTTTACTCAAGTTCCTATGTTGTTCTGTCTGTGCAGTGCGTGCCCAGTCATTGACAATGTCTTATTTCTAAGTTATCGTAGTTTAATTATAGTGTATCCCATTCCTTTAAAAGATCTTGAACATCTTGGGATAATTATTAGGCTGTTGGGAGAGGGGTGGGAGAGACATTTCTCTTTCAAAATCCATAAGCTCATACCTGGTCAGTTCTTTCTTACACTGAGAATGTTGAGCCAAGGTCGGGGGTGTGGCAGTACTAATTTGCTCCTCTGAGTTTTAGCCATTTGTGAATAGACACAAAATGCCAGGCACAGCTCCACAGAAAGTTTATCAAAGATTCAGGACACTGGGAAGGAGCCAAAATCTAGAGCAGACAATTTCTAAATGCTAGCAACACTTAACCCACACAGTCACATCCAGAAGGTGAGCTCCCTGTCTCTCCTTGACAAAGCCTGACACTGGCTCTTTAAGCTTGGGATGGGTAGGAGAGGTACATACTTGTCCTTTGGTGCAAAGGTAAGCCCCAGGGAGGGAAGCTCATCCACCACGACTGACCCATGCAGCACCAAGATAAGGCAAGTGACTGTTGATGTCACTGTTTTCATTGATCACACGAGGGAAGGAAGGAACTGGCTAACTTATTGAGTGGGCTGAGTATTGGGGGGCCATCAAGAGATTTAGGAGCCCAAGGAAACATCTGGTTTCTTTTAAGGCCAGGATAAAGTCCGTATCTCATTTCTTTTAAAATCAGGATGAAGTCCAACCTGAATTACAGTCCCCTTTGTGCTAGCACAGTAGTTGGATATAATCTTGGGACATTTTTGTGGTAGAAGGCAAAACATCACAATAGGACCTTGTGGAGAAGGAGAGCAGTGTGCTCAGCCATTGTTCACTTAATGAGAAAATAAGCTGAAACCCTCATCCTCTTATTATAATTTTGAGAGGCGAGTTAGGAGTTAAAAACAAAAACAAAAACAAAAGCAAACCTCTCTCCCTTCCCAAGCCTTCCCGGAGAAGAGAAGGAAAACGTGTTATCTTGCTTAAACAGTCCTCTGTGTGACTGATGTGTAGTACTGTGGAAAAGTAGAACGACATGTGTGTTCATGGTCTTGAATCCCTTCATGCATGCATTAATGGCCAGATGGACAGTCATGACAAGCACCTAGAAGCATCTTACCAATCTCTACAGACTGCCATTTCCTAATATCTTGCTCAGAGCACTTGCTTTCTCAAGGAAGTGGCCGCTCCATATTAACATTTCAGAAGCTGGTCCAGACAGCTCCGTGTCAGAATGGAGGCCAGTGCTGGGGTCAGCCAAGAGATGTTATCAGATCGGATGGTACAGTGTCAGTGGATGAGATTGTTCTCCAAGTCTCTGGCTGATCCTGGCACTTACTCCAGCAAGTTGCATTCCCTTCTCTAACTGCCCTGTGTCTGAAGGCGTTACCCTGCATTTAGACAGATCATCCGGGAATGCCATCTGTGTGAACCCTAGAACCACCCTGGGAGATAGGCAGAGAGACAGCGCTTCCATTTTAAAAGCAGAAATACAGCTCCCCGCCCCCTGGAAGCTAAGTGGCTTCTCAATGGGAATCTCTCCTGGAGTAGAAGGTAGACTAGAGTTGAGCCTTTTGTTTTTAGTCCATGGTACTCCTAACCAAACATCGGAGTTTAGAAATATGACCGAGGTATTTGAGTAACAAAAATGAAGAGAGGCCCAAGTCTCCACCCTTCCCACCCTCACCTTAGGAAGCAACCTGTACACCGGGCATAAGGAACCATTGTTTTAAATGGAATAGGGGAATCTCGACACTGTATTTTTTTGGACATGAACTCGGTACTGAGGAGGTTTTGCAGGAGCTGGTACAAGTTGAAGCTATGACTTTGTTCTCCTCTCTCCTTTCGCCGCTCTTGTTTCATCGGGCTAGAATGTGAATGCATCGAGTCCTGGGGTGGCTGCATTATGGAGGAAACGGGGTAAGTCCGCATCACCCTTGCACGTGAGGTATGCCTGCTGCAGAAATTGCTGCATATGTAACACTTGGAGACACAGTCTCTCAGCTGCTGGTGTTCTAGGCTCAGCACTTAGTATAAATCCAATAATTAATTGTCTGATATTTTAAAACTGACAGTGCTAATTCACTTTGTATTTTAATTTTTAATTTAAGGTTGGGAAGAAAAGTGAAATGTATTAACTACTTCCATTTATTAACCCTTACAGGAATCACATGGCTAAAAGCTTCTGCATCTAGTGGAGGCATTAATCTTTTAATATACTTAGAATAAAAGCAGATGGTCTACCTGAAGCAGCCAGTGAAAATCAATTCAGTCACCCATTTACATTTTTAGGAACTTATAAATACGTGCTGACGGTAATAAATTTGTGCTACACTGTTTATAGAGCCCTCAGAGCTTTTCCCTCCCTTTTTAAATTCATTCAGTTATAAAGCTTGAACAAAAGGGTTGTCAAGTGGCCGACCGTCAACATTAATTCGCTTGTCTTTCCTTGGTGGGCAGCTGGACCAGATGTTTCGTAAGCTGTGCACTGAGCCCTGCCACTGTTGCCAGTTCTATGACACTCTGTACCCTGCCAGCAACGACCACTAGGCCTCCTAAGCTAAAGCCCTTAGTCGTGGGGAGAGGTGTCTGTTTTCTCTCTTTGCTTGGGCCAGACACCGGCACACTGGCAATTTCCGGACCTACCGTTTTTCTGCACTGATTGTCAAGGTACCATCTCCTACAGGCCCCTTCCTCCTCCTTTCACCACATTTCGGAGGAGAGAAAGTTTGTACAGTTAGCCGTCGCCCCTGCGACTTCAGAACATGTTACTGGAAATGCACTCTGATCTTGAAATGCTTGTCTTCCCAGCCATATACTTGTGCTCTATACTTGAGTCCTTCTGATGACACAGGCTGAACAGGTGCCATAGCAAATAGTGCCATCTATAATGTTGGTTTCGTATGGCAATATTATTGTCTTTTAAACTGTCAGCTTCTAAATGAGTTTTGGATTGAATGCTCATAGCATGGAATAAACTATTTGAAGGTAATGTATATTCTCTCAAACATATACTTGATGTACTTCTCGTAAGACCACCACTGTCAACAGAGGTGAGTTTTAATTCCGCAAGTACTCTCAGACATCAGAATACATAAAACTGTTGTGTTGTATGCTGGGATGCCCTATTGCAGACTTTCCCGAGGAACCATTGTGTATGACTTAGCTTAACCTTGATGTGTGTACGCTATTCCCCTGTGTACTGACATAGGGGTCTTAATTTGATTGACTAAATCACGGAGAGGCTCATTTTTTATTCATGCTAAATCATGAATATTGCTCAATAATTGTATTTGAAATGAAGAATAAAGAGCCGTGGCTCATGGGAACATCCCTTAATTCTTTTTTGCTGTGGGCATACGCACTGGTAGCATATGCATGTATGATCCAGTGCACTCTTCAGAGTTTACTCATTTACTTACATTTTTGATTGCTGGAGCCCAAGAAACGTCGTCTTTAATAAATCAGCTCTCCCGACACCCTCCTCCAAAACACAAGGTCTAGTAGGTTGTGAACCCTTTTATTCAGAACAGAGTGAAAAAGAAAAGATTGCCTTTATTGAGGCAAAGTAAATAAAAATCATCAAAACCTAGCCTTGATTTAAAGTTTCATAGCAAGCCTTTTATGTGATGTGTTTTGAGACAGATTTCAGTCAAGAGGGTTGGTAGCTGGGCAGTGACCAAGCCCCTACTTCTGCAGTGGTCCATTTATTTTTCTTCTCCAGATTCCACCCCATAAACATAGCCATTTGGATCCAAGCATCTTGTCAATGTTTGTATAGATTCATCCACATCCAGAGTGAACATCCAGTGGATTTTAATTTTCATCTCTGTGGGGGGATACAAAGTGAATAAACTGTAATTAATAAAATAAGTAAATAAAAAATAAAAAAAATAAAATCTGTAGCAACAAAAAAAACTTTTCATCTCTGATGATTGCTTTTGTGAAGATGTTTACATAATTGATTCCTTGTTTCTTCAGGGTGTCCCACTCTCGAAAGTTCTCAAAGTGCAGCATTTTGGAGTATAGAGACTTTTTACAGAGAGGAGGCGGAGCCTGCCTTTTCAACAGGCCCACAAAGGTAACTGATTGTTCCAATAATAAGAATGTACCAAACATTAGAAATTCTTTTGCAGAAAGCAAGTCTCTTGTCAAACAGTTAAATATATTGCTACAAGCAATCTTCCATTCTCAGCCTCCCAAATGCTGGAGTTATAGGTAGGAGCCACTGTACCCATCATGGAAAGATGTTCAGTTGTTAGAGAGCCCCTATATGCTTGCTTGCAGTCCCCACAAATGCAAAAACCCTCCAGAACTTTATGTTAGAGTTTTCACCTTTCTGTGAAGCGGCAGAATGAAAAGAACTGTTACTCTGATTTATTCTTGGCTAACAATCTCATTTAATCTTGACATTCTCTCTGGAGACTTAGTTTCCCTCTCCTCCTGGGAGTTTCCTGTACCCTCGAACCCCAATTCTTCCACTTTCTGGAGTGATCTGGTCCTAGGCACAGAGCATTACTAATACAGCCAAGCCAAAAAATAGTGTTGGTCTAACATTTGCAGATTCTGTAGACACCACAAATATTTCTACTATAGAGTCCCCTTCCCCTGGCAGCTCATGCTGTCACTGGCATTTCATACGAGTATGTACAAACAATATTGCCATTCCTGAGGCACAAGTTAAAAAAACAAAAACAAAAACAAAAAAAACCTATACATTTCAGGAAGAGCTTTTTAGGAGTTTTCAGAAAACATGTTTGACAGTAAAACTTCTAAATTTTGAAAATCTTCATTTGGGCCTCATGATGTAAATATTTATGTCTTGCTGTGGAAGCATGAAATTGTTTGATTATAAAAAATGCTCCAGTTCCCTTGACATAGAACATGGCCAGGCATCATACTTTCCTAAAGTTCAACAGAGGCAGAATTCTCAAACTGACAGGCACAAGCCTCCTTGTTTTTATAGGAGCGTGTTTGGAAGTGAAGCAGGCCAGCAGTTGAAAAGACAGTATTGTTACCATTAGCAGATGGTATCAGGATTTGAACGTGGAAAAAAAAATAATTTTTTCTTTAGAATACACCTCATCTCAGATTGAGTTCATTTGTATAGAAAATGTTGAATACTCTGCAAATTTAAAGAGCGGCAATGTTGTGTTGACCTTTTCTTAATAAGATAAAAATCGGTGACAAAGGCAAACGATCACAAGACTAATTTATTCCATACTCACAGCCGAGAGATACAGCTGAGGTCAGGGAGAGGAGGCTCGGGACCTGACATCCCCATGAAACCCTCACGAAAGTAAAAGCTCTGTAACTCTCAGAAGAAGAGAGACTTTTTAAAAGTGACTTAGCACCATTAAAACAGGCTGGTGGCCTTTGCTGGCAGTGACCTCCGGGCAAAGAAACTAGAGGGCTTGAAGGCATCCGAAATGAGTGAGAGCTGCAGGAAGGAACCAATGTGGCAGTTTTGAGTTACACAGCGCATGGTTAGTGTTACCTTGCTTGCAGCTGCCAGCTCGTTATAAGCACCGAGTCTGAGGAAATAACTTGCTTGTTTGGAGAAGTTAAGGTTTCTGGTATATACACAAAGATCCATCATTGCATTTCTCAGATTACCTGTGAGCAGGAAGAAAATTATCCCAGCAACTTGGGAATTGCACACAAAAAAAATTAACTATGTTTACATATTCAATTTCAGAAGTTAGACACAGGATGATTTCTCTTTTCAAACTACAAATTACAATGATTAAAAAAGAAGGCCCTGTGGATTCCAGTAGAATGGTTTATATGTATCTGTCAAGGAACTATTTTTTTCTCCCTGGTGTCCTTAGACGGTGAATATGCACACAGGCATGTGCTGTTTGCTATTTTCAGTTTATATGCACCTTGTCTGTGCTTTAGGAATCTTCCCAGTTGCTGTGATTTCCATCTGGTTTGAGATGGCGACCCATCTCAGCAAGGGAAAACAACCCAAGAATGAAAGGATGGGGAGCCCCGTATTGGGTGTTGGTCATCTTTTAGCTGCCCTGCCCCTTTCTGTTTTTTCCTTTTTGCTAATCAAAGTGACATGAAGATCAGCACCCTTGAGCCCCACCCCACTCTGCCAGAAAGCTTCCTTGCTTCTCCTAATAGTTCCTTCCTGGAAGAAGCAGAACCAGGTAGACTCGGTGGAAGATGATTGTTGCCTGGTGTGCATGCCTGCTGGAGGCGAGCTCTCTCCCCTGTTTATGACTCTGACCTTTTGTGAGTGTTGGGGTGTACTGTTCCATTCCCCAGTTCTCCTACTCACACACTCAGAAGTCCAGAGAAGTCCTGCTCCAGCCAATAGGATACAGACACGTCTGTCATAAGTAAACAACTTCTTTAACAATTGATCTACAGTATTTTTACCCAGAAACAAGTGGCACCACTATGGGGAAGATTCTAGAAAGTCACCTCTGCTCTGACTGTAGCAATGACTGAAAGATTTCTAGATACTCATCCGTGTGTCTATGCATTAACTTAATGTACTTAATTTTTAAAATGAAACTAAAGTGAGTATTAAGAGATTGAGTATTTGCACATAATTAATTTGTTGAAATTTCCAAGTTGCTGGATTAATTTTCTTTCTGCTCAGAGGTAATTCAAGGAATGCATTGGTGAGGCTTAATGCAGGCAATGAGTGTGATGGATTTGAATCTCTGGCAGTCTTGTTCTGAGCTTATTGGCATTTCCTTAGTTGCATAGCTCACATTTGGTTTTGACTGAACATATTTATCTTTCTGACAGTTCTGATGTCATCTTGTCTGCCTTTAGTCAAGTCAGCAAATTAGATATCTGTAAGTCTCATTAGTAATACATTTTAGCTCCATTAGATAACATGGGAAGTGATCTATTTCTTTTGACTTGGCTCCATAAAGAGTCACTCTAGTGCTCGGGGTTGTCCCTCAGGACCCCCCTCCAAGGAAATCCCCTTTCTAACATGTTTTTAAGAGTGTTATTAATAAGTGAATAGTATTTTCCACACAGAGACAAGATATAAAATGCATAGTAGTGAATCGGGCTTGGAAGGACGGCTCAGCAGTTAAGAGAGTTTGCTGTTTTCTTCAGAAGACTAGAGTTTAGTTTCCTGCACCAATGCTGGGCAGCTTTCAACCTCTGTAACTCCAGCTTTGGCCTCTGTGTCCACACACATGCATGTGTGCATACACTTACGTAGCTACGCACGTATGCATAATAAAAAGGACTATAACATAATAACAAATCATAGAAGAATCCTATGACATGGATGTGTATGTGGCCGTGTTGGTGGGTGGATTTCCTGTGATAGATTCAAGGACTTTTCTCTGTGTTTTCCAATCTCTTTCAGCTGTTTGAGCCCACAGAATGTGGTAACGGATATGTAGAGGCCGGGGAGGAATGTGATTGCGGTTTCCATGTGGTAGGTATAAGAGACTGTCTTTACGTTCAGTGCATTTCATCCTCTGAGCTAACAGGAGCAACAGCAGAGAGCAGTCCTGCTGTCATTCTCCACGCGGTCACCACCTTCTTCATTTTTGTTTGTTTGTTTTTTTTCATGATCGCTATGATCAATGCTTTGTCCCCGCTCAGACACGTAAGAATTATCATGTTGTTGTTACAGCCTTGTCTGAAAAGCCTAATGGATTGTTCTAATCAAATCCCTGACCTTTAAAAAGTTAATTGAGAGCTCATATTCATCGCAGGCACCTTCCTCGAAATTGTGAGCACTTTCTCATGCAGTGTGTGTGTGTGTGTGTGTGTGTGTGTGTGTGTGTGTGTGTGTGTTTAAACCCGGGTATTAAGAACATGATATAGTCACAGAGGTAATGTGTGCGAGTGTCTGCTAATGAGTAATCGCGCTCCTGGGTGATCAGTCTGCTGCTGAGAAATGTGGCGGGAATTCGTTGTCATTTAAAGTGATTGATTTCTTTAAAATGTTAGCGAGTCGTTGACTTGTCGTCATCTGATGTATAAGCTGCACGTGGCGGGAATGCAGAGTGGGCTCACTTACAGGAGTGTTTTCTCTAGGAATGCTATGGAGTTTGCTGTAAGAAGTGCTCCCTGTCCAACGGGGCTCACTGCAGTGACGGCCCCTGCTGTAACAACACCTCGTGTCTTGTGAGTCCTCCGGAAGTTTCCTTTTTCTTCTCGCCCGTTGGTAAATTGGGCAACCATCCTAGTATGTCCGCTGAGCTTTTGGGTGACTTCATACACACTTAATGCATGTTAGCTCAGCAACATTGGTAATTCTCTCAAACTCCCGTGGGCCAGAATGTTGCAACTCTCCTGTTATAGCTCTCCTGTTATAGGGGACATTGCCTGTCCCCCCAAGCCTTCTCTAGAGTGTGTACCTGTACCCCCTGCAAACTAAACATTGCCCTCTAACACAGAGTAAATGATGGGGCAGAAGAGGAACACTTTTCTTGGCCTTTTAAATAACACGACCTATTTTCAACGTTCGCTTTTGAAGACTTACCCTAATTTGTCTTAGACTCACCGTCTAAGAACTGGTGCTTACATCTCTCCTTTGACTATGTTCACATGTGTGAGTGTGTGTATGTGCATGTTTGCAAATGTGTGTGTTCAGTCTTCCACCTACAGTGACTGCCATTTCCTTTTGATAAGTCATTTAAATAGTCCTTTATCTCATCTGTCGGATCCATGACACTTCAGGTGACATATAAAATTATGTGATTTTTATTATTTTTTAACACTAGGGGAGGTTCCACATTATGATATTCTAAGAGATTTCACCTTAGTGTGTGCTTTGCTTCACATTACCTACCAAATGATAAATCTCTTGAGGCTAGTGAGACTTCATATTTTGCCAATCTATTGCCAGAAAAACAAAATATTTTGTTCATCACAGATGGTCATGGATGCCTTTGAAGGTGATTTATATGAATTCATTGTAATTTTGTTGTGTGTATTTACCTAAAGCAAGATTAATACTCAAACTAGATTAGTGACATTCAAACTAATGGACAAATTAATGAGGGCTGTGCACAGACATCAGCCCTTCAGAGAAATCTTAAGCAACATCTAATGACAATTTCTTGGTCCTTTGTGTTAACATGAGCCAGCGTTTCTTCTTTACATAAATTCCGTTGCTTTGTTCTCTTACCTCGGAACGTGGAGACAGTGGGTTTTGCAATCTGCACAGTTCATGCCTGTCTGATGCTCACCCTCATGCAGGAAGAGCATCTCAACCTCGTTTCTAACTTGCAATGGTTTTACAAACTATGAAGCGGGTGGGTGGTGATCACCAGAAAGCTCAGGCTTGTTGGTGAACATAACAGTGGCAGCTTTGTGGCTGGCTCCTAATGTTGGGTCTTGATTTGTAGTTTCAGTCACGAGGGTATGAATGTCGGGACGCCGTAAACAGCTGTGACATTACTGAGTACTGCACTGGAGACTCTGGCCAGGTATGTAAAACCACATGTATATTGTGCAAGACACAATATATAAATCCTTTCATAAAGACCATGTGTGTTGGTCTGTTTTGCTTTTGTTGTTGTTGTTTGGATTTTGTTTTATAGATATCTCTAGCTCTCTACCAAAATATCACTTAATATCTTTAGATGATTCATACTCAACTCAAAAGCTTTTTCCCTTAGGCTCCCCATCTTCTGTGCTGTTTTCAATAATTTTGAACTAATTTTGGAAGGGAGCTGATGTAGGAGACTGGGAGCAAGCAGAAAGTCTGTGGCTGGGAGAAGAAGGCCAGGTTTCTAAGTTTCTGTCGTTGCCCTGTCCCCGGGCATAGTCCTGCCTCTCGGCTTCTGTGCTTTGGCTTGATTTTCGTCTGTTAAAATGATTATAATGCTGTAATTAATGTTGACTTTTTGACTCCCTCTTTGTGTAACTTTTGTGCTTTTTGTTTATGGCATGTTATTTTATGTCCTTAGTTGACATTCAAATGAACATTTGTTGAGTTATTTGCCAAGTACTGCTGTAAATGCCAGGATATTGAAGAGCACATGATTGTTGAGTCCTTGCTCTGGTGAAACTTAAGTTCTGTGGTGTGTAGAGAGGCAAATAAGTTAAATATATATATATATATATATATATATATATATATACACATACATACATACATACATATATAGATATGTGTGTATATACATATAGACATGTATGATATATGTATGTACACACAATATATAGACATATGTATGTATATATATGATTATATATATATGATAAAATAAGGTGCTATGGAAAGAAGAGTTTGGTGGGATATAAGGTTAAAACCATCAGATGGGCCCTCCTGAAGGAGATGGCCCTGAAGTAGCTGTGGAAGAAACTAGTTTATAAATAGCAAGTGTAGCGGCATGGCTTCTTCAGGAAGTGGAATGGAAGCAGGCAGAACTGGAGGAAAGTTGAAGTTTCTGAGGACTCTGGCAAGTGGGACCTGTAAGGTACAGTAAGGATTTGGGATTTCATTGGCATTTTATGGTTTATGGTGTAAATTTGTCACGTGATTTTTACTCAGAGATTATCCATTAGATTTTCGTAGTTTCTTATTGTTTTTTCAGTATAGAAGTAAAGACTTTTGTGCGTTTGGAGGAATATCTCTCATGCCGGGTTATCTCTCTAGGATAAGTTTCCAGGGCTGGAGTTGCCAACTGAAAGGAATAGTGGCTTCCACTGGGGTCACAGTGAATATAGTATAGTTTGAAGTCAAAAGCTCATGCTCCACACATGGTCCTTGTTTGGAGTATCAATCTCAGAAGAGACCCCTGTGGCCAGATTTTTTGGTTCTGTTGCTCTCCTTGTGGAGCTCCTGTTCCTTCTAGGTCTTTCTATCTCCCCCTTCTTTCATAAGATTCCTTGGGCCATGCGTGGAGATAACTTAGAACCCCTGCACAGAAGTAGCCTCTGGCAGCTCAGTGTCCAAGAGGGTTCCCCAGTAATAGGAACAGGGACTGTCTCTGACATGAACTCAGTGGCTGGCTCTTTGATCACCTCCACTTGAGGGGGGATCAGCCTTACCAGTCCACAGAGTTCCTGATGAGGCCTGATAGACTAAGATCAGATGGAAGGGGAAGAGAACCTCCCCTATCAGTAGATTGGGGGCAGGGGCATAGGAGAAGAAGAGGGGGGGGGAGGATGGGATTGGAAGGGGATGGGGGAAGGGGCTACAGCTGGGATACAAACTGAATAAACTGTAATTAATAAAAATTTAAAAAAATGCTCATGCTCTAAAAATGAAAACAACCAACTTGAGTTATAGCCTTAACTTAATACAAGAGCCATATGTGTCTTCTAGTAGATCCTGGTTCAAACTGTAGCAGGTTAGAAACAATTGGTCCCCTCAGGGCTTTCCTGCAGAGACAGGTTCTTCCACAGTGGCCAGCCTGAAGAAGCAGTGGAGAGTGCTGGCTCCTCTTACTAAACGCTCTGGCTCAGAATGTCTAATTATTCTTCACCGGCGTTATCAGTCAGTCAGTCAGTCAGTCAGTCAGTCCAAGAGCAGGAGAGCAGGGTGGTTGGAGTTGTGCTGGGTTTCCGGAAGGGAACCTGAGCAGAGATCAAGATGTTAATTAACCTTTAGAAAGGTCTCTGTATTATCAGCCACGGCTCTGTTAATGATACAGAACATGGAAATATGTCCTGACTGTTTATTTATGTGTGTGTCCTTCTTGCACATCTGTTCCTCATATTTTAGATATGTAAACAGAGTCCTTTGCAATTTCTCTACACAGTGTAATGACAGAGTACAAGAACTGTGTATTCTGTCTTTTGCAAGGGTAACATTTCTGCTATACCATTTTATGGAGTTGTTAGTTTTATAGAATAGTATCATTTTTTTTTTTGTAATTACATTATATGTCCTTGGCTCTCATATTCAGTCTTTTTTTTTTTTTTTTAGAAGCATAGGTTTCTGCTTCAATTTTTAATTCCTGAATTGCCTTGGAGTCTGCTGTAAATAACGTTTTTTAAATGGGGATATTGGGTCTAGGGAGATGGCTCAGTGGATGAAGTGCTTGCTCTCCCCAGCAATCCCAGGAAAGCCAGATGGCTGTAATTTCAGCATGGGAGGAGGAGACAGGAGGATCCCTGAGCAGCTAGTCTAGCTAACTGGTAAGCTACAGGTCCAGTGAGAGATGCTATCTGAAAATATAGGTGTGGAGAGTGATGACCTCTGATTTCCACAGGCACACATGGATGGCTGTGTACACATACTTACACACACATATCACAACACACTATATATATTCATATATATATATATATATATATATATAATCACATAGACTATACACATATACACAAAAGTAAGTTAAAATAGGGGCTCTTTGCTCAACCTATTTTATTGCCTGAGAAATGCAACTGTTTTTTTGTTTTGCTTTGTTTTTTACTTCATGAGTCTTTAGTGAAAATTGTACTGTGAATCTTTCAATGGCACATTAGAATATAATGCTATTTTATTAATAATTTAAAAAGTGACCATCAGAATAAACTCAATGTAGGTAATTGAAAGAGAAGGACATAAAACCCATAATACTTTTCTACTATGAGGTTTGAATTTATTGGTATTCAGAGTTTTTATGAAACTAGAATCTCTGCATCCCTGAGAACCGTGATCTACACGGCTGCATCTCACCCTCATCCTTTTTTACTTCACGTCTTAGCTAATTTTTACATTAGCCTTTACTGGTATCTCTGAACTTGTTTTTCTTTTCTTTTTAAAAACACAACAAAATAAAATGCAGTAAGATAAAAGAAAAACCATCATATTGAAGTTGGACGAGGCAAGCCAACAGAAAAACAAAAGAGCTCCAAGAGATGGTCCAAGAATCAGAGAGCTACTCTGTCACACATTTAGGAGTCCTGTTACAGCACTAGGCTGAAAGCTGTAGCATATACACGGGGGACCAGGCACAGACCAGTGCTGGCTCTGTGATGGCCACTGCAGTCTCTGGGTTCAGATGAGTTCTGCTCAGTTGTTTTGGAGGGCTCGTTCTCCTGATGTCTTCTGTCCTCTCTTTCTCCCCTGTTCCTCCTGCCTTCTCTTTCACAGGGTTCTCTGAGCCCTGAGGGGGATTTGATGGAGACATATCGTTTAGAGCTGTGCTGAACTCTTTTTTTTTTTTTTTTATTGCACAGTTTATGACAGAACAATCAATACTTGAGCAGCTGAAAGAAATCTTTGGCAAACAATTCGGTGACATAGTAAAGATATTTGAAAGCTGTGAAAGTGGTCTCTGCAAGAGCTTGTCATTAACGGGGATATTCCACCATTTAAAATAAGCACCACAGAAACCACTTCAGGAAAATCTTCCTGCGTGGCATGCCAGGTGAACCACAGATGTAGTGCTGTTCAGAGACTCCAGAGCTCCACTTTGAGAGGACAGTGCCCAGTTGTTCCTGTTCTGAATATCCTTCGAGGATGTAAGAACACCTGGGAAATTTCCCCGTTAAACATTGCACTGATAAGCGACTGGCCTTAATGGTTTTGTTGGTTTGTTGGTTTTTTTGAGGCATGGTCTTATTTTGCAGCCCAGGCTGGCCATGATCCTTGACTTGCAGCTTCCTGACTGTTGGGATTCCAGGTGTATCAGTCGCTGTGGCAAACGGCGTGACTAAAATAACTTATAAAAGACTCAAACAGTTTTACCAACTGGGGACCAGGTATTCAAATATATGCACCCACAGGGGGCATTTTTATTTAGATTCCCCACAGCAGGCATGCAGAGTCACACTTGTCTAAAAACTGGCTTTCTTAGCCTAAACTAAAGCCAGATTGATTAGAAGTCATGGTACATGTAGCTGCGACAGTTTATAATGAGGTCTGGTTTCCTTCTTTCCCTTTCTTGTTTTTTTTTTCCTCTCGTTCTTTCTTTCTTCCTTCCGAAGACATCACACAAGCGACATGCCTTTTCTAGGAGCACCCCCTGCCCCCGTTTCTATTTACTGTGCTTGTCCTGGTTTTAGGGTGAGTGAATAATTTATGATAGTTGATTAACGAGATAATGATCGCACTCTGAGGGGAGTCAGGGAGACGGAAGAGGCCGCAGGGATCTCTGCCTTTTGTGCAGTTTGTTCAGCGTCAATCAATGCATCCTTGGGATACCGGGCACCAGGTAGAGTGAAAAAGCTGTGGTGAATGAAACTGAAAGGGGCTCAGGCCTGTAGGAAGATGCAGGGCTGACGTTGCTCCCGAGGAATGCTGCACCAGTCCCCCTTTCTGTGCCGAGCTCGGGAAATGATCCTATGTGTGCAGCATAAAATAACTTCATTCTACCAGTGTGGGTGACCCATTCATTTTTTTTTTTTTTTTTAGTCAGCTAGTAGTAATTGAGCACCCAGCACATCCTGGTTCTGTTTTGTGCAGCAGGAAACTAAACAGAAAATCCTGCCTGCATCGAGCCCACATAATCATGGGAAGAAAAGTGAACAAACAAGGGAAATATATGGATTGCCGGTCGGTGGTAAATGTGGTGGAGAAGGAAAATGTAGGAAATGGGGAACAGAGAATGCCAGCATGGGAGAGAGTTGGTGCTTTAGAGAAGGCTCTTTGAGGGGGTGATATTTGAACAGAACCCTTAAGGAGGAGATGGGATGAGCCCCCCAGTAATTGGGGGGTCGGGCTGGCAGCGTGCCTGTCACATGCTACAGAATTACATCACCCATTGAGAGAGTTGGAAAGGAAGTCAGGATGATGATGGGTTGTGGATAGGAGAAGCAGATCACGTGGAACTTGGAAGGCTATTCAGGAGTTTTGAGCAGGGGACCAACATGAAATGGTGGTTGTGTTTTAAGGGATCTTTCTGGGAGCAGTACATGGAACCAGGCAGAAGGAGGAACACTGGGCTGGATATTACAGTCCAGGCTTTAGTGGTGGCAGGCTAGACCTGGGATTAAATGGAAGGAGCTGAGAAAAAGAGTTGATATTTTGAAGTGGCTCTGAGGATTTACATTCCTACTGAACGGTGTGTATGAGACAAAAAAAAAAAAAAGACAAGTAGGGGGTGCAGATGAAGAAGGGTGGAGACCCTGGGGCCTGAGCCACGTGTATTTTCCTTTCATACTAGCTTTCAACATTGTGGCACCTGACCTTTCCACCACTGTCTTAAATGTTTAAAAAGTGTGACTGCAGTTACTGTGGCTAACTTCTGGGGGAAATGAAGAGTACTTAAAAACGGTTTTGGCTAAGACAGCAACAAACAAAAACAACAACAACAAACAAAACAACCCTCCTTCACCATAGATTATTCTAGTAACAGACTGTTTACATTGATTGCGTTGTGGTTCAAGACCGTTTCTTCTGCTTTTGCAAAGTGTCCCATAGGTACATGTCATGGTGTCACATGCAGATTTGACATTTACAAGGAGCTGTGCAAGGTCTTGTAAATTAGTCCTTAATGTGTCTACTCCTACACAGCAACCTGATTCATACCCTTTGATGCCCACTTTAGTGCCTTCTGCTTGAAGCTCCTCGACAAGTGAACATTATTTGTTACCTAGTCCAGCTCTTGGTAAACAGAGAAACATAAAAAGAATTAACTGTGTGCACTTTGCTCACGTTAGTAATGACAGAATTCAAATTAAATAACCCATTAATGGAGTTTAATGCATTTTTCTAAATGTTCCTAATTGTGTGTTTAATTTTCCTCTCGTTTATATATACTATACATTTTCTGAAATTTTATATACTGTACATCAACTAAAAAGATAATATTTTTCAGTGCCCACCAAATCTGCATAAACAAGATGGCTATGCCTGCAATCAAAATCAGGTATGCTGGCCTATAAATAAGATTTAAGTATAACTTAGAAAGGATCAGTGTGATTCTCCACCCTTACTGTTTTTGATAAATATAACTTTGGAAGGTTTACTCAAGTAAATTGCAGTGGGGTGCTGGTTTATATCAGCTTTATTTCATTCCAAGTTCAATATATGTTCAGTCAGTGACAAAATGTACAGGTTGAAGGAAAAGAACAAGAAGTATAATGGCTGAGGAAACCAGGAGCCCAATTTGCTGAATTGTAACTATCCTTAAATAATTCCAGCCTGTTTAACAAAAAAAGATAATATTTTATAAGACTTTTCTCAAGTCAGTATTATATCCTTATATCTCTTATATATAAGAGAAGCTAAAAGTCATTTTGCTATCATTTGCAGAATGGCAAGAATTTTTCTCCTTCCTAAGAATTTACATTTCAAGAGTTGTTCTCACGTAAACAGCTTTACATTTGACTGTGGTAGATCCTGCACATCGTTTAAAATGTCTGTTTCTTACTGGTCGCTGTGAGCATACTTGAGTACGGAATGAAGAGAGCTCTGTGTAACTCACCCCGGGGGGGACCTTGTAGTCAGAACATTGGGGAAAATGACCCTGGTGCCCCGTGACTCACAACAACGTATCTGCTCTTTCTCTCAGGGTCGCTGCTACAATGGGGAGTGCAAGACAAGGGACAACCAATGCCAGTACATCTGGGGAACAAGTAGGCTCCGTCTTCTGGCTTGGTGGCCACGCTCTGTTTCCTTTTCCAGCCCTTCTCTTTCAGACTGTGACGGATGGACAGAGTGGAGCGATGTGAAAAGGAAGTCTAGAAAAGGATGAAAGTAGAGAGATATAATGAAAACTATATAGAGTTCTGGAAATAGAGTGCGGTGGTGGGGTGCATCTGAGGGTTTGTGTCCAGTGCCTAGTACACCTCAAATGGTGATGGTGGTGGTGATGGCGATGATGATGATGATAATGATGGTGATGATGAGGATGGTGATGATTGATGGCGATGCAAAAATCTATGGAAAACAGAGAACTTGAGAACTTGTCATGGAAACCAAAGTGTCTTTCATTGGTCTTGGCTGATAAATATGGGATGTTGCAACAACAAGGTCCAGTGCCACGGTTACACTCACTGTCTGGCCACTTGCGTAATTGTAGGCCTTACTTTGTACCTTGCTGATTTGCCTTGGTAGAGTGGCAGACTGAGTTTTGTTTTTGTGTTTTGTGTGTGTGTGTGTGTGTGTGTGTGTGTGTGTTGTGGTTTTTTTGTTTGGCTGGTTGGTTTTTGGTCTGTTACTCATTATCTCAGTTAAAGTGATGGCATGCAGGTATTTCCTTGGGGGCAGGCAGTAACATGGTAATGAATATCACGTCTCCTGGCTGACATTTACAGTGACCCAGAACTTCATTTCATGATGGCCACATAGGAATTGACCTACTCTGATTTCTGATAGAAGCACTGGTAAAAAGAACTTTGGGGAGGGAAAGATTTATTTGGCTCTTACTTCCGTGTCACACCCCTTCACTGAGGAAAATTAGGACAGGAACTCACAGCAGGAATCTGGAGTAAGGAACTGAAGCAGAGACCAGGGAGGAGTATTGCTTACTGGTTTGCTCAAGAACACCTCAGCCTGCTTTCTTATACAACCCAGGATTACCTGCCTAACAGAGGCACCACCCAGTGTCCTGGGCCCTTCCATATCAAGCGTTTATCAAGAAAATAGCCCCTGGACTTGCTCAAAGGCCAGTCAGGTGGAGGCATCCTTCCAGTTGAACTTCCCTCTTCTGAGGTGACTCTAGCTGAGGCAGAAGGATTACTAGTCAATAAAGGTCAGCTTGGACTGCATAATGAATTCCAGGCCAGCTGGGCCAAAGGAATGAGAGTCCATCTCAAAAAGAGAGAGAAAGAAATTAACAACCTCAGTATGCTGAGACTTTAAAATTAATCTCTGACTATTACCATAAAACAGGACTAAGAAGGGTGGAGAGGTGGCTAAATGGTTAAGAGCACCAGTTGTTCTTCCAGAGGTCCTGGGTTCGATTCTCAACACTCACATGGTGGCTGGCAGCTGTCGGTATCTCCACTTCTGGGGCATCTTCTGGGCTCCTTGGGCACTATGTGCACATAGTGTATACAGCGCTCATAGGCACAGCACCCATATGCAGAAAACATAAAGTAAAACGGGATCAAGGATACAGATTTGTTTACTGAGTGGTGTTGTACTTATTGCTGCTAATGATTTTTCTCACTGGTCACTCTCAAACCCATCAGCAAGAGCTGGTTAGAGATTTCTCACATTTCAGACCACACTGTGCTGGAGCATTTTTACACTAGCTTACAAAAGCCGCTGAATTTTGAAGGTTTTGATAAGGCAGTAAATGGCACGTCCATAGCTTGAAATCAAGGCTTGCCTGTTCCCTGCCGTAGGAACTGGCAATCAAGGTTCCTTTCTTCCGCCTGTTTCTGGGAAGCAATTGATAGACAAGTTTGCGGCACCCCACTGAGTGTGAATAGCCCAGAGAAATACAATGTATTTTCTTCTCTGGTCTCTCTCCGGCAGAGGCTTCCGGGTCAGACAAGTTCTGCTATGAAAAGCTGAACACTGAAGGTACGGAGAAGGGCAACTGTGGCAAAGTGGGAGACCGCTGGATCCAGTGCAGCAAACAGTGAGTGGACCCCCGGGGCACAGCGGCTGCTCCACCTGGCCCATGCAAGAGCAAAGCGAACAAAAATACGTGATTTTTTTTTACCAGACGTTTAACTTCTCTAGGTTCTGGTGGGTGGGAAGTGAGATCTTGGTTTTAATCGGCCTTTCTCAAGTTACAAGAGTAATTATCTCACTCCCGTGCCTTTGCTGGCTGCAGACTTCCTCGTTAATGCCACGACACCTGCTTGCCATCATGTAGTGTGCGTCATTGTTTATCGCACAGCTAGGCTGGAGGCACAGGTGTCCTCCTGACAGGTGAGCCTAATAGTAATGCCACAAAGGACCTAGATGACTTCTCCCCTTGGGCTGTGTGAACTCTCCCTCATGTGAGCTCATGATTGCAAGGTGGATGCAAAAAAAAACTTCAATGCAAACGTAGGTCTTCTTCGTGTTGTCTGGAAGTGAGATCCTTCTGGCAACCCTGATCTGGCTTTCCCTCACATTCATTTCTAGGAGGGCTGTGCTGCTCTCAGCTCTAGAGTGGAGAGGAAGGACGCACAGGACCTCGGATGTGGGAGCAGGGGTGTCGCAACTGACTGAGAACATTCCTGGCCTTACTTCACTGCCATGAACAAAGCTGTGGTCCTTTAGGCAAGGAAGGGGGGGGGGAGGGGCAGCAGGACAGACATAGATAACACACAGGACCTGAGTGCTTTTAATTTGCAATGAAGATGATATTGAGAAATTTGCGGGCTGGAGATAAGGCTCAATAGTAGATTGCTTGCCTAGTGTCTGTAAGGTTCTGCGTTTAGTTCCCAGAACTGTAGCACGTGAAAACGAATGTACGTGCGGTGAGAGCTGTGGATTTTTGAGCTGTATTCTTCCTGTGTTCTGCCTTCTCCATCCCATGCAGTGATGTGTTCTGTGGATTTTTACTTTGCACCAATCTTACCCGAGCTCCGCGTATTGGTCAACTTCAGGGAGAGATCATCCCAACGTCCTTTTACCATCAAGGCCGAGTCATTGACTGCAGGTAACATACAGAAGTCTGGAGACGTGGGGAAGAATGGTGATCACAAACTTCAAACAGGCAAAGTGTTAAAACGTCAAAGATCTAAGACTTTCTAGTTTCATCTTTTCCTTCCATGTGAAGAACCATTAAAAAAAAAAAAAGTAGTATATTGACTTGCAAATTACAGTTGCCTAAAATTGTAGTGGTTATCAGCAATCAGACCTTTTTCCAAATCACAATCTTAGGAATAGTTATTCTCTAATCTATAACCCTTATCTCCAAAGCTCAAGATTAGAAGTGTTCAGATTCAGAATGTTTGTATGTACGTAATGATGTGGCATGAAAATGGGACCCAAAACTGTGTGTGGAATTCATTTTTCATTTATGCCTTATAGGCACAGGCTGAAGGGAGTTTAAACGTTGGTGCATCCCTTTTATTTAACATAATAACTGTGTACACTAGCGGAATTATTGAAACACCTCCACACAAGCACACAGCGTCTATTAACTTTGCCTAACCAGCCTCCCACCCCACCCCCAATGCGTAGTCTCAAATCCCCACTCTTTACTATTCTTCCATGAAGCCAGACTCTTTGAGGTTTGCACATGTGTGAGAGGGCGTGTTGGTTGCGCTTCTCTTTCTGTGTGCAACTTAGTTCCCGTATCTACTGGAAAACGATGGCATATCATGCCTCTTCTGGGCTCACTGATACTCTGGAAGCACATGCCATCACTCCTATAACCATTTCTGTTGATGGGGACCTAGACTGATTCTATACCCTGGCTATTGTGATAATGCCACAGCAAACATATAGTAGTACTACCTGGTATCTAAAAGAAACCCCCGCACCCTACTCTTGGGGACTGTATGCTCCCACTTGCAATGTATTAAGGCTCTCTTTTCTCCTCACTCTAGCCAGCATTTGTAATTTAGTTTTTTTTTTTTTTTTTTTTTTTTTTTTAACGGCAGCCTCCTTTAAATGAACCCAGATGGCACGGTGTTGTGGTTCGAACTGCAGTTCCTTGAGTCATATTGAACTTTCCTATATTTATTGTCCGTTTATATTTCTTCTTCTAAGCAGTGATTTTTTTTTCTGTGCATGCATTTTAACCATGACCATGCTTTAAGTGGACTTTTCCACTCATGGCATCCTGTGAGTACTCATGTAGTTTCAGTTTTTGGAACGTTTCAGAGTTCAATGTTTTGGATTAAGGACCCTCGGCCTCTACTAATTTTACCCCTGGTTAAAATTTTTGAGCATTGGAATGTATTACTATTTGAATATGATGTGTTTTATTTTCTACAAAAGTTCCAGTTTAAGCAGTATTTTATATGGCATGTGTCTGGTTGAATTTATGACCTAACAAATACCCAGTCACATACAGAAAATAGTTATTAAAAAATTTTTATTGATGTTAGCAAAGATACCCTTTTTTTTCCATACCCATCTGTCTGTGAGTACAAAGCACATAAGCAAGAGGCTTGTGTTTTCAGCCAGGAAGGTGTATTATGTTACGGGTAAGTACCATTGCTTTCAGAGGAGCCGTGGTTCTATGGTAGCATCCTCTTGTTCAGAGACACTGCCACTGAAACACTGTTGGGGTCCTTCCACAGGACCAACACAGCATTAGCCCTTCATTTTCACTATCCCAGAATTCTAAACTGACATTTTATGGGAGTGGATAGATGTTTGAAATCACCTAAGAGTACTTCTGCGCAATTGCGTGATGTCTTGGTCAGATAGCCGCTGATGTGCTAGTGTTTTCAGCTTGTTAAATGACTCTGATTTAATAATTCTGGTGAGGCCTCAGGCTAGTCAATACCTACCGGGAATACGCATGAAGTGTTGTTTCTAGTACCTTCCACATACACAAGTGCTCTTCCAGTGTTCACACCCCACACGTGTCTCATAGCCTTGCTGAATTGTATGGTTATATTACAAACGGCCATGGTTGTAGAACATTCAGCAAGGTTCTTGGTTAGTAATTATGTCAGTGGTTATCATCCAAATTCTAATTGCCCCGAACTTTGAAACATAAGAAGTAAACATTACTAAAGAAGCCCTGGCTTTATATTTTCAACCGTGATAGCTAAATCCTTTGAAGTAATGATGATAACTTTCAAATACCCTATTTTGCTCAGCATTATCCTCCCCCCCCCAATACTGTTTTTTTCTCCACCAAGTCTTGGAGAACCAACGAAACACTTTCTTCTCTACTTTTTACATAAACACCTTTCACCTAGCCTTAATATTGGAAACAATTGAAGAGTTAGAATGTTTCCTGCTTATAACAGTTGTTCCTGATGATGTGTGCTATAATGATAACTAAAGGTAGTTTCTGTAGGCACTAGTTTTTCAACTGCTGCTTTTGGGGTGGGTTCCTTAAAGCTTTTGCCTCAACTTCCAATCTCCCAACCCCAGGTAGGGGAAAAAGAAGGTTATAAGAAAAGGGGGATGTAGCCTTCTTCTTCCTGCTGGGTAGGGTTGTAGAATTCTTTTGAGGGCAATACCAATATCCATCCTCAGGAAATACAGAAGTCCAGGTAACCTGCAAATCAGCAAGTGCAGCAAACAGTCCTCCTCCATCTCCTCCAAGACACCGTGCTTTTTTTCCTCTGGGCTATCGTATTTATAACCCCTCAAAGTCTTCAGAATTCAACGGTTTCCAGCTAGCAAAGACCATGCTCTGCACGAGACAATTAACAGGTGTGGACAAACTAAAATCTCCCACTTGGGATTATAACAAAAGTATGTTTACACAAAACATCTACAACAAGTTTCTTTCTTGCACTTTTACTAAAGATAGGTGGGAAGGAGGGAAAGTCTCGAATAAACCCTCACTAGCTCTAACAGTCTTTCTTCTGCTTCATGAATGGCAAGTCTTGCTCATGCCGGCACTATGTTGCTTATGTGGTGTGGTGCTTATGTTTATGCGGGGTCTCTTTCTGCTTTTCAGTGGTGCTCACGTAGTCTTAGACGATGATACTGACGTGGGTTATGTAGAAGATGGGACACCATGTGGCCCATCCATGATGTGCTTAGATCGGAAATGCCTACAGATTCAAGCCCTGAATATGAGCAGCTGCCCTCTTGACTCCAGGGGTAAAGTCTGCTCAGGCCACGGGGTAAGTAGACAATACCGATACAGCTTGACTCTCCATTGTCTGGAACCCTGAGTTCACAGTAGCAAAACAACCAAATCAGCCATTTTTCAAAACTGAGGCTGTGGCCAGTTTCTACGCCCTGATTATCATCATTTTCTCAGTACCTTAATCTGCTAAAGTAATTATTTACAAGTTAATTTGATTTGTTTGTTTCTCATATCATATTAGCCATGTGTACTGATTACATTCTCCAGATAAGTCAACAGCCTCTAGAAAAATAAGGTAAATCTTCTGTCTAGCCATCCATCTATCTTCTATCTATCTAAGAGGATTTATTATGAATCACTGGCTCACGGGATTATGGAAGCTGTGATGTCTCTTATTTGCTGTTTATAAAATGGAGAGCTTTCCAAGCCATTGGTATGATTCATTCTGAGTCTCTGGACATGAGACTCGGCAGAGCTGATGTTCTAGGAGTGGAAAACATGAGATGAAGCGTCCCAGCTCAAACACTGGAGGAGGGAAAGAGGTTGAATTCCTCTTCGTCCTCCTTTTGTGCTCTGCTCAGGCCTTGTTGGGAGTGCAATCAGCTCTGCGGAGTTCACTCTTTCAGATGTTCTCTCCTGGAAATGCTTTCGCGGTCACATCCAGAAATGATGTTCAGTTAGGTACTCCACAGCTCAGTTAACTTGGCACATGACGTTAACCATCGTGACATCTTAAAAGTTGTAAGAAGATGGAAATGGCTCCTAAGGGACTGTAGACTCCAAGTCAGAATTTTTTTGAATAGCACAAAACAACATAAGTCATACTAGTGATTGGCTTTCATCTCAGGTCATACTGATAGGAGAGTGGATCATGGGCGATACACATTATGATAAAGATGTACAGTTATACTTGGACCAGTTATACAGTTATACCAATCCCCCCCACCCCAAAGGATGCTGTCTATGTTGAAACCTGTATGTGGCTCTAATTCTGTGACCAACGTGTTTGAGAATGCTGCCTTCCCTGGAAAACCCAAGTTTAACAATAATCATGAAAAAAAAAAACAACCCAAATTATAACAGAGATTTGGATTGGACTCAGCAAAATGAAGGCATTTCAAAATTTATGCAGACTTCAAAAAGTAGAAAAACAGGTACAAAACGAACAGAGCAGTAATAAAAAGGGTGGTGGTGGGGAGATGCTGAATGAAGGTAGAGGGAAGCCAACACGGAGAGGTAGGTGGATGATGCAGAGCAGAACACGGTGGACAGGCGCAGAAGGCTTCTCTCTCGGTGGCACGTGGCTGAAGCCCCAGCTTACAGGAAGGCCGTGCAGCCTGGTGTGCTGGTCACTCTGCTTGCTGATGTGACAAAATTCCTGGCATGAGCGACTTCAGAGAGGAGGGGATGACGTGGCCCATGTTCCAGGCACACGGTCCAGCGTGTTGGGGACGTGTGGCAGCCAGCAGGCGGCTTATTCCTCCTATTTGTCAGAGCTGGAGACAAAGATGGGGAACATGGGTGTTTAGCTGCCTTCTTCTCTGTCATTCAGTCCAGCATCCATGGGGTGGCGCGGTGGCCCACCCTCAGGTCCGGCCTTTCTCCTACACACTCAGAGATGTCCCCAAAGGTGTGCCTTATTTATGCTCTCTAAGGTGTTTATTTATCACCAAGAAGATGAGACTAAGCCAGCCACTCTATGCGGTGACTTTGGATTCGAGGGGAGTTGTGGCTTTAGATACTGGCTCTGCTTCTTGATGTCCTGGCGGCTCTGGAGAGGTCCTTCCCCTCTCTCAGCCCTCAGCTGCTGTTGTGGAGGGAAGGAGGAGCCTTTCATAAAGTTCTTTGCGGTGGAACGGGACACATAATGAGCGCTCGGTACAATTGCTGTGTAAAATAAAACCATCAAGCAGACTTTTTAAGCATTTCAGTTACTGCCCTACAAATATGAGACATGAAAACTCTTTGCTGCTTTCCCTTTTCTCTTCTCATTTTCACTACTTAAAAAAAAAAACAAAGCAAAAAGCAAAGTTCAGTCTTATTAATCATAATCATATATAACAGCATCTCAGATTTAAAAGCTTTGGCATTTGATTTTATCATTCCTAATGATAAAAGGGTCTCAGCACCTTCCTTTCTAGCTAGCAGAGGGTTTTATTTGATTCATGTAAATTGCAAATTTGCATGCTTTTGAAAATGTAAAATTTAATTTTTAATTAATATTTAATTTTAATTCATTTGCTGCTTGGTGAAGGCCTTCAGCCTGCTGGGAAAGACTGGGAAAGAATGACTCCACTGATGGTGCGGGGAGGGGGCGCTTACTGGGCTGGCAGAGTGGCACCAAATGAGTTGGGGATGGTGAGATCACACAATGTGCTAATGATTGTGTCTCTTGGTCTTTTAACTTGGGGATTGCCCCATGAGCCCCATGTATGTCAACTTACTGAGTTAAACACGTATGCTTTTCGTGACTGTTCCTAGAAACATTTGTTTCAGAAAAAAAAAAAAAAAAAAAAAAAACCTACCTTATTGGACATTTGTGTATCTAAATACAGTGAATGGCAATACATGTTTAAAAAGTTTTCTTCATCTCAGCCATTACTTTTTTATAATTACCAGAAAGCATATTCAGTAATTGGACCCATTCGCCATGGGGAAGTTTCGGGAGCCTTGCGATTTTGAGGGATTCCTCCATGCACCCCGACCCTCAGATTAAGCTTATTGTCAGTGGTCCACAGTGCTGCATCTCTCTTCTTTCTCCTCCACAGGTGTGTAGCCACGAAGCCACCTGCATCTGTGATTTCACATGGGCAGGCACGGACTGCAGCATCCGGGATCCAGTTCGGAACCCCAGCCCCCCGAAGGATGAAGGCCCTAAGGGTTCGTGTGATTCCGGTTTTAGGTCCTTGCAGACGGCATTCACTCCCCTCCTCCTTTGCAAGGAGACACACAGGGATCCATCCCTTTTGCCGTGAAGATGCACAGTGCCGTGTGTATCGTATTTTCAAAAGCGTACTTAAATGAGCTCTCAGCTTAGAACTGAATTAAGGAAAGTGAATATATTGACTTCCTTTAATATGGTTTCTTCTCTGCCCTTTAAACCTCATACTTTCCCCCACTTTCCCAAAAGCTAATTATTTTACAATTCATCTAAGCTTTTTCATTTTCAAATAGGTACAGTCTCTGGGGCTGATAGGAGACTTTTATCACTCCTCAATATCACATTCTCTCTAGAGGAAAGTTGTAGTCCTTTATGCTCCATTCTAACAGAGTCTTTTGATTTGGTAAGAGAATCAGTTCCTCAGACAGCTTTAATTTTTCAAAGGAAACATAAGAGGCTGAAGCTTTGTTCTCACCAGCCGCTAAGAGGACAGAGAGAGACAGAGAGAGATGAGAATTTAGCATAATGAGTCTGTTATGAGCAGTCCATCGTCACCACGTGATACTGAAGATGAGAATACTCAGGCCCTGAGGTCAGGTGACATACCCGTTACCCAGGCAACCAGGGGCTAAACGGAGAGCATGCTCGCTCCTACTACATCATTTATAATATTGTCTATTTTCTCAGTCTTCTCCCCACTCTCACCCCCTCAGGTGATTCTCGAAGACCTTGAAAAGCTGTCTTTATGCAGCATCTAAGTCTCTAGTACAAACAACTGCTAGTACCAATTTTGACATCTGACCATGGTGCGGTTCCCCAGCTTCTTCTTTTTTAAATGATACTGTAATAATATTCTCTACATCAACTGCCATGTCTCCCCTCCTCCCCCACCCCCTGAAGTCAGGAGAATACACATAGGACTAGCATTGCGTTGTTGATCAACCTTACTTTGGATGAAACATTTAAACTCTCTGAACTTTAGTGTGGTCTGTATGAGAGTACGTGAGCCCCAGAGCAAGCGCAGCTCCCTAGACGACAGTTCCTGAAGGGATGTAGCCTGGTTTGGATGCATTTGAGTTGTTCCCTAACAGGGGAAACAGTTAAACGCTTCACTCCTTTGCTTAATGTGCCCAGGATGTTAAAATTCCATAAGAATAATTATTACACCCTCACAGTCTATTTCTGTTTTCCCCGTTTTTTTTTTTTTTTTTTTTTTTTTGTTTTTTTTTTTAAAGGAACCCAGTCCACTTTTACAGTCAGTCTTTTGTTACTTTAAAACTAGAACAAAACATTCTTGGATCCACCTTCAGAAGTTACATTTGGAGATTTAGGCCCCGACAGAGAGAAACTGAGATTACTCCTTCAAACCCTCTGCGTAGCGCAGCTGTGACTTCTCCGAGCTACTGCCGTGCTCGTTCCTGCCGTAACACTCAGGCATGTTTGTACATGTGCCGCTTGCCGTTTCTCCACCTGCTCACTCACCAAGAAAAATCAAACTCGGAGCCATGAAGCAAACAGCCACTCTTTAGAGAAAAGAGTGTTTACAGCTGTCTTTTCTTTGACTCTCATTTTATGAGGTGGCAGTCTTCACTATAGCTGATAAAATATCCCCCCCTTTTGGTAATTCAAATCATACACGGTTATTTTTAAAATATGCATAAGGAAATACAAAAAAGGGATGAAAAAGACAGTGAAAATTATCCACAGTCCCGCAGCTCAGAGGTGATTAGTATGCACATTCAGGCTGATGGTTTTTTGGTCACATGGTTTCTTTTTTTCTGCTCTTATTGAAGGCATCAAGTCATAGGTGCAAATTGGTTACGAAATGGCCAAAATCGGTGCGAGGTTCTAATAATTTTGATTAAGCAAAAATGTCATTACTTTTCATAAATCAAACCAGTTTTTTTGTAAACAAATGTTGAGGTAAATCAAGAAACTTTAGTACAATTAAATAGTATCTCTATTCTTGGGCTGGAGAGATGGCTCAGTGCTTAGGAGCAGAAGACCTGGGTTCATATCCCAGTACCCCATATAGCAGGTCCAATTCCAGGGGATCCAGCATCTCTGCTGACCTTCCTGGGAGCCAGGTGTGCATATGATACATATACATGCCTGTAGGCAAAACACTCACACACGTAAAATAAAATAATCTATAAAAAGTTAAGGAACAGCTGGGATACAAAGTAAATAAACTGTAATTAATATAAAAAATAAAAAATTAAAAAAGTTAAGTAACAGCTCTATTAGCTATTCTATTGACTATAGAAAGTCTATGAAGCTTATTCTATAGTCTATAGAAAGATCCATGAATATGCTAATAAAATGAGGAACAACAGAAACCAGACATTCCATGAGTTTATTGCCAATTTTTATAAATGTATCCTTTATAATCTCTGTTAAAAGAAAGGGGAAGAGAGAAACTGTGTCCTTGACCTTTATCTTCACCCACTAAGCAAATCTGTATTGTCTGTCCTGGATATGAAGGGGTCAATGCTTTCACCCGGCGGGTGGTCAGTACATTTCCTCCCATTGGGGATATGTAAAAGAGATGGCCAAGGAACAGTTGGGAGGCTGAGGCCAGACCATCGGCTCAAGTTTGAAGCTGGCTGGGTGGTGGCGGCACACGCCTTTAATCCCAGCACTCAGGAGGCAAAGGCAGGCAGATCTCTGAGTTCGAGCCAGCCTGGTTCACAGAGTGAGTTCTAGGACAGCCAAAGCTACACAGAGAAATCCTGTCTGAAAAACAGCCCCCCCCCCCAAAAAAAAAAAAAAAAGTTTGAAGCTATCCTGCTCTACCACATACAGTAATTTCCAGGGCAGCCAGGAAACACAACCACAACAATGACAACAACAAGGCATTTGGCATTTAGTGCTGATTTTTTGTTTACATGTACTCATTTTTAGGAAGTCAAGGTATCCGTGCAATACCTACTTCCTCATCTGTCAATTCTTCGTAGGTGCCAAGCTTGTCTTGATAGCTGCAGCCTATATAATCCTTCAGCCTTCAGTAGCTTTGGCTGTATTAGTCCTACCTTTCCCAGGTGCTTGCCATACATAATGAGCAGCAGCCACATGGAAAGTCATGTCGACAGATAGTCTCCTAGGTAGATGTGGCAAGATCGTACTAGAATACTTAGTCATCGCAACACTTGGGAGGCTGAGGCAGGAGGATCTTAAATTTAAGGCCAGCCTGGGCTGCATAAGGGTTCTAGACCAGGCTAGCTAGTGAGACTGTCCCTAAAACACAAACAAACAAAAATCCAAAAACTATCCATCGTTGTTTAATTGTATTCCCCCTAAGTGGCAGAAAAATCCAAGAAGCCTAATGAAAATATTGCCTTTTTTAATCATGGAATAGGCATGAAACTACAGCCCTTTGGATGGAGACTACATTGGTCAAGGGCAAGTTCTGCAGTTCCCTTTTCATTGAGTTGGAGATGTAAGAAATAGACCTATTTATTTTTTTGGGGTATTTTGAAAATTAATTTCCAGAGGAACATATGGATCTGGGTAAACGGTGTTTACGCTATCATCTTGCTAAAGTCATCATCTTGCTAAGGTTCTCTACGGTGGACCCACAGGTGGTTAGGTTAGCCCTGGGAGACCCTCACAGGACAGTTGAGAAAGGTCTTTAGATGTGCAGACCCTGAGGATAAGGGTTTCCTTCCTCCCTTCCTGCTTCCCTTCTTCTCACCCTTCTTTTTTCTCTTCTTTCTTCTGCCTGCCCTCCACCCCTTTCCTTTTCTCTGTGTCCTCATGCACACTTGGTAATTTCTACCACTGAGCTCTATTTGCAGCCCTCTGGAGAACAATTTTCAGAAAATGATTTAGTGTTACACACCATCCATTCTTATGTTGCCATTGATTCTACGTGTGAAAAACTTTTGAGTTCCTCTTCCTTCAACTGGTTCCTGTTGAGATCACTAAAAGGAATTCCCTTCCTTTACTGTGTGAGGATAGAATATCTTGCATTTCTGTTTACAAGAATTTTCAGAGGCCTAGGATATGGCTCGGTGGAAAAAGCACTGGTGTCAAGACCTTAGTTCTGGTCCAGATTGCCTATGGTGAACTCCAGGTTCAATGGGAGAGAGAGAGAGAGAGACCTTGCCTCAAAAAATAAGGTGGGGAGTGAGTGATGAAGACACATGATGCAAATTTCTGGCCTCTATACACTAGCACTTGTGCTCACACCCATATTTGCATGAACACACATGTGTACACACACATGTACAGAGAGAGAGAGGGAGAAGGAGAGAGAAAGGGAAAAGGAGAGAGACAGAAAGAAAGAGAGAGAGTTTGTGTGCGTGTGTGTGTTTCTACCTCTGGAAGGTACCATAGCCATTTATTTTTATTAATTTGTATCCACTTTGCTCAGTGCATATGAGGGATTTTTTTCAGGCTTTCATGCTGTCACTGTGACAAGAGAAAAGACGAAAAAGCAGGTTATATCACTGACACTGACTTGTGTGGGCAGAGACAGTATTCCTAGGGAGGATGGGCCAGGCCCTTTAATGAAGACCATAGCCATCAAATTAGAGATAGGAAGGACCTTGAAGGCAATTCATCCAGATTTGCTGCTTTACAAACGGGAAAACTAATTATTAGTGTTAACAGCTCATTAAATAAAACGTGATCACATGAGCTTAACCTCAGTGTCTTTTCTGCTGCTGCTTCATTTAAAGCAGAATGCTAAGTCCTTCTGCTGGTTCTTTGTGCGTAATAAGAAAGAGAAGGAACAACAATAGTGGAGCAGCGATTAAGCCCATTAGAGGATCCATTATTTGCCAGCTTATTATGGCTCTGAAGAAATGAAGTATGTATCATTAGGGTTTTGAGTTTTGAAAAGTGACTTTAAATGTTTATAACACACCAGATATTGTTTATTGCAGCTTTTGCATATAGCCTTTAGGTGACTTTTGTATGACGAACCTTTGATTTTGTTGTCAGATCATTAAATAATTCTCAAATGCGAGTATTAAGTATCATGTATAATTATATGTCATGAATTTCTTCAAACCACAGACTCACCAAAGCTTAAGGATTCACTATATTTTACAATATTTTATTACCTATGAATTTGTCTTATATGAATTCAGAACATCCTCTGTATTTTTTTTTTTTGATACAATGAATTGCAGTATTTGCTTTTTTTTTTTTTGAGACAGGATTTTGCTAGTTCTGGCCGGCCTCAAACCTGCAGTCCCCCAGCTTCTGGTAGCACAAGTGTGTGCCATCATATTCAGCTGAAATAATATTTGTCATGATATAAATTTTTCCATGTCCTTCTAGACAGACATGTGTAGCAGTAGACTAAAATTGAACTATTTTTATTTTGTGGAAAAGGAGAAGGAGACCTGAATTTATTTCTAACACATTGAAATTTTGAGCAAGCTAAGATATTTTATAATATCAATATTATACTGTTAAATAAAGAGATTTATTTAGTGTTTATTTCTAACCTTCAGTTTATTTAGTAAAGTAAATCCCTGCAGGAAGAACTGTGGCCTCGAGGCCACCAGTGATGGTTTTGCTGCTTATTGCTTTTGAGACGCCGAGGGTTGGAGCCTGTTTATTCCTTGTTGGCTCACTGCCATCACATAGGTGAAACATTGCATCCTGCTGATTTAGAAACCGAAAAAGGACCACTCAGTTTCAAAAAGAGCATGGTTCTTTGAATGTGTGAAGTCCCACTTAAGCTTGCAGGAATTCTACATGCAAAATAGAGAATCTTTTTTTTTTTTTTTTCAAAACAGAAAAGTCACAGTTTGCATCTTAATATTACATGCTTATCAAAAGTTGTATTTTTTTTTTTTTTAGGACCGGCCAAACTAGAGAATAGGAAGCAGGATTGAAAATAATAAAGCTAATGATAACACACACATACAAAGAAAGGCACTGAGGTTGAGAGACGTGTGTCAGAGAGCGAGGGTTCCAAGTCAAGCTTCCAGAACCAGGACTGTGTATCAGCTCGAGAATGCCAGTCAGGGTCAGAGGAGAAAATTAAGGCATGTCATCATGCCTACAGTGTAGAGACTAGGTATAAAATCGACACCTGTAGATAACAAATGAGTATGAATGAAAGAACTAATGAAAAAAAGCAGCTACATAATAAATCAGTGAGTGTGGAACCAAAGCTATACCAGGAACTTCCAAAGGCCCAAGGGAAAAAAAAAAATGGAATTTTTCATGGTGGCTGTTAAAAACAGCTACGTTCGAAAAAAATTTGTCCCATGTGAAAACGTTGCCCACCTGAGGGTCACTGGATCAGCTCCTGCCAAACTGATTTGAAAGCAGGCTGAGTCTGAATTTAAAGAGAGAAAATTACTGTTCAGGATCACAGCAAGGGTCCGGGTGGGTCTTTTCCTACATTTCCAGCATGTCAGAGCCCCGAGAGCATCGGGGGCACACGAGAGATGGATGAGCTCTGAAAAGCTAGTTCCCCACCCTCTGCTCATTTGCGTTATGGTAAGAGCACTTATCTGTTAAGAATCTGAAGATAATTATTCTTTCTCAGTGCTGATTAAGGCTCATCATCTGCCTGTCTGCAATACGTGCTTTAAGCATCTGCAGGAATTTTTTTTTTTTTTGGTTCCCCGATCAGGTTTCGAGTGCATGCGCAGTGGTCCAGCTAACCCTCCTGCTTCCACACCGAGGAATCATACCACAGCAAACGGAAAAGGGTTTGCCAGACAGTTACTCACCTTTCATGTGGTAGTTGCAATCTTTAAAATCCACAAATATTAATTTAGCACCACATGCTGTGGGAGAGGAAGGGGATGTTTTTCTACTAGCTGTCATATCTTACATAACAGTTGCGGGGAAAGTAGGACTAACTGGTGTGTTTTAGCTCTGACAGCCAGTACTTGAAACTTAAGCCCCTGGCACCTCCAAAAAGTCATTAGCTAACACATTTGTTAATTTGAGGTTCTGAGGTAAATGATTTTATTCAAAAGAAAATCAAGCTTTAAGTTTGGAACCGGTCATTTTGTATGGAAACGTGTGGTCCATCACCTGAACGCAACTTCTTTCCCTTGCTGTTAGTGCTTTCACTAGACTGTCTCTGTTTTCTGTTGCATCTCCATCTTTTTATTTTTAAAAGGCCATCTCTGGTTGTGGTTAGTTAATAGCCCTTAGACTCTCACTTATATTATTTAGCTTGTGATAAAATGAAGTAATTGTGAAACTGCTAAGCAGGCCTAGAGATCCAAGATCCTCTCCCATTGGGGCCAATATCCTACTAAAAGGTCCAGGAACGCTAAGAAGCCTTAAACAGTTGTGACTGGGAGTCTCAGTTCTTGGTTCTGTTTCCCTGTGTTCATAGCATACAGCATGTGCAATACAGTCCTGTTGGGGTGAAACTCTTCTCATCAGCCGTTTGCATTGAATGCCTTTAATTTATGTAGAATCGAGAGGTGAAGTATCTGTGAGCTGGTTCCCTTATACAGGCTGACCCTAACTAATATTCCCTCCTATTTTAATATCTGACTCCACAGAGCCCACTTAAAGAAAGTGTTGGGGATTTCTACCTGTTCCAGGTTTGTTTTCCAACATTTGAACGCTGCTGCAACTTCTGGAGGCCCCAGCCTTTTCTCAGTGCGCGTGCACACGCGCGCGCACAGACACACACACACACACACACATACACACAGAGTTATACATTGGAATCTGTAGTCAAAGAAGAAAACGTCTATTTCCTGTGACAAAAATGCAAACCTTGCAGTTATTCAGAATATACTTTTCAATAACTTCCCGGGTGAATGACACAGAATTTTAAAGGTTCCCTATTGGCTGTTTATGAATGTTCCCAAAATTGAATGACACATTCTTCGTTTAAATGATGTTAAGCATATTTTGCAGTTTGAAAAATTTACAGATCATACGTTAATGGTTAATTTATAACTAAAAGATTTGTTGTAATGAAACTAAAATTTTACCTCATACTGCTGGGAACTATACTTCAAACTGGGTTACTTGTGATCCTAAAAGTGTTGGTAAGAGATTATGTTTTAAAACAGAGTATGTAGAGTTTGAAGCTGACAGTTATTTGCACTGATGTATGCCCATCTCAGTTTTAAAGTTTGGAACAAAGCTACCCATACTTCGCTAACTCCCAAAGCCCTTTCTGGAGAGATTGTTCTGTATGATAGTGAAATCAGCATGTGTTTTTTCCTCTGTTTAAAAAGAAACATCTCCGTTTTCCCTCCACACAGTGAACATGGCCACAAGCAGGCTCATAGGGGCTGTGGCTGGCAGCATTCTGGCCTTGGGGGTGATTTTTGGAGGCACAGGGTGGGGAATAGAGTAAGCAATCTCGTTAGTTTCTGTGTGTCTTTCTCTGGTGCTTGGCGTGTGAGGTGATGCCTGGACCCCTGACCCTTCCGTGTTTGTTGATTGTTTCCTGTGCTGGTGTAATCTGTGGTGTGATTTGAATGTATTTATGTCTTGTGATTTTTCTCGTGCACTATAGAACCTTCTCCTGTCTGGAACAATGTGGGGCATAAAACAATGTTGGGGTGCTTATCCACAATTAAGGCAAGGGCCTAAAACCTCCTCTGCTCTCCCGTAGATCTTAATTTTTTTTTTTACTATCAATTGGCAAAATGCTTTTATGTGTTTCATAGAAGTATTACAATGAAATTATTTTACTACTTAAATGAATCCATCTATACAATTAGGAATACCAACAACTCTCAACACTTTTTAACAACAGCGAGAACGATAGCCACTTGATGCTCTTCTGTTCATTTAGAACGATATGGAAGGCCACAACCCCACTCTTCAGAGAGTGGCCTTAAACATTGCTTTTCTTTCTTCCTTTCTATGTTATAAAGTTGGGTCGCAGTTCAACTTTGAAACTTTCACAAAGATCGGAGCAAGGAACATTAAGAATCAAAACGTGTTAAGCTCAAACTGCACAGCCTTTAGTGAACAGCTGCAATTTTTGCTTTGTCTTCCAAGTATCCATCATCTGAACCGGCGCGCTGTGGTCACTTACTCAGGAGGTCCCCAGAGATGCCCAGCTCTCCTGATGCTTTGTTCAGCCTGCCCTGCACTTGGTGGCTGAAGTCGCGAGGCAGTCTACATTATCAGGAAGCCTTCTCCTCCCATCACCCAGACGGCATTTATGCACACATGGCAGGGGTCGCCCTTCACACACTGTGTTTCCTTTTTACTGGGGTTCTGGTAACACCTCACACTTCATAGTAGCCCCCCCCAAAAAAAATCATCAGTGTCTCAAGGAGACACAGACTATCCTTGACTCAGCCCATAGAATAGACCTTGTAGGCTGTCAGCTTAGCCTCAGCTTCACTAGTTCTGGACACATCTGCTCTTCTTACAAACCCAAGTCAGGCAACTTAGGCACCAAGATCTCAGCCAGAGGAGAGCATGTTACACATGAAGCTTTTCTGCTGTAGCTGCAAGACCTGGCCAGCCTTGAATCATTTTTCAAAAAAATTTTTGAGACAGGGTCTCACTCTATTGCTTATGCTCATCTAGAACTTAACCGTGTCGCCCAGGCTGGCTTTGATCCCGCATCAATTCTCCTGCCTCAGATTCCTAAATGCTGGGTTATGGGTTTGAGCCCTCATGCCCAGCTCAGCTTAGCCTTATGCCTTTTAACTCACGGTTCATCTGTATGGTCTGTGATGTATCTTAGATTAGGGGAAGGAGCAACAACTGGAAAAGGATTTGTGTTTCCTTTAAAAAATTTTTTTTCAAGACAGAGTTTCTCTGAGTAGACTTGGATGTCCTGGACATGCTTTGTAGATCAGGCTGGCCTTGAACTCACAGAGATCCACCTTCCTCCCTGAGTGCTGGGATTGCAGGCATGTGCCTCCATGTCTGGCTTTTTTTTTTTTTTTTAACCTGTGAGAAAATGAAGTATGTAACTACGCTAAAATGTTTGACTTCAAGAACTTGGTTCTGACTATGGGCCAGAAGTTCCCATCCCACGACCACATTCTAGATAAATGTTTTTGTGAAATTCTGCTAAGAAGAAAGGCAGTTTTCAAAAGATCATCTCAAAGGTGTTTCCCGTATTACTTAGTGGCCATAGTTTCAGTGCCTTCAGTTATAGACAAAGTGATGCAGTCTGGTCATGCCCTGAACCTTAGAGATGGACAGGATCAAAATATATGTAAATATACATATGTAATATATGTAAATATGTAAACAGTCCTGTTGCCAGCATTTGTTCCCATCCATCCTTTCCAGTGTGGCTGGTTTGTTGCTACTTATGTTTGTGGCAGGTAAGTGTCTAAATGTTTGTTTTCTTTTAAGCTAAAAATAAGGCTTGATGTTTTTGTTTCATGAAAGCTTTTTCCAGTGGTCTACTGACTTTTCCCCTTCAAGTTCTGTTTATTTATGATCGATACGTAATGAGTTTTTAGAAAACAGAATTAGATAATACAACCCAGTTTTAATACTTCCTGGCTTGATTTTGTGATAGGCATGTAACCAGTAAAGGTTTCATGGACAGATTTAATTTTTAAATTCTACTCCATAGTTTATTGTACATCAGGAGTCACTGCTCATGGATTCTGTATTGAACCTGATCCCAGCCTGTTTTCTGAGCCAACAAAGTAAAAATTTGCCTCAAGTCTATACATGGTACTATGAATATATTTTTGAATGATTTATTCAAGTTTCTCTGTGGAGAAATGGAGACAAAATATGTGGAGCAGAATAAAGTTTCATCAGAGTAGTCACTCACAATCTTTCTGTAAAGAGCCGGGTGTCAATAGTTTTGTCTTCCAAGCTACAGGGCATCCATCACGGATCCTCAGCATTGCTATCAAAGGCGACCACAGTCAGTACGAAAGCAAGAAGGAGTGGCTGTGCTACAGTGAAATGTCTTTGCCCAGATAGATAGTGAGGCCAGGTGTGGCTCTGGTCTGCTGACCCTTGATTTATAATACAAGTCTTGAAATCAGGCAGGTCCATGTTTGCATCTTGTCCCCATTATCTATTTTCTATAAAACTGTCCATTCCTTCACCTATTGAACAGGATGGTTTCAATTCCTACCTCGAATTTTCGTTGGTGAGGGTTCAATGAGATGTTCAGAAATGAGCAGCGTCAGTACGTACTACATAGTCCCTAAAAGGCATTTATCATTCTTACTGCTCTTCTTTGTGATTCTCGATGCTTCCCCAAGGGCCGCTGAGATTCGTCTTCTAAAGGCTCTCTCTGATTTAAGAGCATGTCAAAGCCCAGGAACTAGGCAAGACCCTCCATCCTGGATCTTTATTGTACTCTCCCTACCCTCTCCCCCCCCACACACACACTTAGCATTTCTAGTGCTGTGTGGCTTCTCGGCAAAAGCATCACCCATTCAGTTGTGGTGATGTAAGAAATGGTGTCCACCTATGTGAGGAAAAAAGAGATTCTTTGGAGGAATGAATGTCTAATAAACTGGGGGGTTTTAGGAAAACCCGCCAAATTGGCTAGTGGTTGACTTCTGGGCAGGTAGATACAGTCGGCACTTGAAGGTGTTTGGTTATTAGGGGGCACATGCATAGTAGATCCTGGAGGATGTGAAATTTCATTCTTTGTTTAAGCTCCGTGTAACTTTGTTTAGATCTTTAAAAGCCGAATAAAGGAAAAGAATGGAGTTACTATAAATCGCTACCAACTTTTAAATATAGCGTAGCGCCAAGCCTCAAATTTCTCTTAATGAGACATGGGAATTTAAAAGATATATTCCCCAGTGGAATTTAAAGAATTCTTTTATTTCCCATTTCCTATACATTGTTCACACACATTTTAGGTCGCCTATATCTGCAGGACCATTTGGGGGGGCTTAACGCTGAAGACCCAGTAAAAAATATCTGAGAACAAAGTTTCGAAGCCAGATCTTTATTGGTCAACTTCTTCCAAAGAAATTCTCACTGTCTCCCAGTACAGAGCAAGCAGCATCCAGGATATGGAGTCAGTTGGACGAGCACTGTCAAGGAATTATTTATCTCACGTATCTGGCAGTCAGGCGGGGCCAGTGCTAAGGGAGCCCAGTTCTTTATTTGTACAAACCTGTTTGAGTTATGATGTGGTGGAAGAGACCAGAAGAGACAAAACATGTGCACTGAAAACAAGTGGGGCGGATTTGTTTCAGGTTTGGAGAAAGATTAACTAACAGAGCTTAACATCAGTGGCAAAGGAAGGGTAGACTTAAAGACAAATAATCGAGCCAGTCACAGGTGGAAGTATCCGACATAGGATTAAACTGAAACAAGAAAGCAATGTAAGCATTTAGGGACCTTGCCCAACAGGGCTTTACTTTCTGAAGCTGCTTACCTGCCTTTCCGTTGTGGTAACGAAAGTAGTCGGCTCACGTGACTTTCTTCCCATGATCCTTTGTCACAGGTCCTAGCGCCACCAATCTCATAATAGGCTCCATCGCTGGTGCCATCCTGGTAGCAGCTATTGTCCTTGGGGGCACAGGTTGGGGATTTAAGTAAGCAATGCCGCATGTCTTCTTCTCTGTGGCTCGGGCGCCTCTCTTTTCTGCTTACATAACCTGGTTTTGAGTTCCTGCTACAAGACTTTGGTGTTGACAGTACAACCGAAAAAAAAAAATACGCGCTTTTACTCAGAAGTGGGTTAGAAACACGAGGCGTGGAGCTTCAAAGGTCAACTTTGGGCTGGCAGGGAAGCACGGGCTGTTGAAGGGACCCACTTTAACTTGAAGCCAGAGCCCTTCAACAGAAGACGCTCTAGCCTGTGGGAGCAAGCCTCCTGAGCTGCGTCATGTACACTCCAGTGACCAAAGAAGCATGTTGGAAATCCATACACTTACATTCTTATTTGTTTCTGCTAAACACTGGTTTATAGTTCCCTGGGGTTCTCTATAAGCTCAGTCACCACATGACCACTGTTTTTCACACCTAACTTTGTGATGTGAAAACCTTTTTTTTTTTTTACTTAACAAATATTTTTAAAATAATTTTGCTATGTCTCCAACCAACCAAATTTGAAAGCAAAGGCTTTGTGGCATTTGCTCTAAATTTAACATAACTGACTGGCCTACTATGCTTTCATGATGACTTTTATTTTGGATTGCATATATTGATAACCAACATTGATAAAGTAGACAATACTGGGTAATCACAGATCAACCCTACTGTGTTTAAAGTTTTTTTAAACCCGATTTGCCTAATTTGGATATTTTGTACCTCTGATTCATTAGAGAACCACTTTCATATATTTGATGGCCTTAGTGATTTGATTTTTATTATTTGTAGATAAGCCTTCCTCTGCCAGATAGCTTCTTTCTTAAATTAAGTAAGTTTCATCCAGATTGATTGGGATGAATTTAAGTGGGAAATGAAATCTGCTGTCAAACCAAAGCCTCCGCACCCTATATCTGTCCAGCCAGTCAATGGAGGAAGCTTTGCCTTAAATCGAACATGTAGTGGCCTCCATTAAAGCCAGTTAAAATGTAATTATTAGAAACTGATTATGAAAGGAAAGATACCAAGATATGATTTAAATGAATCAACACTTTTCTTCCCCTAATTTGTTATGTTTTAGGGTTTAATGAGTAAGCCCATAGCAGTTGAGAGCCTTCTGCTTGGAGGCCTGTGTTGAATGGTGCTTGTGTTCTACACAGATGTCTATAAACTTGGAACGGTTCAGTGAAATAGTAATTTTGGCATCAGCCTGCTTGCAGAAACATACGAACTGAATAGGCACCTACAATTTGGATTTCTCCTTTGAATGAGGCGTTATCCAGCCTGGCTCCCATAAGGGGCATCTTAGAAGCAGCATGTTTTTGTTTGGATTTTTCCTCGATCCAGAGGAAGATTTTTTTTTCTTAGTGTCCCACTACTGTGAAAAAGTCATCGTATATTATAGAAATTATGTTCTCTATTTATAATGCTTCCTCTTAGAAAAAGTAAATGTGCCTCCAGAAAAAGAAATTTGGCTCATTCCGTGGCGCGTAGCTCCTTAGCATTAAGAAACATTCATTTCAAAGGCTCAAAAAACGGCCTCCCGTGCGTCATTGCCACGCAACGCGACGTGATGCCAGATGTACCATTTCTTTGTTCTCGATGAGAGCACTGTTCTGTAGCAGGACCTCGAAACAGCAGCCTGGCTAGCTCTCAGCTTGAACTGCATGTGTTGGGGGAGAAGCCTTTATTACTGTGTCAGCAAGCGGCTTAGGCTCTGTGCAGCTGATTCACATCCGAGAGAGATGTCCCGTCATTGGAAGAGCAGGGAACGAGGCGAGGGGCTGACCCGAAGTCAGCCAAGCGAGGTTCCATCCCAGCTCCGCGGACTGTACGCGGGGGACCGTGACACAGGGACGCTTCTGGACAAGCTCAGTCAAAGCCCCTTCATATTTCCTGTCGCTGTAGTAGTCTCTTCTGGCAAAAATGTAGAAAGGCACAGTGCTGCACAGTAGCACGCAGGGACTATTGTCCCGTGTCGAGGGTAAGAGGCCAAGAATGTTTCTCAGATCATTTAACCTCTCCTTTGTGTAGCTTCTGGAGCGGGAGTTTGGAGATGCTGCTGCTGTACTCCATGCTGAAACTGGGGCACTATTCCCAGGAGAGGAGTGAGTGAGCCAAGTCGCCTGAAGTCTTTGACCGTGTGTCAGAAACGAGATTAAAGGGACAGGTGCAACGGATCAGGGGAGAGAACACTTTTTCCTGCGAGTGTCACGTTCCTTTACGAGTCATACGCCGAGTCATTAATTTAGGTGTGGGAGAGGGCCCTAACCATCCCCGACCTGCACAGACATACAAGCACAAGTGAGAAAGGCAGCTGTGCTGTTACCTGACGTGGTCTCACTGACTCCTTCCTTAGATCACAGTTCTTCTCAACTAAGATACGACCTGGGGAGAACATAAGCCTATGCGTGAGTGGACACACTTTTCATGCCGTAAGGTTATGCAAATCCCTCAGCATTATTGTCAACTAAAAAAACAAACAAACAAACAAACAAAAACACGTTTAGGTTGCTTCTTCTTAGTCAAATAGTAGAGTCTGAAAATTTTTGGTCAATGTCCTCATGACTTCCATATGCAAAAGTTGTAAAATTTAAAAAAAAAAAAAAAGGTTCTCTTTGGTGGATTTCTCATTGCTGCATCCACGCATTTAGATATATACTGAATAATGTAAAAATGGGTGTGTAGTTGAACTGAAATTATTTGCAGTTGCCATACCCCTTTTGCTTTTAATTATCTGTGAAGGATTTCTACCCCACTTGAGAACGTTTGGTTCCTGAATAAAGGTCACAGAGACTTATTAGATTTATAATAAGCTTTAAAGCTCTAGAGCTGGGCAGATATCAACCTTCTAAGCTATTTTCTGTTTCCCAGCCATATTCCACAGTAGCACTTGCCAATCATTGTTCAGTCTAGGCTGCTTCTGCCCCATCAGACCAGCCCTCATGACCATATGCTTATGGTCCATAACCCCATGGCAACTTCCTTTTTTATTTTCTTCTCCTCCCCCAGCCTTGTGGTCCCTACCTGAGACCCCCCCAAACCCTAGAACCGAAGCCCTGCCTACCTTTCTTCTGCCCAGTTACAGACTGTCCAGCTTTTTTAAATTTAACCAATCAGAAGTAATTGGGGAGCAAAGTTCACACAACATTGTTTGATGTAGGTGAAAATCCACTTGTCTGGACTGCAACCAGATCTCGGGGACCAGAATTTAGCATCTGAATACATATAGCACCAGACCAAACCCCAACAGGTAGTGGTGTTGATTAAACCCATCCTACATGTTCTAGAAGTCTGGGAGTTCCTCACAGATGACTGAGCGGACAAGTTTCCAGGTGTCGAGATCTTATGGTTAATTCTGAGGTGTCCCGTAGAACATGAATATAGGCTGGGACACACCAACCTGCACCTTTATTTCTGAATCTGCATTTATTTTTCTTTGCCACATGCTTTTCCTCTTCACCTACAAAAGGAAGTCGTGAGCTGTGTTGGGAGGAACCACTAACCTCTGTCATGGTTGACTCATGGAGGCTCCTGACACCTAATTCATGCCAACTAATAGTGCTGGTCAATTAACTACCAGAGTTACTGTCTTTACTGGACATTGGAACAAATGAAATGGATGGGAGTTTAGTTTAGTCACATCCTCCCCAAAGCCTGGCAAAGTGGAACGTAAATTTTGTATATGCATTTAAAAAAATTAACAGGGTTGCGATTATTACTTTCAAGGAAACAATGTATACAATACACCTGTCTTAGTTAGGGTTACTATTGCTGCAAGGAAACACCACAGACTGAAAAGCACCTTGGTGAGGAAAGGGTTTGTCTCTCTTATACTTTTGTATTATAGCCTGTCACTGAAGGAAACCAGATCAGAAACTCAAAGAGGGAAGGAGCCTGGAAGCAGGAGCTGATGCAGAGGAGGGGTGCTGCTTACTGGCTCCCCATGGCTTGCTCAACCTGCTTTCTTGTAGAACTGAGGACCACCAGCCCAGGATAGCACCACCCACAATGGGGTGGGCCCTACTCATAATTAATCATCACTAATTAAGATTGCCTACAGACTGGTCTTATGGAGGCATTTTCTGTATTAAGGCTCCCTTCTTTCTGTTGACTTCAGCTTGTATGAAGTTGACAAAAAACTAGCCAGTGCAACCCCCTAAATTTGAATACAAGAATTTAGGTGTGTGAGTCCACATACACACAATATTTATCGATATCACAAGTGATAGTAGTGGGAAAAATATATTCTTGATGGTGGCAAGAGGAGGACACAAAGGTGACAGCAGGGTAGGTTTCTGACAGTTCCAGGGGGAGTTTGGGTTTTTCCACCACATTCCAATGCATTAGCCGTTGGGAACCTAAAACATGCCTCCTCTGTTCCACCTGGTCTCTGTGAGTTCCAGTGACAAAGTGGGGTTCCACCATTGCCAGCAGAGCCTGTATTAACCTCTGAGGGCAATTCCTGACAAGAAGGTCCTGTAACCAGCCTGTAATTATCACAGGCAGTTTTCTGGCCAAGCAAGCGCTTGCATTAGCACCTCTTTTAGCTCTAAGCCATTTTCTGTTGGCCGGAATTCCATTCTGTTCTGTTCCTTCTCTAGAGAAAAGATTGTCACAGTTGGTACTCCTCTAAAATGACAGTTGAAGAGCTCTAGCCAGAAAAAAAAAAAACAACTGAATCTCAGTAGGGAAGGAAAGTATTTTGATTTTCTTAAAGTTAGGAAGGAGTAGAATACATTTTAGCCATTTTCTCTATGAACATGGTAACCAAATTGTTGCCTTCCCTTCTAACTTCCAATGCAGAATTCCAATGCAGAATAAGGAGCCACATTTCCTGTTGTGTAAGACTCTTGGGTTAGGCTCTTTCTTTTTCATACACAATGAAGATATACATGACAATGAAGATATGCATACATGGTGCTAGGCCGACCAGAAAGACACATGTGTTTCCTTGACTCAAACCCCTAAAAGGACATGAGCTCAACCTAAGGTGGCCTAGAGGTTTGGTGTGTGTGTGTTTGGGGGCGGGTGTATCTTGATGATGGGCACAGGGACTAATATAATAATGTGACAGTTGGTGGCTAGAGATGGCTCAGTGCCCTTGCAAAGGACTAGGATTTGGGTCCCAGCATCCACGTGGTGGCTTGCAACTGTCTAAAACTCTAGTTCCAGGGGATCTGGTGCTCTCTTCTAGCATCCCAGAGCATTAGGCATGCATGAGTGCAGGCAAAACATTCACACACACAGTTTTTTTTAAAGGTGATAGTAGCAGGTAACTGTCCATCCTTGTCAGAAGACAAGTAGCTATTGTTACCCAGAGATCTTTAGTAATGTAAGGATGAGTAAGTATATGTATATATATATATGCAAAAGATTCGATTTCACAGGTACCCAAAAATTGATAAAAGTGGTGTCTTTGAAAGGTTAATGGATTGTGTTGATGTTTTACAATGATCCAGAAATACCTTTCTGGATGTGATAACAAAATTGCCTTCAAAAATCCAGTGAGCAGAGGGCATCCAGATGAAACAGTTTGGGAAGAAAGCCAGCAAGGACCTGTCTGTGATAGTTTTCACTTTCACATTAAAACTGAACAAGAAGAGCCTTATGTTAATATAGGAAATTCAGGACAGGAAGTTCTCAGCTAGAGTGACCCACAGTGGACTTAAGAAAACTTGAGAAAACTTCACAGAGGCCTTGCAGAGCTAGCCTCTCTGCTCATGTCTGGTTTCCCTATCCCCTGCACTGTAGCTTGCTATCTCCACTGCTAGAACTTTAGAGGGAGAGAACATGTCCTCCAGGCCTGTCAGTACAGTGAAAACATATGATTCTCTAGCATAATGATCTATTAGTCTGACCAAAGAACCTAGTAATCCTTTAGAACATTGTTGAACAGGAAAAGGGCAACCTAAGCTTCAAAAATGGACTTTTAAGAGGAACACACACTTTTGGACACTGGAGTTTCCTGGGTGCCAGGCTGAAGTAGAATTTCAGTTCTCTCTTTAAAAACTTGCTGCTTGGCTCTTCTGACCTTGGACATTCCCTGCAACTAAATGAAAGAATTTAAATGTGAGTGGCGTGGTCATGTCTTGCTCTATGCTAGCAGGCTTTGCCCTGTCCTCAGTGTTTACATTAGTCAAAGAGTCATGAGTTTGATATTTCTCCTGAGTTGTAGTGATACACAGCTTAGATAGGGTCCCTGGTCCTCTAGGGTAATTTATCAAAGTTGTTTCTTTACCCCCAAGTCTTCAGCAGGAAATATCACTCTTAGACATCTTCTCGGAGTGCACAGACTTTGATGGCTGCTGCAGGTCCCGAGTCCCATAGCAAGTTCATTTGCTGACAGACACATCATGGAGATGTCCCGTTCAGTCTGACCTCTACCTCCTGTTCAGTCAGTGATGCCCGCACTCAAGATCATTGACTTTAGAGAGGACTGGGTGATGAGAAAACCCAGTAGCTCTAATGAAAAGAAGGTTTGCTGCAGTGAATTATGTTGCTAGGCCAGAGTACCATGTGCCCAGGCTTTCATGAACATGTTTCAATGGAGGTCTAATAATAAATAAATAAATAAATAAATAAATAAATAAATAAATAAATAGATAGATAGATAGATAGAAAGATAAATAAATAAAGGTAGATTTTTGTTGAAGATGTTAATGCTTGGTATTTCAAAAAGAAGCATCAAAGTGGACCTTCTGGGGAAGTAGGGACTTTGCAGGATACCTTTCTATGTATTTTAAGTTTTGGAGGTGTTTCTCTTTTGAAGGGGAGGAGGAATCTGTTGCACCATTTCGGTACTTAGGGCCTGTGGAGATGTTCAGGTGGCCCTGAGTAAGGGGGCAGGGGAGTGAGGGAGCGCTGGGCTCCTCAGCCTGCAGTTTTGCATGATGCCTTGGTGGCAGTGGTGCTGTCCCCGCCAGTGTGCAGACTAATGCATGAGCCCCTTGCTTGATGCCCCACATGAAGCCAGACCACGGGGAGGTTACAACCAGTTCACATTGTTGCCATGTTGTGTCTTGCTGTTTTTTTTTTTCTCTCTCTCTCTCTCTCTCTCCCTCCTCCCTTTAAGCACAGGAACCACTTTTTCGGAGACTGGACACTGTGAGCAAAGCATTTGAACGCGCTTCCCTCCACGGAGCTAAAGTGCCGCACTTGCTTGGCTAACGTGGGCCCGTGTCCATCCTCCTGAGTGTACCACCTCCCTGTGCCCTCTGTCTGCCAACTTCCCTCCCTAAAAACTGTTTGTTTCATAGTGGAATAAGCTCTCACACAGCCAAAGCAGAAACGACCAGGCAGAGCAAGGTTTCGCTACCTTGCTGAGGGCCTGTCCATTGTTACAGAACTCTAGAGGAAACATCTACAAAGCCTTCACAGTTTTTCTTAGTTCTTCTGGGTAGAAACTCAGGAGACACTATCCTGTAGTACATTTTGTCTAATGAATTGGCAATGAATACCATTACTTCTAACATTCGTCCAATTTATGATTGAAAGTGAACCACTTGAGGTTTCTCTTGATCTTCCCCAAAGTGCGTAGTAGTCTTGTGGGGAAGTATGAAGAGATTCCAAAACATTAGCGCTTCTTTGTTTCCAGGTACTTGGGGAGACTGCCTCTGTGTGAGCTGGTTACTCCATTCTGGAACTCACATCACTGTTGTTGTCGTCCCAGGCCTCTCACTGCCATCTTATTAATATCGTGGCTTTTCTTTCCCTCTTCCTGCATTTCTTCTGACGTACCCTGGAAGAAACGTCAAGAAGAGGAGATTCGATCCCACTCAGCAAGGCCCCATCTGAATCAGCTGCACTGGAGGAATGCCACCTTGCACTGTTGGGTTCTGGGTATGACATGTTTTCAGCCATGCTGCCAGAACTCTTAAGTCTGTAAACAAGACCATTGGGTGGTAATGACTACAGAGCTCCAATTTGGGAATTGGGGTGGGGTAAAAGACAGTGGTCCCTTTTGGAAATAACTTCGAGTAACCCCCCCCCCACCACCTGTCAATAGAAGGGAAAGGGTTAAAGACCACGTCATTAAAAACAACAACTGTTCAAAATCCTATTTTTTTCTTTTTAACTGAAGAAGAAAGGAACAACAACAAAGTGCAATAAGTACAAATAGCAAATGATTCCCCACCCCTTAGCCTGCTGGCACTTAATATCTTCTAAATGATTTGGCATGACTTTTTTTTTCTTGTACTATCAAAGACAAACCCCGGTGGCATGAAGATCCAATTTTGGAAAGGGTAAAAACTGCATGGCATATATAACAACAAGCTAGCAAGCCAATCTTCAGCAAAAACCTACAGTGGAAGTCCTGAAGGAAATGACAGATGAACACACAGACCTGCCTGGGCCCAAATAATGCCTTCCCACCCTCTGCCACCCCACTCCCAACCCTTTCTCGTCTCCTACACGACCCCCTGCCCACTCTAGACCAGCCCAGGGCACCACTCAGCTGGACTGTGCTCCTGTTGATTCACTTTTCCCATCATTTCTTTCCTGGACCAAGCATCCTTTGGAAATGGGAGCTGGAATTTGAATGATGCTGTTGTATAGTTCTTTTCTAAATGTAAATATGGAAATAAGAGATTTTGACATGCCATTTTCACTTGTCTGTATTGAAATGTTTTCTTTGCAAGGATTCTCTCTATACTTGAGTTTGTTGCTTGCTCCACATCCTCTTTTTCTTTCTTTTCTCCCATTTTCCTTCCTTCATTGTCTCTGTCCTCTCTTATATGTTAAAGGGTCAATGATTATTGGGATTGCTTAAAAAGACAGATGTAGCCAAAGGGGCAGGGAGTTTGGGCACAAAATGAAAGTAGTATGCTTGAAACAAAATATTTAAAAAAAGGGAGGACACAAAACAACCCATAACAGGAACACAAAAAAATTATGTAAATGTGAGTATATATGTACTGATGAGTCTAAAATTTCTTTGATGTCATCATAAGCACATGTATATAATGTAAGAAAACAGAGACCCTTCTCAAATTAATCACAAAAGTGCCAAGCTCATGATTTTAGTTTTTGGTTTAGACAGTTCTCTTTCCCTGTTGTAAATGTGAAAGGAGGAGAAACTTAAAGCCTTAAATAAAAAATTAATAATTTTTAAATGTTGAAAGCTTGGAGAAAAGTTTAAGCTTTCCATCTGTTCATATGTTTTGTTTTGTTTTGTTTCAAAATTCATTTACGCTTCTTCTTTCTGCCTTAGCATCTGTGTGACAGAATGGCAATGTGGTTGGGCAGAGCAGAGACACCCTACTGGGCCATTGCAGCCTGTCACTCTGTGTAGTGATTTTGGGACCTCACTCGGCCCTCCATGTTTTGTTGGCTCATGGACCCTGCTGGGTTGTGATTGGATTCCACTGTGTATGAATCCACAGTCTTCTTTTCCCTCCAGGCAGCTGGGGAGATTGAATTTTGGCATTCTCAAGACTGTCTGAGTTTCCCTCATCTTCACCCATTCCTTCTTTAATGTATCACCAGGATAGCTTCCATTGGAATGCTAAGGGAACATGTTACTGAAGAAATTCCCTCCCAGGTTTGTTCTGGACGTGCAGATGTTCAGTGAACATCCATCTAGAACTTAGACCCACCAGAAGGCTCCTACTGTCCCACTTTTAGCAAGGAGACACACAGATGAGCTATGCATTTCTTCCAAGCATTGAGTTACTTCCTACAGTTTGCTCTAAGCCCCTTTCCAGCAAGACTCATGACTTGAGTTTTAAAACATTTTTCTTGACTAGAAGGGCAGATTTCCTAAAAATGGACTGCTTAAAACTGGACCTTCCCCTTTTCCCCCCAAAAATATCTTTAATTATTTAAGTTTCACACTCACAGAGAAGAAATCTTGATTGCTACATACTACCCCAGACCATAACCTAACATCCTAATCCTCGGATGGCTTTCTGAGAAACAGGTGCTATGCAGGTATGCTGTCTTTTGCTTGAACTTGCAGTTTGTTTATATAGTAATAACAGGGCTACCTAGAAGGTTATTGGCCTTATTCCTGTTTTCATGAGACACAGGTTGTGCCTCTTTACTTAATGGTAGTGGCTCAGCTTGGAGGAAGGTCGGAGGAAACTCACATGACTTGGTATTGCCCCCTGTTTTTGCATTGCTTAGGGGCCCGCTTCACTATGAGACGCCAAGCGGCTGCCAACCTCATCATACTCATTCCACTGCTATTTCTGAGGCACCGTGGTGACTCTCTTCGACATAAAACCATGCCAGTTACAGACCAGATCTCAATGGATGACTTTTGAGCATTTCACAAACAACATTGTAAATGTGCGATGTTATGTTTTAAATCAGACCACAGTGGTCCCCAAATGTTATGTACATATGTCAAATGTCAGCGTAACTTTTCGTTACCCTGACAGTTTCATAGGTACACAGACCTATGCTCCAATGTTAAATTATTTGTGTGTATATGTAAAATACACAAGCTTTAAGCGATGTGTGTACGGATATGAAGGGTAGTGCAATGGGTTAGAATCACTTTCAGTGGTGTTGGGTTATGTACTCTTGAACTCTTTGCTGCATTTCCTCTTGCACATGCCATTCGTTTGCTTACTTTGTGGTGTGAATACCCCTTCTTATTAATTTGAATCCAAAGCACAAGCCTACCATTGTTTCACATTCCCCAACAAGAGTGTCAAGGGATGACCAAGTTCCCATTTCACCTGCTATATTTCTGCTGCGATAATTCATGACACCTGGATGAAGAGGTGTGTGCTGACGTCATTGCTCACCTGGGATAGTGCATGAGGCCACTGAATTAGAGCCCCCAGTAAGTGAGGAGTACACATAGGTGCATGCTTGAAACATGAATCACATAGAGTTGTGGAGTTTTGCCAAGTGATGTGTGTTCTTCCTTCCTTCCTTCCTTCCTTCCTTCCTTCCTTCCTTCCTTCCTTCCTTCCTTCCTTCCTT
>NW_026593286.1:27072898-27073007 GCF_907164565.1 Psammomys obesus | reverse complement strand
CTTCCTTCCTTCCTTCCTTCCTTCCTTCCTTCCTTCCTTCCTTCCTTTCTTTCTTTCTTTCTTTCTTTCTTTCTTTCTTTCTTTCTTTCTTTCTTTCTTTCTTTCTTTC
>NW_026593286.1:27049720-27072888 GCF_907164565.1 Psammomys obesus | reverse complement strand
TTCTTTCTTTCTTTCTTTCTTTCTTTCTTTCTTTCTTTCTTTCTTTCCACTATGCAAAGATGGGAAATGCGCAAAATTTCAAAGACATGTCTGAAGAACTTTACAACAATACTTGAATTCTTTCTTTAATCATCCCATCACATTTTATGGTCATTGATGCTTCCATTGTTAACTTCCTTTCTTTTTTTTCCCCCTCCAACTTCAATGGTTTGTAATCTTTAAATGCACAACCCAAACTTTTGTTTGAAGTTAAATTCCAATCCTGTTGGCTGCCTGTGAACGGAGATTCTGTCATCCTTATATGCATCTTTTAGTTGAGTGTGCATTAAAATGTTTATTAATGTAGGATGTTGTAATTTTGTGCTTTGATTGGTTTTCTTACCTCTTGTTTATGGGTTTTCTTGCAGTGTTGCACATGCCTGATATCATTTGAGTTTTAGCAGTGTGACTCCAAGGTTCACTGAAAATTGCTGCAGTCAGTGGAGCAAAATAAAATCTCTGGTTAATTGGTAAACATGTTCTGGATTAGAACTCAGTTTTACTGGAGTCATTGGAAGTTCTTTGTCTCATATGAATCAGAAAGCAAAAATAACACAGTAAGAATCCTACTGCTGTTGATTTTATTTTGTGGTTTTACTGTCTGTCACCTGAGTTTAAAGAGTGGATGACTGGCAGTAACATCCATGCTTTGACTTGGTGCCAAATTAACAATGAAAGTGTGCACACGCATGCTTGCTCCCATGTACATACACACACATGCATAAATGAGGAGGGAGGGAGGAGAAAGGAGAAGAGAGGAAAGGAGGATGGAAGACGAGGAGGAGGCAGCAACAAAATCACCTGGTTATGTATATTACATCATCAAAAGCATTTAAAGGGAGGGACCCTGATGGCTCATATAAAATCAGTCAACAAATTACATTCCTTCCTATTGGACATCTTCAATATCTCTTCCCTGCACCCTCCTGGCATGCCTCGTTTATCTGTATGATACAGCACGGACACACCGAGAGGCTAACTACACTCCTTTCATCACAACAGTCTTGCAGCCTTGTTCATTTCCTGCTGGGTACTTTCCAGACTCAATAATGAAGATGAAGCTCTATGCTGCTGATCTCATGACCTCACCAGTTTGCTTTTTGAGTCTAACTCTTATCTTCCCTTAGTCATCTTAAAGTTCCCCTAAAGAAGCCTATGCTATCGAGTCTGGATAATCTTCTCAAAATTTTATCTTTTTGTGTAATGAAGGAAATGCAGAAACACTTAAATAGCAAAAATAGCATACTTAAGGAAGTAAGCACAGTGCCATTCATAGTTGACTTTAAAGAAATGATCTAAATCCTTCCTTTCTTTTTCTTTGTTGTTTTTACCTGAGACAGGGTTTTTCTGTGTAGCCTTGGCTGTCCTAGAACTTGCTCTGTGAAATGATCTGAATTTTTGGTGTGCTGCCCTTTAGGTTATACAGTTCTTGAGGCTGACATTGAAGTGAGTTGTTAATGAACTCACTTTGATAATGAACAACAAGAAAACAAAGTCACCAAGAAACTAAATTGAGAAAACTCCCTAAATAAGAGCTCAATTAAGTAGATGATCCTTATGCTCAAGATAGTATTCTCAAGTACCTTAAATTTAAAGCAAGTGTCCTGCAGATTAACATGAAAGGGTTGGAGAATTTCTCACTATCTGTTCAATCACCCTCAAGGCTCTGCTCTATGCTGAGGGTTAGAAGATGAAGGCACACAAGATGACTCTTCCCTTCCAGTTGCTCACGGTTAAGCACCAAGAGAAAACATTTAAAGTAGAAGTCTCTGGCTCCAAAGTAATAAATATATAATTTGAGAGTGTAAATAGAAGTAAAAAAGAGAGTGTTGGGCCAGGTAAGAGATGGATGCAGGAGGTTTCCTGACAGAGTGAGTTGTAACATATTTTGAAAGATACCTAGACTTCGTTATTCATAACGAATGAATGTCATACTCAAGACACAAGAGGCAATGGGCATGAAGATCATTCAGAAGCAGCTGAACCCTTGAGGTAAGTAGCTGCAAGGGTCTGATGCATCCAGCCTGAGTTCCCTTTCCTCCCTTTTTTCGCCTTCCTTCTCGCCTTTCACAAGCCCTGGTTGAATAAGAGTCTAGTACGAGCCTAAGCACACAGGGTTAAGACCCCAATTTTGTGTACAAAATGCATCCTTTGAATAGGTCATAATTCCTTCCTAATAGACCTCAAAGGAAGAGAGGAGGAAGGCTTTTCCTGTTCTTGGGACTGGAAGGATTTCAAGGAGGAGGTGGCATTTGAGCAAAAGGCTGTGCCTGTGCCGCTGGACCTAATGGCATGTTGCCATCAACAACAGCTGACTCATATTGGTGGGCAAGCATTCCCATAAATTCCTTGGAGGTAGGGTATCTTCTAAAGTCCAGGTCTAACTGTCTAATTCAGTTTCTGAGTGTCTTGTTTGTGTTAAGGTTAAGATGTCTGTTACATTTTTGGATAGTTCTCAGGTAAGGTGCACATTATGAATCTGTCTTCTCTGCTTGGGATGGTCAGTAATGACAAAGATGACTTGCTTCACCTGAACTGTGAACCTTGCTCTATTTTTTTCTTACCATAAAGAGTGTGGCTAAGCCCAATCAGGAGTATGTGTGTGTGTGGGGGGTGATGGAGAAGAATCATAAATGGTTAAAGCATCATTTACAAAGTATTCCTGTTAATGAAGGGTCAACATCATTTTCTAAGGGCAGCCATACTGCCTGCCAACGAAAATTAGGGTTTGCCTCTCCATTATGCCTCGGAGGGAAGATTACCCTTTCTCAACCTTCTCAGAAATAGATTAGCCACTCTGGCTCCTTGCCTATAACAATCCACACACATGGATTCCAAAAAGAGACGAAATATGATGGTCCCTCCTGAGATCTGGGCACAGTCCCTTGCTGGCTGATTGCGTGTTTACACACATCCCTCTGGTGTGGCTGTAAAGACTAGCCATGTCACCAGAGTCCATTCATAGAGGAATAGCTAAGAGTGATGATCATTGATAAGCCAAATTGTCATGATAAAGCAGCCCTTCAAAAATGGCAAAGCAAAGCAAAACAAAACAAAACAAATCTCTGCATCTTGAATGATCAAGAGTCCTTCAGAGTTCTCTGGTGCTTTAAATAGCGCCTGGCCTTCAGGGGGTAAATGAGCCTGGGGTGGATCTGCCTCTTCAGTTCCTGGTTGTCGGATGAAGGCAGAAAACAGTACGGGGACCGTGGATCGTAGATTACAGCAGGGAGGACTCTGTTTCCCCAAGGGAAAACATAAGATCCCTGTAACTCACATAGAAGTGAATGGCTATTAGCTCTTGTACTGACACATACACACAGCACCTGTAAGTAGTCTTTCTATGTAGGTGAAGTGGCTACACTGCAAGGATCACAAAGTATAAGGTCTGCAGGAGAGTCAGTTACCAAAGTGAACAGAAGGGGAGCCCAAAGGAATGAGGGTGGTTGAGCTGAGCTGGAGGCAAGCACCTGAAGGAAGCAGCTAATGTTCAGATCCAGCCGTTCATAACTCAGTGGAAAACCAGCCTGCCATTGCTCAAGCCAGCTGTTGTCCTAGTACCGCCAGAATCCAGATTTTTACAAAACTCTACTGGTGAAGCTCATTTATGTTATATATATTTTAATATGTGTGGATCAAGGTGGTACAGGTGGAAATGCTCTTCACATAGCCTTCTGGTCCTTAGAAAGCAAGTTTAAAGTAACAGGACACATTAAAAGAATTCATCCGTGTGTAGTCTCTCTTTGTTTGATTTAAAATTTTTATTTTTTTCTATTTTTTTATTTTTTTAATTTATTTACTTTATATCCTGATTTAGCCCCTCCCTCCTCTTTTCCCAGTCCCACCCTCCCTCCCTTTTCCCTAGCATCTGACATTAGCCTATCAGGCGTCATCAAGGCTACCTGGGTCCCCTTCCTCTGTGGCCAGGGGGAAGTGATCACAGAGCGTGCAATCCAGTCCATGTCAGAGACAGCCCCTGCACCCCTTACTATGGAACCCACGTGGGGACTGAGCAGCCTATGGGCTACATGTTAGTAGGGAGTCTAGGGCCTCTCCCTGCGTGGCTCTTGGCTGGTGCGTCAGTCTCTGCAGGGCCTCCCTGGACCCAGATTTGTTGGCTTTGTTGGTCTCGTTGTGCAGCTCCTGTCCCCTGTGGATCCTTCTACCTCCCCACTCTTCCATAAGACTTCCTGTGCTCTGCCCAAAGTTTGGCTGTGAGTCTCATCATCTGCTTCTATCTGCTGTTTGTTAACCCTAGGGTCGGTCCCATGTTGTTTTCTTCATCAGGGAAATAAGAAAAATAAGCCAAGTCTCCAATCACAGCAGGAAGGGACAACTGCACTTGTTTACAGTAATTACTTTTCTTATTAATTATAGAGACCTCCATGTAGAAAATTTCAAGTGACGGCTTAAAGAAGAAAGGTAAAATTACTCTAATCATACTGTAATCTCTTTAATGTTTCCAACCCATTTTCTTGTCCCCCCCCCATATAATCCCAGGAGAATTGTACAAGGATGGACAAAGATTTTTTTCCAGAGGGTTTTATTTCTGTGTGTGTGGTGAGCAAGTGAGCATGTGTGTGTGTGTGTGTGTGTGTGTGTAAGAGAGAGAGAGAGAGAGAGAGAGAGAGAGCTCATGTCTATGTGCATGTCCCTCATGCCAATGGCTTCAGAAAAAAAATAGATCAGCATTTTGGGGGAAAGACAGCCTTCCTGTGCCCTCACCCATCAAGCACATGCCCAAGTGTCACTTCATCAAACATCGTCATGGCATCATTCCTGATCCTTCTAGAACTCTAGTATACACAGAAAATGTGAGAGTGTAAGTCAGCAGCAGGGTGGGGAGGAGAGCCCAGGCATTCCAGGCCCCAGAGTCCATGCTGATTCTTCTGTGGAGCGAGGAAAGCTCAAAATTGCAGGCTTCAAGCACCTTCCTTGAAATGGCTGCTTTAGCAAACACCAGGGCCAGAATCACTACACGGGGATTGCCAATCTAAGTCTCTTCCTGGGACCAAGAGACTATAGGCCTTAACAATATAACAGAAATCAGTGAGGAGGCAGGACGGCAGGAACCCTCCCAGATGGAAGAGCCCAGGCAGAATCACTTGCTGCTTCCCTGGATGCTGCTGATTTGGTTGTCAACCACCAGGATGAAGAGAGAGCGTCCAAGCTGAGGGGATCTGTTTTTGAAATATTTCACTGTCTAATTAGGAGTTCCAGTCTTTTCTTAAAATTAAAGGAAGCAGAGGTAGAGCCAGAATGGCTAGCGAGGCCTTCCCAAGGGAAGGTTGCAGGCACATTCCTGGGGCACTCACTTGCAAGGGAAAGATGTTTTCAGGAAGGAGAGGAGAAGAAATGGCACTTTCCTATTGTGTGTGATGAGTTAAACAGCTTCCTGTAGCAAAAGCTTATGAAGGGAAAGTTGTAAGAATGCCAATTTCAACCCCTTGTTTGGAGCCTCACTGAGTTAACATATAATGCAAATCAATATGTACTCAGTAAAAGAATTCCCACCGGACATGATGGGTCAGAACTAGGTTCAGACTCTTCCCAGAGGAATGTTAATAGTTTGGTAGAAAAGTTAAGAAACTTGGAAAGAATGTTATTCGTAATGAAAATCCAGTACAGATGAATGACCACGGCAGTCAACAGAGAAAGATGCAGTTTCCTGCTGGAGGAAGCCTGCAGGGCGCATCAGGACACTAATGAGTCGAGCACATGTCAGCTGGATCTGAACGGCTGTAGAACTGTGAACATGAAGGAGCAGCAGCAATAGAACGTCATGGTGTTCAGTATCCATCTGGATACCCAAGGCATGTGCCTTGGTTCAGGGACATAAGTACAATAGAAGTTTTCTTTTGTGGCATAGTAGTCTAGAGGTGGTATGGTGTCCTGCAGTTCTTCTGCTTCCTTGCTGAGCAGTCATGAGCACCAGCTCCCCTCTCAATGAACTAGCTCCAAATCCCTACCCCTGACAGTCTTCCAGTGTGTAGGAGGGGAAAAAAAAACAAAAAACCTCAATGACTAGCTCTTCGACACCCGCCCCCCCCGAGGGAGGAGCAACCTTGCGAGGCAATGGAAGAGGACATTGCAACTAGTCCTGAAGAGACCTGATAAGCTACGGTCAGATGGAAGGGGAGGAGGTCCTCTCCTATCAGTGGACTTGGAAAGGGGCAGGGAAGAGATGAGAGAGGGAGGGTGGGATTGGGAGGGAATGAGGGAGGGGGCTATGACTGGGATACAAAGTAAATATCCTGTGTTTAATATAAAAAATAAAAATTATTATAAAAAAAAAAACCAAAGGCACCTGCAGTTTGCAGCCAAATGGGTGGGACTAGAAAAGATTATCCAGACTCAGAAAGATTCACTTATAAGTGGACATTAGCCATAATGTACAGGGTAACCATGCTAAAATCCATAGAACCAAAGAAGCCAAGGAGACCCCAAGGGAGGATTCTGCAATCTCATTCAGAAGGGGAAATAAAGTAGCCATCTGAAGTGGGTAGATGGAAGGAGCTGTGTGGAAAAAAGGGGTGGGGAGGGTAACAGGTGTGGGGATTAGGTGTTGGGAGGGCAAAGAAGGGGAGAAAAGGAGAAGAGGCCCAGGAGAAAGAATAGAAATGAATGAGTTTCAAAGGCGGGGTATCATCAAAAAAAAGGAACTGGAGAGAGCTGGAGGGAGGAAGTTGAAGCATCTGGGTGGGGGGAAATATAGACTAAATACGGCAAGGAATCATTGATTTCAGGAGGTGCCTGCTGTGTGCAGAAAGAGTTGGATGCTATTGGTCACAAGAACAAACTTTGTTCAGAGAAGGTAAATTAGATCCTCTTCTGAATATGCTATGGAATAAATAGTGGGTTTTTATAGAGGACAACATAAAACCAGTTACTCAGAAAAATAGGACATATGAAAAAAGAAACATTTAGAGTGGAGGAACTTTTGATAATATCTCAGCACAGCAAGACCAATTTTTAAAAGAAACATTTACTTCTATTACTATGACAGTAATTGAATTTTCTTGGAGCCAAAGCTGAAATGACAGCATTTTGGCATTCTAAGAGACTGGGATGACACCCCACTGCTTATTAGAAGCCAATTTTGATATATCAGTAGACTGGTTGTTTATCAATAATATTACAATAGCTCTACAGAAAAATATTATTCTGGGTCACTATGACATAAAAGGAGAAGAGGGCAGAAGACGGGACACAAAGAAAGTTGCTACCAAGCTCAAGTCTTCAAATTACATCCTCAGAACTATTCAAGACGAAGTGAGATGCTTAAGCCATCTCATTGAGTACTTAGTATTTTGAGAGATGTGAATTGAAAATGAGAAATAAAAAGAGAAGGTAGAAAGGGGTTCACAGAAGATCATGGCTCCGATTGCATTGCATTGAGTTCTCAGCTCCATACTCCTTCTTTTCAATGCCCTGTGAGAAGCCAAAAAATAAGCCATATTCAATTTGCTGTGGTTAGAGATGAAGAAATTATTATTTTTTGTTCATTGAAGTTCAAAAATAAGAACAAGCCTTGTATTTATATGAAACCATACACTCAGATGAAAGGAAGAAAATATAATCAATTCAGCCATTTGTGCTTTGTTCACGGGATCTTCGCGGAGTGGACTGCTGCCATACGGAGAAAAAAGCCTCCAGCTTTTTAGAGATGAATGAATTGTGGCTGAGAGTCCCTAGAAGTTCTTAGGCGCAGTGTGTCTGTATAATTTCATCCCCCAGAAATCCAAACAACCGGTGCATCAATCAATCGCACATCATTTTTTATTAGCAGGCTATCACAAATATTTGCAACACAGGTTATCTCCCTGGCTGACTTGCCTGCAATAAAAAAATGTATTCTTTTCCAATGCTGGAAAAGGAAACCAGAGCTTTATCCGTGCCGGGTAAGTGCTCTGCTGTTGATCCACTCCCCAGTCTTCTTGCAGTATGAAGACAGTTTGGCAAGCAGCTTTACAATTTGTTTGGCTATAAAGTTTTAAATAATGTAAAAAGTTATGCATATAAAATGTGTTATATTGTTAGATACTATATGTACTACAGTATACAATTACAATATGTTATATTATATATGTTGTTATATATGATATACAATACACAATTACAATATATCACAATATTGTATGCAACATATGTAAAAAGTTATATATAAAATTCATTATTATACATTATTATCTATATATAAAACAGAATATACAAGTACAATATATTATATTATTATATATAATATGTAATATTATATAATTACATATAAGTCTGGAAATATATATATATAAAGCTTCTTACATATATAATATATCTACATATATACACATTTTTACAGCCTTTCACTTAAAAGCAACAAAGATATTTCCTTTTTTTTCATAAAGCATGATTAATGCCGGCGTTACGTATTTTCTCAACACTGTAACCAAATACCCAATAAGAAGCAACTTAAAAATGGGAGGGTTTCTTTTAGTTCACAACTTAGGAAGAGATGCAGTCCACCAGGTTGGGGGCGGCATGCTAACAGGAATGGGAGATAATCATTCTGCCTCCTCAGACAGGAAGAGGTGCTCAGACAGGAGGTGGGGTGAGGCTACCAACTCTCAAGACCCAGTTTACTTACTTCAAGCTTTCCCTGACTTCCAAAATAGCATTACCAATTGGGGACCAAGTGTTCAAACCCGTGAGAATGGGAAACATTTCATGCTCACACCCTGACAACATTTCGAACCAGACTCCTTGCACAAAAGGGTGCCCTGCCCCTCACTGAAGAAAGAATGAAACCATGGCAACATCCCCATTGAACTATCCCGACCCTGAGTGACTTGCCCTGCCCTTCATTAGCCCTTCACCATCCAGCTGCAAGGAAGGGATGGCCCACTCCTTGTCCTGAGACCATTTTAGAGTCAGAGAAAAATGTGAAATCTAAAAGGTTCTGTGCAATGTTTGAACCACGGTACTTTAGAGAATGTATTAGTAAGACTTGGAAATGTGATGTAAGAAAAAAAAAAAGTGTGCATGGCTGCCGATGTAGGGCCCTGGTCTGAATGTCTGCGTAGCATGTTTTAAGTCCGGAGTCCCTCCTTACCACTACATAGGACTCAGTGTGCTGATGCACACCTGTTATTCCAGCATTCAGGAGGTGGAGGCAGGAGGCTTGGAAGTTCAAAGATATCCTCTGCTATAAAGCTGAATTCACTGTCCAAGATACACAAGAACCTCTCTTGAATTAATGGATGAATGAATGAATGAATCAATCAATCAATAGATGAAAATTTAAGGTAGCCAGGTCAAGTGGGGTCAGGTCTGCTATTAGATGGACATGACCTTAACTTTATTTCTGCTCTTCTAACTGGCTGTCCAAAAGTTTTAGGTCTATGATCTTCTCAATTGGGAACGTTAAGGGAAAAAAAAAATCTATATTCTTTCCCAAACAGTAGCTTACCCAGACCTGCTGGGCATCTGATGAAATGTCTAACACAGGTATGTGTTGGTGAGCACTTTCCTGGCCTCTCTCTGATCCTGAAATAGATCAACACAGTCATCTATGAAAGAGTAGACTATTCTCTACATTCACTTGTGGGAGCTAGGTAAGGAAGAACAGATTGCAAACCAGAAACGAAAGAAGCATCCTAAAGTCATTTTTTTTTCCTTTGCTAGTAATGAAACTAATGTTCCCAGAGGGAGTCAACTATTTTTTTTTATTGTAACTTTGGGTCAGGTTTATAAACTAAAACAAACAAACAAACAAACACACCTATGTATCAGACTCAGAGGTAGGAAGTAGTGAGTTTTCATTTGCCTTTAATTGTCATCTCACTTGATGTAACAACTCCCTTTGTCTGGAAGCATTGCTGTTTAATCAAAGCCACGGTGAACGAAGCTATGTTAAGCTGGTTATGACTCCTTGTTTGAATATGAGATCTCTGCATGAGATGGAGGAACTAACATTTTATAAATAGCATCTTGCTTATTTTTAATATGAATGTTTACTATGTATATATTTGAGCAAGTAATTTAATTTATGTTATTATGATGGTTGGTGTTGATTGTCAATAGAATCTAGAATCACATGGGAAATGGGCCTCTGGGCATGCCTGGAGGGGTTTTCTTGACTTGGAAAGTCCCGTGTTAATTGTAGATAGGGCCACTCTCTGTGAGACGGCACCCTGGGCTGTGTAATATGGATAAGGCACGCTGACCACTAACCATTGCTTTCACCTCCTAATCATGGATGGATTATGACCAGCTCCCCTCAAGTTCCTGCTGCAGTGAGCTCCCACTGGGAGAGCCTGGAGCCTGGAACTGTGAGCCAAAATTAACTCTTTCCTTCTTAGGTTGCTCTTGTCAGTGTAGAGAAGCTGGGATAGGAAGTTCAGCTTCACCAGAAGCAGGCACCAATGGAGGAGAAACATGCTGTTTCTTGGGAGCCCCCGGCTTTCAGGTGAGGTAGGTTAGTAACCTGAAGGTTGCTAAGGTTTTTGTGAATGCGTGTGTGGGTGGAAGTCGGGCAGGAGCCGGGCTGCTGAGAGGTCGGGGCTGAAGAAGCCTGTGTTTGCCAATACATTGGGTACATTTCTGTGGCTTCAGATATGTACGTCTAATGACACTTGAACTCCGGCTGACAGTCAATTTGGTGAGAACAAGGGGTTGCGATTTTGTTCAAATGAGCCTTGATGCAGTTTCAAAGCTTGAAGATCTAAAAAAGTTGGAAAGACTAAAGATGCTTTTGCTTTCACAGCTACATTTTTCTCCTTGATCTGTATCATAATGCTAGCCATGATTTTACTGCCTTCATTTCTTTTGCTCTCTCTGTCTTTTCCCTTTTACTTGTTCTTATTGCTTGTTTACTTAAGTAGGTAGCTTCCTCCCCAAGAACAAAGACCTTTCCTCTCTTGACTATTGATGCATCCTCTCATGTCTGCGATGGCGAATACCACTGTCTCTCTGCGCATGCAGATAAAATATTGAAGAAGTAAATTACTTTGGTATGGGTATGTGTCATTCCATTTTGGGGCCTTTTTTTTTTTAAGCTATGTTCTCTACTAGCTTATGGATTCCTCAGTGATTTGAGACTTATGTTGATATCCTCTCTTGACATTCAGCACAGGACACTTTTGGAAACAGTGAATGAGTATTGAGTCACCCTAATAATCCCTTACTTAGGAAGGGCTGGGCTGCTTTACTCACTGTCCTAACTTCACTGCAGAGAAGCAGGCATGGATTAGAGAGATGATTATAGGAAATGAGTAGTGACTGTTCTTATCCCAAGAGGGACACAGACTCAGGGCACTGTGTGATACATTTCTTATTAACACTAGTTAGATGGCTATAAATTCTAATAGGGGTTTTCCTAAATTAAAACAAACTTTATTTTCAATGGGTGAATTTTTCCACCATCTTTTTTTTCAGTTTTTTTGTTTTTGTTTTTGTTTTTTTCAGACAGGGTTTCTCTGTGTAGCCTCGGCTGTCCTGGACTCACTTTGTAGACCAGGCTGGCCTTGAACTCACAGCAATACACCTGCCTTCGCCTCCCCAAGTGCTGGGAATACAGGCATGAGCCATCACACCTAGCCCACCATCTGTTTTATGTGAGGAATAAAGATCATGATCTAAGGAATTTCTGTAAACGGCATTGCTTTTTTTTCCTCCTCCTCTTTCTCATTCATTTTTTTTTTTTACTTGAAAGTTAGATGATGGCTTATGCCTGTAATCCTGACATTCAGGGGACCAAGAAAAAAAGATTTCAGGAAGAAGAAAAGTTCCATTTTTTTTAGGATTAGGAAAACTGTGATTTAAGAACTGGATAGGCCACAAAAGAATTGTCCTAACTTAGACTTAAATTCGAGCTTAGTGGCTGCATAGTTTCCTGTTGGGTCACATGTCTTGTGAGGCTAACCTTGTGGACTACAAACAAGCATTCGAAAGTCTATAAACAACATGTTTCCTGTTGGGGCTCTTTCTCTCCTAGACACGCTTATGTTTATGAACAACCATGTGACAGTTTTGTAGCACAGGGCTCGGAAGCCTAAGTCTACTGATGAGATTATGAGAATGCTTTTACTTTCTTGCTTTAAATGGTATGGGCATGTTGAGAGAATCACAGAAACTTGGAGGCTGGCATTCTGGGACTACAGCATGAAGGGCAGCAGCCTCCTGCTTCCAGCCTTACTAAGAAAGACAGACTCTTTCTCTTTAAGTGCCGTATTAAGATTTTCTGTGACCTAAGACATTCCTGGCTCACACAGTGTGTTATACAAATTATCTCAAACTAGATGTGCAGTGTTTCTGCGTTTCAGTGACTTAACTTCAGAATCTTGCTATTGGATCGTGTTCATAGCTGCCATCTACTTTTAGCATTATACTGCAATTAAAAAAAAAAAAACCAACAACCTCCATTTCAACAGATATGCCTGTAACCATAACCACACCAAAGGAATACCCCCACTCAGAAAAAGTATAATTAAAATTTGAGTACTGAATGAAGAAAAACGAAAACAAAAGTGACTGGTATTTTTATTCCTTCGTCAAGACACAAATGAAAAACAAATTCATCAATGTTGACAAACTATGCTCATGATTCCAGGCTCGGTTTCAAAAGGTTGCTACTTGCATCGCTGAATTCAATCAATATTGTTTAAAAAAATTATTATCTGTGCTGGAAGAGACGTTCAGGTGGTAAAACGCTTTTACCATTGAAACATGAGGGCCTGAGTTCAATCTCAGAATCTACATGAAAAGCTGGGCAAGGCAGTTAGAGAGATGGCTCACAGGTTAAGAGCACTTTCCTGTTCTTCAAGAGGACCCAGGTTCAGTTCCCAGCACCCACGTGCTCAGGCTGTAGAGTGAGTGTCCTCATTTATTAATTCACAGGTGTTCTGCACAACAACATATGCTTATTCTCAGCCCCTGACCTTTGAGGCTGTGAATCCTACATGTCAAGGAGATAAAGAGATTTTATATTATGTTTTATTGAATTATTCTTGTATAGCTGGACTGTCTTGACACACCAGCCACTGAACTGATGGCACAGAATTAACATTTGAATTATACAAAGACAGCCTTTGCACAGTGAACAAAAAGATCACCCCAGCGTCTCCCCCTTTATAGTCCAATAAAAAGCTCTTTTAACATCAATAAACCACACACAATAAGAGAAATTATGAAAACTAACAGGTAAGAATTACATTCACAGTGTCCAGTTCATTTGTATATGGCAACCTTGGAATCTACTGTCTATCCTCTTGGTGAGTCCAAAGTTCTGTACTTTCCACCATAATTTGCACTTATCAACCTAAAAATATCGGTTTAGACCTTAAAGCATCTTTTAAAATCCTAAGCTCAATTTAATTTAAGCTTATTTGGGAGACTATAACTATCTAGTCTTCAGCCTCATCAGAGACCTGAGAAGAATAGATGTTACCGAGTAAACGGGAAGTACAAAGCAAGCAGCTTCCAAAACTACAGAAATGACAGAGACTGATGGCTGTCCAGATAGCTACCCAAGATTGCTTTGCAACCTAGGAGCATCTATCTCTTCAGCCTTCTGACCCAAAATAGCTGACAGACTTCTTTTTTTTTTTTGCAAAGTTCAGCAGTCCATTTCCTCCTGTGTCCAACTTGTCCACATTTTTGACAGCATGATGTCAGCAACTGAGGCAAGGGCAGTTTTTTTTTTTTTTTTTTTTTTTGCCTAGTGGCTGCTTGCCACATTTGAAGCAAACTCCATATGAAGGTTATTTGATGCCAAATATCTTTTTGGAAGTAGTAGTGGGGTGCTGCCAGGAGCAGATGTGTCTCATTGTCAAAAAGGCCTTTCATTATTAAAACTATAAATGCCATATTCAGTATGTCTCTGATGTGTTTGAAGACCATCTGTCTAACCCAGTATAACTGAATAGACAAGTGTTGCTTGTTTCTAGCTATTTACTATTACATTATTAAATGAGCTGCATAGGTACAACACTTTAAACAAGAGTTGAGATTATATATATATATATATATATATATATATATATATATACATGTATAGTATGTCCTAACAAAATATAATCTTAAATTTCTATCAGCATACAAAACATCATACCTCTGTAAAATATTAGGCTTGTTGATGCTCTTTAGTTTAAAAGTACATTCAATAATCTCCCCTTTTATCCTATCATTCCTATTTCTCCTTTCTTTCTTCTCATCCTCTCTCCTGATTTTTCCCTGAACATTAGATAGGAGAGAAAGAAGGAGAAAGAGAGAAAGAGACCCCTGAATCTAAACATCCTTTACTTTGCTTCCTTGCTGACTGAGATCATTAACAACTTGTGACCAAACCCCCTTAAATGACAACAAACATCTATCACCCACTGAATGACCAAAAACCACCCAACTTACCTCTCGGGAATAGGGGCATTGTTTTCTTAAAATTGTGCTCTGTTGTCTGGGGTTGATGGCATCTTTTGGGCGCCCTAAGTCAATTGGTATATTGACTCCACACTGGGTGCCAATTATTGCTGGATTACATAGATGCACCAGCTGCTCGAGTAATGACATGGAGACTTTTTATTAATGTTTGAAAGCTTAGCCTCAGCTTAGGCTTGTTTCTAACTATCTCGTATAACTTAAATTGTAAAAGTAACTTTTATTTGCCTGGTTCAGTTGCTATCTCAGAGCTTTATTGCTTATTCTGCTAACCTAGTCCTAGCCATGGAAGCTTCTAGCCTTTGTACAATCCTAGAATGTTTTTTAGCCTCTGAGACTTACTGCTGAATAAGCTCAGCCTTTCTTGTTCTTTCTGAGCTCTGGGCTGGCTGCTTCAACACAGCTGTTCTGGCTCAAACTCCTCTCCCAGCTAACTTTTTCAATCTGGTTTTTTGGTTGGGTTTGAAATTTCTCTGCTTGCTCTCGAACTAAATCCAGCAATCTGTTCTAATCTCCTGGCTCCTTCTCATTCCCTAGCTTATTCAATCTTCACCTGAGTTCTCTCTTTCTCTCTGCACAGTCCTTGGTCGGTTCATCAGTCTCTGCAGATCCCTGTGAGCCAAGATTTGTAGGCTCTGTTGGTCTTCTTATGGAGCTCCTGTCTACTCTGGGTTTCTTTGTTTCCCCACTCTTTTCTACGACTCCCTGTGCTCTACTCAAGGTTTGGCTGTGAGTCTAAGCAAGTGCTTCAATCCCCTTTGGGTAGAGTCTTTCAGAGGACATTTGTGATAGGCTCCCAATCTGTTCCCTCTCTTCAGCCACTTTCTGTGTCTATTCTATTTGCCCTTCTGAATGAGAACTAAGCATCCTCACTAGGATGATTTTTTTTTGTTTATTTTAAATAGCTGAGTAGTATTCCATTGTATAAATGTGCCACAATTTCTTTATCCATTCTTCTGTTGAGGGACACCCAGGTTGTTTCCAGATTCTAGCTATTATGAATAAAGCTGCTATCAACATAATTGATCAATTGTCCTTGTTGTATGGTGGAGCATCTTTTGGGTATATGCCACAGGAGTGGTATAGCTGGGCCCTCTGCTCAGATGTAGCCTATAGGCAGCTCAGTCTCCATATGGCTTCCCTAGTAATGGGAGCAGAGGTTGTCTCTGACATGGATTCTGTTGCCTGTTCTTTGATCACTCCCTGCCCCCCCCCCCCAGTGGGGAACATTGCCAGGCCACAGAGGAAGAAAATACAGACAGTCCTAATGAGAATTGATAGGCTGGAGTTAAATGGTAGGGGAGGAGGGCTTCCTCTTTCTGAGAAATAGGGGCGGGAATTGAGGGGGGAAGAGGGAGGCAGGGTGCGCCCAAAAGGAGACATGGGAGGAGTCTACAATAGGGATGTAAGGTGAATAAATTATAAAAAAAAAATAAATTTAAATGAAAAGAAAAAGAAAAAATAAAAACGACGAAGGCCAAAAGACAAGACCAATTTAAAAGTCAGTATCTGTAATAGTAACTCTGGAATTGTTGAACTCACTGTGATAGACGACATCAAAGTTGGACAAAGCTGCCAGAGTTACTGTGGGCCTTGTGAGCTGCTATAAAGAACAGACAAAATTTTAAGTTCTCTTAGAAGTACAGAGAAAAGAAGCCACTACACCTTGTTACTGTAGTTGTGACACCACAGCTGTCATTACCTGGCCAGGCAGGAAGCTATGAATGAACTATCCGTGTAACCCTGGGTGACTTTTCTCTTTCACACCTTTTGGAGCGGATGTCCAGAATCATCTGACTCCTGCACTGCAATGTCTCCTTGTGGGTTGGATGGCACTTGCAGAGTGATTCACCCACTTAACCCGATGGGCATCCCAGGAAATTGTCCCTGTTTATTGCCGTTTTCAAATGATGGAGAAGCACAAAATAATGAGAGAGAAATAATTATTTTTACTATCTGATCCCAAGTGTTAAAGAAGCATCGAATTCTTAGAGGCCGCCCCAGCATTTGCAAATTTAATGCCCTGCTGAAGATGCAAACTGTCTCCGTAACTGCTCTTGAATTTCATTAAAATTAATCGGAAGTCCCTTTTAATGTTTTTGAAAATTGCTTCAAGTGGCAAAAATCAGAAAAATCTACCCATGGGGCACATTCAGCTAATTGCAATTTACTTCTGAACTAGTCGGTCTTCAGCTGTATGCCGCAACTTCATAAAACTCAAACAACTCTGGATGACAGACGCCAGACAGACCGGACGTGCACCTAGGTGCAAAGGATTTTAAATGACCCTCCATTTATTTAAGATTTCTTTCTGAAAAATTAAAAAGTGTTGTTTTATGTGTATGACTATTTTGCTGGCTGCGTGCACGTAGCGCGCATGTGTGATACTCGTGGGAGCCAGAAGAGGGCATCAGAGCCCTCGGAAGTGGAATTACAGACTGTGAGTGCTGAGAATTGCACCCGAGTCCTCTGGAAGAGCAGCCGGTGCTGTTAGCTCAAGTGCCATCTCTCTAGCCCCTCTGCAATATCACCTAACAACACAGAATGGGGCTGTGAACTGAACTCAGATGCACGAGTCTCTGTATACGGAGTCACGTTGCGTTCCCTCCCAGCTGATACCGTGGAACAAACTGGGAACCAAGGGTAAAGGAAGCAAGAAGAGTGGAAGTGATAGAGCGTGTGTCTGTCTGTGTGCGTGACTTAGGTTAGACAAACTACGATGCATAAAGTTTATTTGTGGAATCAAAGTCATACCCTAACACTTTCCAGCTAAATTACCCTAAAGAAGTCACGACATAATAAAACAGGAAAGAAGGAAGATCAAATGATGTTTTCCTCGGGATTATGTGGAGCCACAGATAGAAGATGGTATTTTGTAAATAAATGGCAAAGGCAAACCACGTGTGAGCAGTGCTAAAGAGAGTCTAGTATTTTAAAAATGTAACCGTCAGGACAAGTCACCATGAAGATGACAGCCCATGTATTCAACGGAAGATATAGGTTTTACTCACGTGGTTTGGTGGCAGTTTCCACTAATGTAACTACCTGAATTAGGATGTCATTTTCATCTTGCAATTATGAGGAAGACAGTCAAGTTTGGGATTAAAAATTCATCTATCACCTCTTTCCAAGAATCTCTCCAAATCTTCCTGATAAATTGAAAAGTGTAAAATATCTATCAGAATAGAGTGTGTTGTGGATTGGACCTTTGTCTAAATAAAAAATATTCAAACAATAGTTGCTTGATTTTTTTTAAAAGTACCGATTAGTAATATTTGTGAGAAACGTTTAGTTAGGCATTGTATTTTAAAGCAGGTGTATAAAAGTTTTCCTGAAAAGTTCCAGTGTCAAGTAATAACACTGAAAAGAAAACAAGTATCTGAGTAGGCACCAATATGTCCTTAAAAATTGTGCTTTTGAGAGTCTTTACTTCCACTGGAAAGAGCTGCTTGGGGTTGTTTGGGAGAGCAATGTCTCATATCCCTGGTGTCTGTGAAGCAAGGATAGCCATCTAATTCATCATTTTCATACTTTCAGCAAGTAGAACTCACCAGCAGCAGCCTTTACTTTCACATAACATTTCTTAAGGCATCAGTTCAAAGATACCATCAATTATAGACATCTTGTTATTGTAAAAAATAAAAGAAAATGCTGCAAATCTAATTGCCACAGTGCTGTCAGTTGTCAGTTATATCCTGAGAGGGCATGTTAAGGGTGCAAATTTTTTTTCCCTGATACTCAAAGAACTATGACAAGAGAAAGACACACAGATCAAACCCAGGCAATTGGGATCCAGAGAATAATTGCCATAATTATGTTATTCTGCCTCATAAAAGCTATTCAGGCATACAGTGTAGAACACTACAAATTCACGGTCTCATAATTTTCTAAGTCTTTACTTTTGCTTTTTAATCCCTGTCTATTCTCTTATTTTGTCTTCCTGCTCTTGCCTGCAATGGATACTATAAAGCTTTTCTACTCTTTCTAGATTCCCTACTTAACGTTTGCCTCCTTTAGTTTTGACCTTCAGTGAGAAAACTGAGGTCATTGGTTATTGCTCTTAGCGGCTTCTTCCCTGTCCTTCCCTGCCCTGGGTACCCTTTCTTCTTTCCTGTTTCAAAAGGCAGGCTGATTGCCCATGTCTTAGGTGTTGGCTCCTCTTTTTTTTTTTTTTCTTACCCATCTGTTTCTCATTTTTGATGATTTTAGTCACCCTTTCCTGAGGCTCAACCTTTCTTCTTTATTGGTTCTCTACCTCAGCTGTGAGTATGACATGATCCGATCCCTAGCCTCTCTTCCCTTCACTCTCCTTTGCATCAAAACTCTATATGGAAAGGCTCGGGTACTGCCATCATTTCCTAACTTTCCTTCCCTGTCTTTACTTGCCACAACTCCAAAGACACTGAGATGAAATTGCTCTTACTATTTTCATCAGGGACCTTCTATTTTCCTAGGTACAGTAGACACTTCTTTTCCCTTCTTTCTATTGGCATCCTTTACTGAATCTGGGAGATTTAGTTGGCTTCTTCCTACTTGGTGAAAATCTTTACCATCAGCCCCCAAGTGTTCCACACACTGCCCCCATTCTTTTAACCATTTTGTTCCTCAGATATGTAACCATTGGCCTTACCCACAATTTTTTTTCTGCTAGTCTACTGTTTTTTTATTTTCTACTGTTCACCTACTTTCTATAATGTTTTGATGGTTTAAACAATTGCCTGTATTTGATGAGATCCAAAATCCAGGCTTCTTAGCCACCTCACATGTTTTTCTGTAGTTGCTACATCTCTGCCTATACAGAATCTTCATTGGATGCCGCTCCTACCACCGTTAATATGTACAAGACCCAACCCCCTGCTTTCCCAAATCTGCTCTTCAAATCATATTTCCTCTAAGTCAATGGTAACTCCAAACCTCCAATTATTCAGTCTCTGATCTGATGTTAGCTTTAACCTCTCTCTTTTACCTGCTTTCCCTATTCAGTCCATCAAAACATTTTGCTTTTAGTACAATAAAAATAAAAATAAAAATAAAAATAAAAATAACAGGAGTCTGATCCCTTTGATAGGTTCCATTGGATCTCTTTGTGTTCACAGGCTGGACTAAAATGCCCACTTTTCTGGTAAGGATGCCCATAAGGATGTAGGTTCCTTGAAATCCAGGAAGCAAAACCACAACCCCGTCCGGGCAGCCACTGGGGGCAAATGGAAGCAGGCATTATTTATCTAGTTTAAAGATGGAAACCGAAGCACGCTCAGTCCAGCTGAGAGAAGAAGGGAAAACTCTGGACCCCTCTGGACTTCTTCGGAGCTCTTCCTAATGTTATCTCTGGAGGAGGCTGGTTTTCTGAGCCTTCCATAAACCTCACCTTAAGGCCTCTGGGTAACCATGGATACTGTCAAGGTGGCACAAAAGCCTTCTGGTTAATGGAGAGTACAAGAGTTTTTTAGGGTGCTAGGAGACCTTTAGGAAAGATGTGGGAAGGAAGGCCCCTAGCCTGAGAGCATTTAGCTGGAAATGTTTCAAAGTGGTCGCTAATGCCCAGCAAGGCCCTGGAGAAGTGATGGGCTGCATTCTGGACTACGATCTTGACTAGATGGAAGGCAAAGCAGAAAGAAACCCAACCAAGCTGCTTCCCATTTTTGGAGAGTGAGGATTTCTGGGGGAGGGGATGGTCAGAGGGGAAAAATAAGGACGCTCCCAGCAGCCCATGCTAAAAACAAGGACTCCCTAGCTCAAACAAGGACAAGTTCATTGTCTCCCATAGTTTTTCTCCTGTACATCTATCTCAGGACCCTAGTGGGGTAGGAGAAGTTCCCACTGTGCTGGAGTCGGGAATTCGCACTTTTTCCTTCTCCGGACCCTAAGATCTCACGCACTTTGAAACTCAGCCGAAGCAATGGTGGGAAGCCTGGTCGGGGCCTCCGCTCCCCTACACAAGCGTCAAGCTGAGCCCCAACTTAGCATCACTGTGACTGTTCCGGATAGGTGGGTCCTGAGAACCTGGCCACAAAAAAAAAAAAAAAAAAAAAAAAAAAAAAAAAAAAAGGCTGCTGGAAAAGGAGGGTGGGCGTGGGCCAGTGTCAGGGAGGGCGCCTGCAGCCAGGGCCCTGCCTTCCGGACTCCAAACCTTTGCGGGGGAGGGCAAGGAGAGTTCTGGAGGCTGGAACCGGGACTTGGGGGCGAGAAGCAGCGGCAGTTTGCAGGTCCTTTGACGTAGCCGAACACTCCCACTACTTAAGAACAGGCACGCTGGCTTCCAGGACACGGAAGCTGAGGACAGTCACCTGCTTTGGGGGAGCAGCCTGAGTGCGTCCTCTCCCAGCACTCGAGGGATCGCGGGCAACGCAGGTGAGCGCGCAGCGGTGCCCTAAGGACCCGCAGCAGAGGCGCGGAACAAAGAGGTGAGTGGCGCCGCCGCGGGAGACCCTGACCCTTGAGGCTCTTTCTGGGGAGGACGAAGCAGCAGCGAGAGCAGGTGCCCAGCACTGGGCTCCCAACGGGGCGCACAGCGGGGACTCCTCTTCCGTTAGCTCTGAACCGGGGACCTTTTTTGAAGAGTCTCTAGCAGCTAGGTCAGTACCAGCTCGGGAGAGTGGCAGGACAAGCCAACTTCAGTACCCCGGACAGCACCCCCTGACTTTGTCTTCTAAAAACTTCACCTGATTTTCAAAGCTGCAACGTTTGAACAAAGATAACCTTTGGCTGTTAACTTTGATATTTCAGCCCAGTAAAATCTTTTCAAGTAAAGAAAAATCTAAAAACGTTCTAAAACTAAGCCACTTTCTGAGTGATCTGCTATTTCAAATGTGACCCTTTCAAGACTAGGTATGTCCGAAGACGGACTCTGAACCATTTCTTCAGCGTTTGTCTCCTTTGTCCCGGTGTTGAGCAAAAGAAAAAGAGCCTGCCTTCTTGTATTATAGTTACTAATTCTGATGTGGAGGTGAGCAATGTGTGAGCCCCTCTACTTTTCCTCTCTTTATGTCCAACTGCTTAAACGTGATACACATTTTGTATAGTTGGAGAGTAATCAAAAACTTTTGTGTGGGGGGGCAGAAATGTCATATAAGATGGGGGGAGTATAATTTCCCACTGCATTTGTCTGAAGTGGCAGCATAAGAGCCAATTAGAAAAGACATGTGATTGTTCAGATGATTTTATTACAATAGACATTGAGAGCTGGGAAAGTTGAAAGAGAGCAAACTATCTCTCTTCAGCTCCTTGAGACTCATTGCAAGCAGAGAGAAATTAGACACCATTATCTTTATTAAAGCCATATCAGGATTGCATAACATTTGTGCTTGCAAAATGTCCATCAGGTTTACTTTGTCCTTTGGTCCTAAAATACATTTATCCACAAGTAAAGCATCAATCGTGTGTTTATTTCTATTGTAATGTTTCATACGCCTAATATCTTTTAAAAATTAAAAGGTTCTATGAGCAGGAAAGCATGCAAAGCAAGGACAAAGCGTTAAATTCTTAGCAGTAGTGTAGTTTTGTGTCACCGTGGCTAGGTTTAAGATGTGAAAAATTCATGTGGCAGAATTTTAACTTTCACATAGTATGTTTTTAAAGAATACATTAAGCTACATTCCAGTGTAGACAGCTTCACTTGCTATCTCACAAAGAACACATCTTGGGAGTCCTTCTTAGCTGAACTATTTTAGTTGTACACAACTTGGATTTGAGCCAGGTGCAGTGGTGCATACCTGTAATCCCAGCACTCTGGGAAGCAGAGGCAGACAGATCTCTGTGAGTTCAAGGCCAGACTGGGCTACAAAGCAAGTCCAGGACCAAAGCTACATGGAGAAACCCTGTCTCAAAAAAACAAAAAAACAAAACCCAAAACAAAACAAAAGCCTGGACTGGGAATGGATCATCTAGGGAGAGCGAAGCTTCCAACATGGGAAGAAGGTAAAACTCTTCCTAATTAGTAATGGTTGTTGCATTTCTTCTCCTGAGGCTGAAACTTCCCAAGAGCACACTCATTTCTCTCACTGAGTGGCAAACAAGACTCGACTGATGTGCTTCCATGTTTACAGTTGCAGGACCATGGCTGATCCTGGGAACGGGCGAGGAATCCACCTGAGTCTCGCCTGCTCCCTGCTCATTGTGGGACTGTGCCACGTGTCTCCTGTCTTCTGCCGCAGTCACACAGACCTGCTGGCTCTTAACCAAGCTGACCCTCAGTGCTGGGAGTCCTCCTCCATGCTCCTCTTGGAAATGCAGGAGCCTCGTGTTTCCAACACCGTTTCTGGCTTTTGGGATTTTATGATCTACCTGAGGTCATCTGAGAACTTGAAGCATGGGGCACTGTTTTGGGATCTAGCGCAACTCTTCTGGGACATCTATGTGGACTGTGTCCTCTCCAGGAACCATGGCTTAGGAAGGAGGGAGCTGGCTGGAGAAGAAGACAAGGTCTCAACAGTGCTGCGGAGGCACTCAGAGGCTAAGCAAGGTGCATAGCCCTGGCCTGTTGAATCTGTCTATCAAGTGTGAATGTGCTAATGAGTGAGGAGGGAAGGGTCCCTAGGGGAAGCCAGTATCACAAGGTCCTAAAGAGGTGGATATCAAGAGGGCTCAAATAACAGAATAGTTGTTTATGGCAACATAGTGTGTTCGCCCTGATGTTTAGCGTGAAAAGTCATTAGGAAGAGTAAGTAAGTAAGTAAGAAAGAAAGAAAGAAAGAAAGAAAGAAAGAAAGAAAGAAAGAAAG
>NW_026593286.1:26989482-27049710 GCF_907164565.1 Psammomys obesus | reverse complement strand
AAGAAAGAAAGAAAGAAAGAAAGAAAGAAAGAAAGAAAGAAAGAAAGAAAAGAAAGAAAGAAAAGAAAGAAAGGGCAGATGTAAAAATTGCAAAGTAAAGGTATAAAGCTTGCTCTTAAATGAAGATGATTTTTTTTCTTTGTTTTCTTGAGACAGGGTTTCTCCATGTAGTCTTGGCTGTCTGGGTACTTGCTTTGTGGACCAGGCTGGCCTGGGACTCACAGAGATTTGCCTGCCTCTGCCTCCCTGAGTACTGGGATTATGGGTGCCTGGCTAGGAAGATGACTTATTGTTAACTTGGATGTAGCTTAGTGTTTCTTTGACGAGGAACCAATAAAGTACGAGTACGAGCTGGAGATGGGGAAGTGTTTGCAGCATGGCAACTCTTACCCCCTTTAAAGAGAAAACAAAACATGGCTTTCATGCAAATGAAGGCACATCTGGAGAAATAATTAACTGACGTTGTCAAGAGCAAAAATATCAACTAACCTATATTTATAGTATGTTGCTGTTTGAATGAATCACAAATAAGTAATTAACTTCTAGTGAGTCATTACATTTTTAATAAGTTATAACTCCTTAAAAATGTTGGGGGACTTAGGTGGGCAGTTGTGAAGCACACCTTTAATCCTAGCACTTGGGAGACAGAAGCAAGTGGATATCTGTAAATATGAGGCCAGATTACTCTACAAAGTGAGTTCCAGGACAGCCAGGGCTACACAGAGAAACCCTGTCTTGAAAAACAAAAACAACCCTCCAAAAGAAGAAGAAATGTCCCGTATATAAAATTAGAGTGTGGGGGAGTGAGCCCCTGCAGGCTGTGAGAAACACCTGTGCCCCAATCATACAGTTGTCCTTCTTTCTTGGGTGTCCTTTCCATCAGTAAGTTTCCAAATATGGTAACGGGCTGCTTAGGTATAGTTAGAATTATGTATGCACTGATGGGAAATCAAGGCATAACTAACCTCTATTAGCAAATGTCTAATTGTGAACATTGTTATATGTCTCTATTATGGTTTGGTTGAAGAAACAGCTGTCAATGACAGTTCCACAGCTAAGATTTTACAGAACTTCTAAAATACATAGTTTGCCTTAACCTCAGGAACTAAAGATCCCTTATGATTTGCTGAGTCAAGGAACCAGGTAATTCTCTCCTGCTCTTTATATAAGTGGTGCGACAACATCAGCATTAACTAAGAAGTGTTAATGCTTGTGTTTTCTTCTTCCTGAAGCTCCCTGAGGGTGGTGAGCAAGACTTCCTTCATTCTCATCAGAGTTAGCTTCTGCACTCAAGTCACCATCATGCTTTCACTTTCCACAAGTATAAATGTTTCCAGAATAGATGAAGGAAATATCATTGTGCTGAGCTGAACATGAAAAGAATTGTGCCTCCAAAACTTCAGCTCTGAAAGTCACTTTCTCCTGTTCACCGGAAAGTTGAGATGGACTCAGCTGGTCTGCAAACTAGGGGAAGTTGATCTGCAAATAGCTCAGTAGCAGAAGCTAACATTTCCCTTTATTAAAGTTATTTTAATGTTTTGCACAAGCAATTGTTTGAAGATCAGGAAATGAGATTTTTCCATTTGGTTGGTCTCATTACAGTAAGATGGGGTCTTGGGTCAAGGAGATACATGTCTGGATGTTAAATAGTTACAGGAACACTGTGATTTCCTTTCAAGAAGCCTCATTTCATCTCTAGTGCTTCAGGCAGCTCTGGATGTACCAGGATGGATCCTCTAGTGAATTTTGCTTTTGTCCCTGGGGATGGAGTGCTATAAAGTTTGAGTGAAGGTGAGGTTGAAGAGGTGTTTGTCCCCATAGTTTTCAGGGAAGTCATAGCATAGGACAAAAGGATATAACTAAAATGACTGCAAATGCAATATACAAAAGAGCTCTTGTTCTTAGGTCTTTAAAGTAATTTTTTGTAAATTCATCTATGAACTCTTCCTATGAATCATTCTCTGCTAAGATATGTGGTCCATGAGATGCTGTATCTAGTATATCGCATTTGTTAATAGTGCATCAACAAATATGAAAACAAGAGACATCAAATAGGTATGGAGCCCTGGGAAAGTTAGTTTCTGCTCTTTTCACCAGAAAAGGGAGGCTATGGAAAGAATTGGATGGGTCAAAAAGTCTCTTCATGTTCTTTGTTTGTTTGGATGTTCTGTGATCCCTTACAAGGTCCTTACTAACTCTGAAGACACTGGAAAAGCTCTACCCCAAGAACAGGTGACTGAGCTGAATGATGACGGGGACACCATGGCTGTTTACAATAATAAACAGGGACAGAAGAGGCTAGACGTGAGAGCTCTAGAAATTCTGAAGGCTGCAGATGACATTATGAGAAAAGATTCTAAAGATTACTTTTGGTCTAGAAAGACCCTGTCCTTTAGCTGAAGACTGATGCCTTTTTAAGGAAGCCCTAAATAGGATCCATATACCCAGGTTTAACCTCTAAATCCTGTTGGGGCTATGGACAGGTTCTAAGAGGGATGGTCAGGAAGGAGAGAAGAGATTGCAAGTGATGGGGAGAAGAAAGGAGGGAGGGAGATGAAGAAAGGGAGAGAGGAGAACGAGAGAGTAAGAGTGATTGATTGGTTAGTTGGTTGCTTGGTTTAGATAGTACACTGATAACCCCTGAAAAGGAAATAGCAGAGTTCACTGAAGACTTCCCTGAAAATAAAGAGTTTGAGATATGATATCATCCTCGCAAAAGTGATGCTCTCTTCTTTCAGCAGGTTTTGTTTTGCCACTGAGAAAGGCAGGAGGGAAATATCTGCATTCCTGGGGCTGACAGTTTGTTTGACAGTTCTAGAACAATTGTGAGGTTTTAGGGGGTTTTGTGATGAGAAGAGTTAAAATCTAGATTTATAATCTGAAGACATTTGTGATAGGTGTCTAACAACTGTTTACACTTCTCATTTTTTAAAACAGTGAACACAGAAAACTCTACTCCAGTGATAAGAACGTATCCCTCTATGCTTGATTTTCTACTTTCCCCAAATTTTCTAAGCCACGTACTCAGCAAGCACCCACCTGAAACTCAGGGGTCAAGGAGTGTCATGAAGTGCAGCCAATGCTGTGGTACTAGACTCTCCATTCCAATAGTATTTATCAAAAATATGGAAATAATCCACATGTCCACCACAGGGTAATAGTTAAACAAGTCACAGAGTAGGCGTGGAATGAAGGCAATACTATCTCTGGGTGGTGACATCATTGGTAGTTAAAATGTCTGCCTTAGGTTCCTATATTAAACTCGATACGATGACTCTTTAAACCTTAAACATCACATGCTCTTTTAACTGAGAAATGTTAAAAATAATAATAATTTCTTTTACTTAGGCCATGTAAGTGAAATTCATAGGACAGAAAATATTGTGAACACAAGTTTACATGTACGTTCTGACTATATACGGAATTGAGAGCAGCGATAACATCAATTCTTTCTTTTAAGCACAGCAACTAACTTAAGTGGAATGTCGTGACCCTACGGAGTTGCTTTTCTCTACTTCCAGGTGCATATTCTCAGCTCCTTAGAACCGCTTCCTCCAAGAAGAAAGAATTGGCTGAAGATTTGAGAAGTGGGCACATGCGCAGGCCGGCCTCTGGGTTCACCCGAAAAGTGAAGCTGGAAGTAAAGAGAAAAAGGAGGCTGCCCTCGGAGCTCACTCGAGCCTTGGGACTAAGAAAAAGAATATTTTCCTATTAATCATTTATGTATTTTAGGTGGTGTAAATATCCAGCTGTGAATATCCTGTCAGATTCTCTAAGAATATTATTTTCAGCGTCTTGGTTGCTAGTCGATCTCTTCCCACGGTGATTATGGACTGACCACTGCACTGTCTACAGGGGCTAAAGGCCTTCCAAAGCTGACTTGGGGATGAGGGCTTTATCTCTTTACAGTAATTTAATAATTTTCCTGAAGAGGCCTGGCAATGCCGATGAGCTAGAGGGCCACACATTTAGCTTGCATAATCACACGAATCACAAGCCATTAACTGCTGCATCGCTTATGAAACTGGAGTGGAAGGACTATACGCATGAATAGTATTACTGATGGTCCGTGGTTCCCAGCCTTGTCTGAGAGAAGAGTTTTGAATACCGAATGAAGAAAAATAAAACACAGGGGAATAAAACATCCATCTAATGAAAACAAAATTAATAAAAGCTTTGGCTCCCAACTGATGTTATTGGATTCTCTTTATTTAAATCTTTAATATTAGCATGAACCGTGTCCAAACTCTAATAAGATATCATAATTATCTTTCAATTATGTATATGCTGTTTGATTAAATATCAAAGCTCTATGAGTGGTGATATTTTTACACTGAAAAGCAAAATAAAATGAAAGTGAGCATGATACCAGGAGAACCTGTCAATATTTTTTTTTCCCCTGAAAAAATGACCAGCCTGCATGAGGACTATTAACAGATGCACATGAGATCCAGACACAACACCATTTTTGCCTCAGATTAGTCCCGTGTTTGTAATCTTTCTCTTAAAAGAGGTGCTTGACAAAGAGTTTGAATTTCAGATATATTACCAATTAGCATCAGGGCAAGTGTCGTTGAATTTAGGGCCATCTTCAAACTAGAAAATTATCTAAAGGGTGTGAAGTTTTATTGGAGGATTATCTGAGTCCATCGGAACCCTGAAAAGAGCTGGTGGCGGGAGGTGGGGGAGAGGACAGCCTTGGGTTCTGGTTGACTGGGAGAATGAGAATGTTACAAGCTAGCACTCCAGCTACAGGCTCATGCTTTGCATTCATCCTGCTTTCTAGTCTAAGGTGTTTCACCGAATTCTTTAAAACTCTTTGAAAAGATCATTACTGCTCACAAACCACCAAAGGGACTTGCCTCTTGGAGGATGGCCCTTTCCTTCTGTCCCTCTCCAATCACTGTACTCCATATCGGAGCTAGCAGGGTTTTCTTTTCCATAAAGGTCAGAATGTGAGTGTTACTGATACTGTGGGCTGCCCTGTGCCTGTTGCCATCATGATGTCTGTGTAGGCAGAACAGGAGGAAACAGAGCAATGGGTATTCAAAACAGCAGGGTTGCAGTCCAATGAAATGTGGATAGACACAGGCATCACAAAATTATTTTCTTTTGTCTTTTTTAGTCTTAGTCTTTTTTTTTTAAGTGCCCACTCTTATTTCATAGCCTGTAGGGGACTTTCCATTCAGCGACATGGCTGCTCTGGTAACAGATCACATCCGAAGACTTTCTAAGGTCTATATGATCTGGCTGAAACGCAGACACGCTCTGGATTACAATATGATCTGACTGGAATGTGCACTGTTAATGTGCACGCTTAATCCCAAACAATGAAAGTAAGGTTACTTTATAGAAGGAAGCAGCCATGTTTAAAAAGGGATGTCTGAGGGGCGAACAAAGTGACAAATCAGATAAAGATTTGACAGAATGAACCAGAGATAGGATTCCCAAGTCTCAGGAGAACAAGAAAGGAAAGATAAGCTACGTAAAGAGCAGACAGAGAGAGAAAGAGAGGGGCGGGGAGAGAGAGAGAGAATTTTTTAGCAAGATTTTTTCCCCCACCGGGACAGTTTTACAGAGACAGGTTGCAAAGAGAAAAGGCTAGACACAGGTGAAGAAAGAATGAGTCAGAGAACGAGAAGGAGCCAGAAGATTAAAACATATTGCCAGAATTGCTTCGAGGCCAGGTAGAACAATTCAGTCAGAAGAAGGGTTTTTGCCAGAACAGCTGAGTTGAACCAGCCATCAACAGTTCAGGAAGAGATAGAAAGGGTTGGGAACAGCTCTCATCTCATCCCCACATCTAAGGAAATAAAACACATTTACAATAGACTGTACAAAACAGACAGTGGGCAGCTAGGAACTGCTGACCTACGCTCCAGTGATTTGCTTATTAAACTTGTAAGGAAGGCTCTGGGATGATACAAGAAGGAAAGTGAGTACATTAAGTGACAAAAACCTAAATAAAAATTGATTGAAAAAAAAAGTTAAACATTGGGATTAGATTGAAGAGAAACAACATAGTAGTTCCAAACATGCCTGGACCTTATTTTACTTTGCAGGCAGTCTAGGAATGACTGACTTTTCTATAACACAGGCTAAAGAGCAAAGCATTAGAGTCACAGCAATATTTATAGGTAGAAATGAGAGATTAGTGGCTAAAGTGTAGACTCAGGCACGTGGTTCAAACGTAGTGTGAAGGGCTGGCTGAATGACTTTGGAAATCATTTGACCTCTATGTGCCTTAATTTTTTTTTCTTATAAAAGAAGCTGAAGACTCCTTAGGTCTGTTATGAGAATTAAATATGTGAATGCATATAAGATGCTAATAAACTAATTGCTCTAATGGTAAAAAGATATTAGATATTATTCTGGTTATTAACATAAACATCGGTGATAACAGTTCAACCCAAGGGGAAAGGACCCATGTAAGTACTTTGGTAAAACTCATCAGACATGGAGGTTTTTAGAAAGAAAACCTTTTTTTTTTTTTAAGTTTGAGGTACTTGTTGATTTAGAGATTATAAGGAATAGTACAGAGACATTGATGCACATTTTGTTCAAGTTCCCTCAACAGGAACATCTTTTCTAACTATACTACTACTACAATATCCCAACTAGAAAAAAATGACAATGATGCAACCAGATTTTAAACAGATTTCACTGTTTTATATGCATGCAAGGTGTGTGTGTGTGTGTGTGTGTGTGTGTTGTGTTCTCTGCTAAAACCTATTGTTTAATAGGAACATCAGGTAGAAAACTGGGTTATTAATTCAGTATGACAAATGACACTGGAAGGCTGATTACATTCATATGGATCACACAATTGAGTTCTGCCACCCACATATATAAAGAATAGCCCTTTGATGGAAACTCAGCCACCTGGATTTCATGTGCCGCTGTGTGGTCTCTTTAATCCTCTGCCTTTCTTCACCCCCAACGTTTCACTCTACTTTGAAGACCTAAGATTACATAAGTAGGGGGGTTAAAGAAAATAACCAAAACATAAGTTCCTACCCTCCCCATCAACCATTAAGAGATAGGCTGAAGGCTTGATTCTTTTAAATTCAGATTTTGAATAAAGTTTTCTTGTCATCACATCAAGGGACCTTTGAGTCTGGATTCCTTTTCACTCCAAGCTGGGCAAGGTGATTTGGTCCACAAGGGCAGAGAAGGCCCAGCACACCTGCTCGGCTCTGCCATACAGCTCCATGTCCACCAGAGGCTGTGCACCTGAAATCGGCAAGGAGAAGAGCCTTTTAGGAAAATGAGCCTCTTTGGCTACCTACAGTGTGGCTACAGTGCTCACCCACAGAGAAGAATCAGATCCCATCTTCTCTTTGTTCTTGAGGAGGCTGCCCTTCCCCTCAACAGAGAAGATAACCAGTACTCAGCTGGCTATGGTGTGTCCTACAATTCCATCCCAGTTGCTAGACTGAATCTGTGGAACCAGAGAGCCTACCGCAGAGTGCCATCATAGAATCGCTATGATATCATAACCTGAAGAGTGTTGAAACACATTGCTAACCCCTCCCCACCACAATAGTTGCATTTGGGCTCTCTGGGGCCAGCTGACGAACTCACAGAGATCTGCCTGCCTCTGCCTCCCACGTGCTGGGATTACAGGGCGTGACACCCTGTCTATCTAAAATTCTCATTTTTCATTCATTGATCACCTAATCTCATCTGCCATCTTACTGGCAGTTTAAAAGTATCTTAAGTTGTTTTAGGTCATCATACAAAGTAATGGGTTTCATCATGAAATCTTTATATATGTGGCATAAAACTTTATGTATTTCCTATTCATTGCCCTTCTCTGCTAGCCTTCCTCTACCACCTCCCATCCTCCACCCTTCCTCCCTAACCCCCATCCCCCCACTCTCCATCCCGCCTCCCATCTCTTCTCCCTACCACGTTCCCCGTCTGGTGCCTTTCTTCCCTGAGATAGTTCCCTTCTTGCATCCTTATCACACGTGTTTCATTGTCTGGTGGCTATTTTGAATTCTCTGTCAGGTGACTCATATTTCTCTTTCTGAGGGCCCATTTGTGAAGCTCTGTGTCGTTGCTTTTGACTGGACCAGGCTTCTCATCTTCTTCCATTGTTGTACCTCTTTGTACTAATACCCACACAGCCAGAAAAAAAAAAAAAAAAAAAAGAAAAATCACAACTTCTCCTAGTCTTCATTCAATCCCATCCTTCATGTATTCTCATGGAAAAGCCCCAGCAATGGGTCTCAGAAGATGTGTAAGAAACTTCTCAAATTTTCCTACTAGTCGTGGCTTCTCTGTTATTAGAAGCCCTTGGGTATGTAAAATGCAAAGGTAGGTCAATCCTATAAGCCAGTTTTTTTTTTTTTAAAAGTCTCTTCCACAGTCACCATCGCCACTAACAAACAACACTGAAAGCGGTGCTCACACTTTCTATAAAAGCATCTAACTAGTCCCACTGAGGCTGTAATTGGAAACACATGGAATGTGGGGACTTTAAATTTTCTAAAAGATTAGATAATTTTAATTGTATAGTATATATTATTATGTCATTTGAATTTAGGAATACACTCTCAACTGCTTTATTATTTCCCTTTTAATGATATAATGGTGCATGCATAAACACATACGAATAAACCTATGCAGAAAGATCTTGATAATATCCCTTAGACATGCACCAATCTTTTGTTTTTTATTAAATCAGATCTTAGAAGAGTTAGTGTCAGATACAAACTGTTTTCTTCCAGAATGAGAATGTGGGATTTTTGCTCTTCAGCTTCATATTTTGTACTGCATGTAAGGAAAGAGCCTTGGCAAGTATGTTCATGTTGGCCCACTGGGTCTTTGCCTTCCAGCCACGCCTTCCTGCTCCAGTTCCCTGCATATAGCTGAAACAAACAGTGGCAAGTGAAGGGCAAAGCAGATGAGTGAGAATAAAAAAAAAAAATTCACAAGCTATGCATGGGAAACTTCACTCTGAAATGGAAAGCAATAATGAAATGAGATAATAAAACCAGAAATTATGCATTTTCTTTTACCATAGGTAAAGAATAATAAGCAGGTCTTCAAATCTAATTTTTTTTCTTGGAAAGTTTTAACCTAATTCATTTGCTATTGACTTTCAACATTAAGAATATAAAGATGTTTGGGGACCTCCTCCTACACAACAACTCTGTGTGTGTGTGTGTGTGTGTGTGTGTGTCTTTCTCTTTTATTTCTCTCTCTCTCTTTCTCAATTAAACTCTCATGGTCTCTGGAAATCTCATTATCTAAGATCTTGATATTGAATGAGTCTATTCAGCTAATGTAAATAGCAGCCTCAAAATGATTACCAAGGTTTCTGTTTCAATCCCCTTAAGCTTTTCAGTAATATAAAGTTCATCTTCATTTATAAAATGTGGTGGTTTCTTAGCAAAACTGTAATCTACAAAGGTGATCAATTACTAGGCTAATTACCATACTAGATGAATATAGTGACCCTCTGTCTGATGAATTTCAGGCTGTTACATACGAACAGTAGCTATTTCTAACTTTTAAAAACAGCTCTTTTTTTTTTTTTTTTAAGTGGGACAGTAAAGTGATGAGAAACTTTTTGCTGCTATCTGGTGCTTCTATTATAAGATGGACGTGAACACAAGTGGACAATAACTTAATTTAGCTGCATTTTTCATGTTCGTGGGTGTGGTTATCATATCTCTGGCTCTGATTAAATTTAGTGTAAGTTTGGTAAGTCTGTGCAGATAATGTATAGGTTATGAAGGATATTTTTATATAATAGTGAAGTGGAGTTTGAAAAAAAAGATTATGTCCAAAGCAGATTGAAATTAGCATAAAGAAAGATAGAGAGTTGGGAGTTTGGCACAGTGTTAGTATGCTGAGGGCCCTGAGCTGATCTCCTACACTGTGTCAATCGGGAATGATGACGCACATCTGTGATCTTAACACTGGGGAAGAAGAGGGCAGAAAAGCAGAAGTTCGAGGCTATCTCTGGACACGTAGCAAGTTTTAGGTCAATCCGGGCCGCACAGGATCCTCTCTGAAAACAAGCAAACAAACCTTTAGAAATACTTGAGTAGGGAGATACACTCTACTCAAGTACCATCTGTGAGGCTAACACACGCCTCACACCTCCTTCTTGAGCGGCAAACAAGGGTGACTAATGTAAAGAAAAGATAATAAACTTAAATATTACAAAATTAGCATTTTAGGGGTGGAGTCTGAGGAGATTGGACGGTGAGTAAGGATACCTGCAGCACAAGCAGGAAGACCAGAACATGGCTGCACACGAGCGTAATCCTAGCACCGTGGGAGACGGAGATGCTACCACTGGTTGGAGGCCAGCCTACTTCCGGCTTCAGTGAGAACCCCGTCTTGAGGGAATAAGGCAAATAGTGATAGAGCAGGACAACCGGTGCTCATCTCTGGCACCTGAGATGGTCCGCAGGCACACCTGCCACCAGATACACCAAACGGGAGTATTTCCTACGCCTAAGAAACTTAGTGTTTTTCCAATCGTAAAAATATTTGTGTAAGAAACGCAAAAATATTTCCTGTAAGAACTTTTCAGTGGTTCGACTGTGAGTGGAAACACAGGAGATTCTGAGCATTAAAAGTACTTTCTGAGGCAAAGAGGATGGACATCAGAAGAAAAAGAAAATAGGAAACAACCTCCGAACCTGCTACAGAGGGCCTCTGAAAGCCAGAAGAAAACAGGAAACAACCTTGGAACCTGCCACAGAGGGCCTCTGAAAGCCTCTGCAGTATAGACTGTCAAAGCAGATGCTGAGCCTGATGGCCAACTGATGGGCAGAGTGAATGGAATTTTATGTAAGAAGTGGGAAATAGTAAGAGCTGGAGGGGACAGGAACTCCATAAGGAGAGCAACAGAACAAGAAAATTTGAACACAGGGAACTTCCCAGAAAATCATACTCCAACCAAGGACTATTCATGGAGATAACCTAGAACCCCTGCACAGATGTAGCCCATGGCAGTTCAGTGTCCAAGTGGGTTACATAGTAATGGAAAGAGGGACTGCCTCTGACATAATCTGATTGGCCTGCTCTTTGATCACCTCCCCCTGAGGGGGGAGCAGCCTTACCAGGCCACGGTAGAGGACAATGCAGCCACTTTTGATGAGAACTGATAGACTAAGATCAGAAAGGAGAGGAGAACCTCCCCTACCAGTGGACTTGGGGAGTGGCATGCATGCAGAAAGGGGAGGGAGGGTGGGATCGGGAGGGGAGGAGGGAGGGGCTTATGGGGGGATACAAAATGAATAAAGTGTAATTAATAAAATAAAATAAAGTACTTTCTGAAAGATGAGATAATTCGAATTACACATTGCACGTTACCAGAGCATCAGAACTTAGAAATGCATTAACTCTACCATAATTTTCTTTTAATGATGATAAATACATATAAATATACTTATATATACAGACCTTGATAAAGTCACTTACATAACCATCAATCTTTTACCTTTAGTCTGAAACTGGACAAAAGTTAATATATTAAGATATGGGCCTAGACTATAGGAATCTAAAGTACACACTGTAGCAACTGCATTTGTAAAGGCTGAACCAATAAAAAGTTTTAGAATTCTGCAACTTTCACCAGCTCCCTTGGGAAACAGAAACAAAATAAAAAAAGCAAGGTAAAAATGTCAAAAACTAAGATCTTTTCAATAAAGCCCGACTGGCCAGTGACATTTTCCTGAAAAGGTGAAGTGGACATTGACTTTGTTTTGAATGCTCATCATGATCCCAAGGATGCTTAGGCAGAACTATAGTGCGTGGGATTTTGTGTTGGTTGAGGGCACGGAGAGTTTCCATCAGTCTTTGTCCTATGCTCCTGCCATCGCTGAGAATTCATTTCCTTTCATGCTATGATGATGACTTCAAGTCTACTTACCATAATACTTTCTATTCCATTGACTAGACTCTGCCAAGTTCTGTATAAAGTTGACATTATTATGTCCCTAGGTTAGGGCTCACCGACTGTCATGGGCTGAACTGTGCCCCCCCCAAACCTCCAAGTTTATATTTTAAGGTTTTAATACCAGAACCTCAGAATATGACTATATTTAGAGACAGTGTGTTTAAAGAGATAATCAGAGTACTAAATGGGCTCAGTCTCTCTCTCTCTCTCTCTCTCTCTCTCTCTCTCTCTCTCTGTGTGTGTGTGTGTAGAAGATAATTAAGCTAAAATGAGGCTATTGGGATGGCCTTATTCAAATATGCCTGGTGGATGGAAACATAAACAGACTGAAAGGCCATGCAGAGACTGGGAGAAGATGACACTCAATGAATGAAGGAAGGAGGCTTCAGAAGAGGCCAGTGCTGCTGACACCTTGAGCTTGGATCTGTAGCTTCCAGGACAAAGAGAAACCCCCCCCCCCCCACTTCTGTTTTCTTCCTGAACTGTCCCCTCCACACTGCTCCCCTCCCCTCCCTCTTTCTTTATTTTTATTTTTCCTCTATTTTTTTTTCTAGTGAGAACCTGTTAAGCACAATATCTACATATATGTGTGTGTGTGTGTGTGTGTGTGTGTGTGTGTGTGTTCTAAATAGAAAGAAGATGGTGTGACTACAAAGCAGAATTTTAGTAGAGGACCAAAAGCCTCCATAACTTAGAGTTATGGGATGAGTTAAAGCTGACGATGATGATGGTGATGGTGCAACCCAGGACAGAGAAACCTCACTCAGTTGCATAACTGTCCTCATTTTAAAATGGTGGAATTGGGCTGTTCAGTTATGCATGAATTGAAGTTACTAACGATGATTGCACTTTCAAAATAATAACTATTTACTTAGTGCCATGTGTCCCACGTGGCTATTATAGGGTCTATTGTAAGGTCTCATGTGACTGACAGTCTTTAGTGCTCATGTGATCTTATGACTCAGCCGATGCCAGGAACTGAGTCCAAAGACTGGGCAATGTTGTGAAGTCCAGTGTTCTAATAGGCAGCCTGAGTTCCTGGCCATCACTCTCTTTTGGCTCCCTTTGCAAGGGAGTACCTGACCAGTACTCCTCAAGGCCGAGCTAGGTAGCCCTCTGTGAATTCAAGGACAGTTTGGTCTACACAGGCAGTCCCAGGCCAACCAGGGCTACATCCGGAGATCCTCAAACAACAAACACAACAAAGCAAACAACAACACCCCAATCGTCCCTTACCTGACGGTGTGTCTATGTCGAAGGCATCCAGGAGTCTGGGCAGCAGCACTTGAAGGTCTTCTTCTTCGAGGTCAATCCTCTTTTCGCTGGCGCCATGCGTCCTTTTCTCCTCCTCGGAAGGTGTTCGCGCACAGCTGCTCTCTTCCGCAGCGGGCACTAGTGAGTTGTCCTGCAGTCCCTGCTGGAGAGCGGATGGGGAGGTACTGGCTTCTCTCGGAATCTTTTGTGGGTGGCTTGGTGTCCCGGGGCTCTGTGAAATGATCTCTGGTGGTTCAGAGTCTGCCAGAGCTTTCTCTGAACTTGACGGACGTTTGTGACTTCTGTCAGCCTTGGCAGAGTTAGGGAGAGGTTCCCATTCCAGATCATCGTCTGTGGTACTCTCGCTGTGGGAAGAGGCTCCTCTTCTCTGTGAGCCATCCTCAGGTAATGAACGGTCAGTCTTGGGTACTGTGTTTTGAGCTGAAGATGAAGGATGGAGTGGCCGCAACATTGCCTGGGAGATAATATATATATAATATTATATATAAAAGAACTTTCTTTAGGAAGAAATAACTGTTACTTTCCCCACAAATAAATACATTTCAATATCCAAACAACATTGGTGGCTTTTTTTTTCTTTCCACTCTTGATATTTCAATAATTTTATTTTCTGCTGTTACTTCAATAGATATTTAAAACTGTGTTAAAGGTTGGGTCTTGCTCAGGTTGTAAAACGTCTCAGGAGTACCCCCTCCTTCCGCAATTTGGAAAGAAAGCTCTGAGTATATCTGGCTCTAAAGGTGTCATAAGGAACTTCCGAAAGCATGCACTCATGGTGATTGACAGGCAGAGGTTATTAAATAATAAATAAATAAATATTAAATAAAACAGACTTCTAATGAAAGCCCCAGAGCTGTGTTCTGAGGGACTTCATGAAAAGCTGGAGTTAGAAAAATCTAGGGGTGTGTTGCACTGTTTTCAAGGTTGGGCCCACCCAGCTCCCTCAGGAGGCTGGCAGTTCTTATAGGAGTGTGTGGGGTCCAATTATTTCCACAATGATTCTTTAAGCTGTACGTCTGGTGCGCTGGCACGTGCGTGACCGGCCCACATCAGCACTAAGTGTAGACATCACTGCCTCAGTAGGAACAGAGACGGCATCGGCACACAAATTCTCACAGACGACTGTCACACTGCGCGTTAAAGAGTAGACAGCTTCAATTAATATCTTGTGGTATGGCAAAAGGTGCAAGCTTTCTCGGTAATCTGTTTTTTCAGTCTTGCATACAGTGAAATGGAAAGCACCCAGATAGTATTTCCGAGGCACCCTGAAACACAAGCATTGCCACTTGTGCCAAGGAAACGCCGGCAGATTATATAGCTAGTTAGCCTGGGATTTTAGGCAAAGGCTTTCTGGGTGTGTGTTGGTGGGGTGGGGGTGGGGGTGAACATGACACTGCAAAGAAAGTTATTAACTTTTTTGTTGTCATCTCTAACAGTCAAGGTTTCAAGTTATAATTAAAATTTTAGGAAGCTTGTATCTGCCAGGGTGAGCTGGATAGCTTTTCGATTCTTAAATGTTTTTTTTTTTTTTTTTTCTTTCGGACAACAACTGGTGAAACTGAATGCGAGGATTTATCTCCTTATCTTTTTTTTTTCTTTAAAAAAAATCTTGTAAAATGAAACTGGCAAGCTCTTGAAGGCTCAGCATAGCTCAGTGAGTCAATATTCACCACGTGGACAATATATATTACAAAATGAAACATGGATAGTTCCACTCAGAGAGCAAGAGAACACTGGGATTTTAATAAAGTCGAGTACGAAACAGACATGGTTTTTGATTTCACAATGTACCCATCTTCTAAAAAACAATTGCTTTTTATGTTTGATGCTGTATCAGTAGATAATACCTTAGTTATGTGAAATGCTACAGAAATATATTTTTTTTAACTGCACTTCTATGTGAGACCGGATTTCTTCACATACCTTAAGTAAGCCTCTTAAAATAGATTGCTGACCGTGAGGAAAGTTCAGCTTTCATTAAGTCCGACATTACAGAGGTTTAACAAAGCATGCAAATAATCGGCATTCTTTCAGGCTCCAAAAACATCCAGTTACTGCTTGAAAATACACCTATAATGGTTATCAATCTCCTATCTTAGTTATGGGTATATTTTTGAAACACTTCTCAGTGTTTTGTTGCTGTTGTTGATGAAAAATAAGAATAGCAACAGATGAAACCCATGGAAAGAAAGGCTCCTGGGGAAGCCCTCAAAAACTTTTAACTGTGTGCAAAGGGATCCTGAGGCCACAAGCTCTGTGGGAACCCTTTGCCCTGTTGTTTACTTGACTCTTGTCTGGAAGAGTGTACAGTAACAGAGGTGGGAGAAGGTTGGGGAGAGGGAGGAGAGTGGAGGAAAAGAAGCTGGGAAACTTTGAGAAGCAGCCCGCCCTTGGTTAGGGCAGGGGGAGGCTTGAGGTTAGACCCCCAGGCAGCCCAGGTGGCCAGTGGCGCTCACATTCTCTTACCTGTAGGTCCTGTCTCATCTGCTGTAGCTTGGTCCACAGGTTACCCTGGTTGGCTGTGAGCTCCCGAATCTTTGTCTCAAGTCTGCAGTTCTGTTCTTCTTGTAGGGTGCATGTGCCTTGCAATTTGTGTTTGTATCTATTTAGCTGTTTCCTAAGGCGCCTGAAAAGAAAGCAGGTTTGAGTAAGAGCAGAGCATCACGCCTACAGCCTAGCAAGTGCTTTGAAGGTCCTCCTTGTGTGGGGGTGGGGGGGGTGGGGGTGGGGGGGGTGGGAGGGGTCTGTGCCTTGACCACCATCTGATCCGTCAACACCACTTGATGCTGTTTCAAAGGCAGAAGATGCCCTTTGTGTTCATTACGTATGCCTTTCAACTAACGGTTTCACTGGCTTTAACTATTTCTGGAGAGCCCACCAGGCCTGTCAGGATTACTGTTGATAGCATGGTTTGCCAGGGAGTCACATTTACATGTTGACCTTATTCACCAGTGTGCCTAGACATACTTCACCTGGGAAGGCAATGCACTTAGCATGAAGGCCACAGAGGAGGCACAGAGTTCATGCATCGAGGGTCTGTTCGTTTATCCTCATCCCTCAGAGCCTCTGCTCTTTCTGCAGGGACTCTTTTCCCCCTGAGGTTATTGCTTGAGTGGCCTCCTTGCTTCCTGCAATCTGTGCTAACACGTTATACTTTCAACACGGCTTTCCTCGACGTCCCTATTACTTCCCCACAAAGCAGAACTCCAGCCCTATCTCTGGCTCTGTCTCGACGCTTCCCTTCTTTATTTTTTTCCCTTCTTTGGTTTTTCTTTATGTCAGTTGCTATCAAACTTGGCGAGGTGAGATCTCAGGTTTTTACTTAGTCTCCCGTCTTAATTTCTGAGCTCACATATTCATCTGTTTCCTGCTTTACTTGCATAGTACTGAATTTCTTCCTCACACATTATTTCACAATTCCTGAAACTCCCTTGCTTACCACCACGTTCCCTCGGCCTGTCAAGCGGTAGGTATATAATTAACATGGTCTTGTTCTTTGATCAGTACCATTGGCATATTAACAAAATCTATGGGGGTAAACTCTTCCCGATGGTGGACAGCAACTTTCTTTCGTATCAGGCCCTTTGCAATTTCTGATTCAATAATGCCAGAAACGGTCTTGAAGTCAAGTTCGAGTTCCCACACAAAGCAGGTGTCCCCAAGCAGTCACCTTTAAACTTCTAGTCACCAGGAAACCTGGTTCTAAAATCCTAACGAGATTGAACTAATTATAGTTGGAGTGCCAAGTGTTTTATATGGTAGGCTTTTTGTTGTTGTTGTTTGTTTGTTTGTTTTTTAACAGAGTCAGTCCCGGGGTCACAGAACTCATAAGGCAGCACCTTCTGAGGTGTCTAGTCAGGCTGTCAGTACCAGTGTGGGGTTTGTTTTGATCACTAACTGTAACAATCTCTCTCTTTCTACCACGTGGCCCAAACCGCACATCCCTTCCTCTTCTCTGGCCTTTCCACCATGCCTAGGCATCTGAAGCATCTCTATTCTTCAATAGCCTGGGGTGGATAAGGGAAGGGGAGGGGAGCAAGCCAAGCCCTGTCAGAGACAGTTTTCTTTCTCTGTCTTTGTGGTTGTTGCTGTTTGTTTAGTTTTGTTTTCACAGGAGTTCACTGTGTAGTAGTCTAGAATTCCCTAACTAGTCTAGGCTGGCCTTGAACTCTAGAGATCCACTTGCTCTGCCTCTGCCTCTCTGCCTCTGCCTCTCTGCCTCTCTGCCCCTCTCTCCTCTGCCTTTCTCTCCTCTGCCTCTCTCTCTCTCTGCCTTTCTCTCCTCTGCCTCTCTGCCTCTGCCCTCTGCAAGCACTGGGATTAAAGGCATGCACCATTACACTGGGCTCTCTGTTGTTTTTTTGTTTTGTTTTTGTTTGTTTTGTTTTTTCAAGGGAGAATTCTCCGAAAGTGTTCCCACAAGTATTTCCAGTACCTGCTTTATTTCAAGCAAATGTCTGTTAATAAGTTCAGATCATCTGAGAAATGTTTCCTTCTAAATGACTTAGAATCCTTTAAACTTCTAAGGTTCTAAACTTTGAAAATTTTATATCTTCTTTCTGTAAGCAAGTCTGCGGAATCCTGTGTGTATGAGGCCATTGGAGAGAGCCCAAATGCTCCCAGAAAGATCACATGTCAGGCGGTGAAACACAACTAGTGAGTGCCTAGATAAGGAGTTATTACCGACAACTGGACCATGTTCTTTCAGTGTGGATAGGAAACGAGGCCTTGTCAAACTGCCAGGGACTTCGGGCTACCTGCTACTGAGCTTGCATTTAACTGTCCATTTCAGGCCACACTCACTGTTTCCTGGGAATCTGGGCCTCCAGCTTCTCTTTAATCTCTCAAAGTTATGTCTTCATTGACTGTTCTGCTATTCTAGGAATTAAATGTAAATAATCCCAAATTGCTTCTTCAACCTATTGCTGGTGTCTTTTATGCCATGCCACACACACACACATCTGAGAGATATGCTGTCTACATTTCCATACGATCCATCAATAAAAATGATGATGCGCACAGCAAAGATGGAGCCTCCAGTTTTCATTTCCTTAACTAAATCTGTCTGATACTTCTGTGTGTCTTGTAGTGATAAATATTTTATTAGGCTGCCAATGGTGTATACAGCAGAGATGGATTACACAACAGGGAACAGCACAGCTGAAAATTATTTTCAAATCATTGTCTAAAGATTTTTTTATTTATCTCATTTACATATCACTATGTAGCCCTGTCTGTCCCGGAACTCACCCTGTAGACCAGTCTGCTACAGACTCACAGAGCTCCCCCTGCCTCTGCCTTCTGAGTGCGGGGATTAAAGGTGTGCTCCACCGTGTGTGGTTGTGTGTGCGTGTTCACGTATCGTGTGTGGGCATTTGTGCCATTGTGAGGGTGCGGAGGTCAGAGGACAACCTGCAGGGATCAGTTACCTCCATCCACCGGGTGGCTCCTGGGGATCAAGTCAGCGTGTTTACATGGCAAGCATGTTGTTGGCTGAGACAGCCACACCGCCCTCTTAGCTTTCCTTCAAGTACTGACCCCAGGTGACTAGGGGAAAAATTATGCTGTAACTAGCATGGCGGTGTTCACTATGGCTGCTCGTAGCATTAAGTTGCCTTTTTGCCTTCACATTGAAATATGGGCCTTCTTTGCTTAAATGATTTCTTTCAATTAAAAGAGAGAGAGAGTTTCAGAGGTGTTTTTTCTTTTTCTATAGAAAATGTCTCTATAAAAGCTCAGGACAGAACTCCTTGCTTATCTCAGCTGCTGTTCACATATCTACAGTGGCTCCTGCCTCCTCACACACCCACACCTGGCTCCTTACCTTTCTTCCCTGTGCAGAGCATTGATAGAGTCGCGAGTCCTCCGTAGTTCTTTCTTGATGCTGATTCCGGTCTAGAGAAGCAAGAAATTGGGAAAAATGGTCTTTTAGTTTGAACTTAAACACATTTTAAAAAATTGTCATAAGAGCATGATAATGATGTACTTTTTCAAAATAAAATGCAGTATTTTACAGACTGGTTGATGTTTAGATTTATGTCTAAGAACAATGATGTAGATACTTATTTATAAAAAGTATAGTCATGCAGCCAAATTTACAGAGTTAATTATATATTGTTAGTATATTATATGATATAATATAGTCATATATATATAACACTAAATTGCAGAAGATCAGTTACAACAGCTTTCCACCCACATTAGCTACTTCTCTGAACAGCTACTTCCCCCAAGTCATCCACAGAACACAGGTGGGTCACTTTTTATCTTTGATCTAAGCTTCTCACTTCTTCTTTCAGCCTTCTACTTTAACTTTCCTCATTGTCTCCTTCTTGGGTGTACACTGACGGTTATCACTTCTCTGAATTCACCAAGTCTTTTGAAAGAGCGATGCTGGCTGCTCTCTTCTTTAGGATTTCCCCTCTGAAATTTCTCATGTCACACTCTGCTTCCTGAACTGCCACCTAAGGGCTTCTGTTGACCTGACTCAGCCTGGCCCAAGCTCTGGGGTCCAGAAATCCATTCCATGGTTCCCACTCACCTAGGCAGGACATAAATTTCATCACCCTACATTTCTAGGCAACTGTGGCTTTACTCTGAAGCTTCCTCTCCTTTTGCAAATGACCCAGAGAGGGCCAGGGCCCAGAGGAAGACTGTTCAGATGAACTGGGGATGGGGGAGCAGAAGAAAAGGAACCACAAAAAGAGGGGCGTGAGCTAGACACATGCTTGCTGTCACCTTTCTTGTTGGTATGGACTCTTTGTTGCCTGAGTGACAGGGCCTGTTATTTTCATTAAATATTCAAGCATAGCCTTTACAGTAATGACCTTTATATTATTAATATAAAAAACTGTGAGCATTTTTACATCCATATTATCATATGAGACATTTTTCTGTAATTGAGAAACATTTTAGGCTTGCGTATATGGATGTACAATGACATTCAATAGGCTAGACACCATAGTTTATTGAGTCATTCTCCACTGAAGAACATAGAACTGTTTTTTAAATTTTAAAAACTTTTGTTATTAATTAATTTTTGTTATTCCGGGGGTGGGTGGGTGGCATGTGTGTGCCATGGTGGCTGTGTGGGTATCAGAGAATATAACTTTGTTAAGTTGGTTCTTTTTCTCTCTCTCTCTCTCTTCTTGACATGGGCCCCTTGGATGAAATACGAGTTGTCTAGCTTACATGGCACGTGTCTTAACCACTGAGCCATTTTACTTGCTCCTAATATTGTTGTTAGGTGTTTAAAATTAGGTTCAGTAAATAAAACTGTTTTCTTGTGCAGGGGTGCGAGGCTCTTGGGTTGTCGGTTTAATACAGTTACACTTATATATACATATATACACGACTCCTCCTCCTCACACGCAAATACAGAGGAAAAGGTCTGCAAAGATCTACCCCAAACAGGTTATCCCTGGGGAACTAGGGACAGACTAGTTCCTATGGCCAAAAAGAACTAAATTTTAAGTACAGAATTTTAAACTTCAGATTCACGTCTTGTTTGTACTACTAAAAACATTCTAAAAAGAATCAGGGATGTGCTACATGCATAAGATTGGATAGAGAAACTACAACTGATAATGAGGTGAGGAGGGAGGAAGCCATAAGCAGGCCTCTTTTAATTCCTATCAGGAAAAAAAAAAATCACTGTTAAAGTGTGAAATGAGCCCAAACAGAAGCAGGAGCAGGTTTTCTAGAAGCCCAACGGAAACAGGAAACAGGGCAGCTGTTTCCTAGTCCTCACATATATGCAACCAGCTTTCCCTGTGTCCACAGAAGAGCTACCTGGGTGTCACAGTGATGTGTAGGTGTCTCTGCTCCCTGGATGGCTCCGCAGACTAGCTGGCTACAGCTCTTTGGCACTGGAGGCCACGATACTCTCTAGGCACAGTTCTACTTAAGGCTAGCCATCACATGGAAACTAGGTTTTCCCCTTGATTATTAAAAAGTGTTATAAATGATCACCCTCTGATGGCCTCCCTGAAGCCTGCATCAACAATAATCATTTTAATATTCTTCTAAAAGGACAATTATTTTATTATGGCATAAAAATAATAACAATGGAAGAATGAGCAGGTGGTAGTATATGGGACAGAGTTGTATTTATGTGAAATAAATAAGTCCTAGACATCTACCAGTCAGAGTGTAGCTTTACTGTTAAACATTCTTACCTCCCATACTAGTAATAACAATAACAAAAATAGGGCAGAGAGGAAACTTTAGGAGATGATGGACATTCCATGGCCAGGATAGTGATGGTTTCGTGGACATAGCCTGTCCACACACTCAACAGTTGTATCAATTAGATATGCACCACTTTTAATATTCCAATCATACTTCAATAAAGTGGTTGAAAAGTAAAAGGGGGAATCTTGCTATATATCACACAGACAAGTATCGTAAAGCCAGAATATCAAATGATGTTCCCACATAAACACTAAACAAGAAGCAGTTGAGCTGAGTGGGAAATAGTAAAACACATCCTAAAATCGTAAGACTTCTAGTGTCTATTAACAGAGCCATGATAGAGAGAGTAACAAGGAAGGGGCTTATTTAAACAACAACAACAAAAGACTAGGAAATTATTGTCACTTACTGTACATAAAAATGAAATAATACAGACTTAAAATTTCAATTTCAAGGTAAAGCATGTGAAAAATAAAATACAGTTAAGAAATCATTTGTATTCACACCAGAGAGCTTTTTCTAAGCCTAAAACTATAAGAAACTACAAAGAAAAAAAAAAGGATAGTATATTTATGGAAACTGGAAACACTGATAAAGCAAGTCATTCCATTCAAAAGACTATTGGGATCAAGGCTTCCTTTCACCAAGCTCAAAGATGCCAAGTTTAAATATATTGGCATAGCAAAGTGACACAGCAGAATGGGAGGGGCAGAGGAGGGAGGGAAGGGATATAAAGCCCTCGGTAGCATCTTTGGGGGAGGAGGAATTTTGTTTCACTCAATTTGAGAAAAGGAAAGACAAGTGAAATTATACTTTACTTTCTTGGAAACTGGCAGAATTAAGATGTGGCAAGAGTTAATTTTAGCTTTAGACAGGTTCAGTCCGCTAGGGGTTGCAGTCGCTGGGTGTATAATCTGGTACGCCTTTCTGAGAGGCAATTTTGTAATAAGCATGGCGAAATTTAAACATATTTCTGTGAGCCCTTTTGGTGATCCTACTTTAGGAAAACAGTGGGGTAGCTGCACGCAACGAATAATGAAAAGAAATTTTAATAGTAAATTTTAAATTACAGTAAAAATTGGAAACAACCTAAATGTCAAAAAAAAAGTTAAATGAATACCATTCTGTCTATTTAAATAACTATGCAGATGTTTTTGAAGAATTCTGACAATGGAACACGTTTACAATATAATTTTCGTTGACAATTTGACAGTATAATCAGTGCATCTCAAAGTGCGGCCTAAACTAAAATGCTCAAAAGCAGCGAAGCTTATTGAAATGTTAATGATGCATACACACAGATTATTGTCAGTTTTTAACTTATTTTCCCGAAAAATCTGTGCAATGATTGTGCAGCCCTAGGTGGACACAGTAGCTCACACCTGTAATTCCAACAATCTGGGCGCAGAAGCTGGAGGACTGATCCGAGTTCTAGTCCAGTCTGGGCTGCAAAGAGAGACCGTGCTTCAAAGACAAAGCCATGTAGCCCTTTTGTGATGGAAAATATGGCTCCACAATTTTCACTAATCACGTGAAAATAACGTGGTGAAAATCTTCCCTCATCTCGGGATAGTGTGCCAAGGCCTTGCGCGTGCGTACAGTAGATGCTGCGCTTCAGTGATGGCTCCTCCCCCTTTTGGACCCACCTGGTGATGCCGGTTGTCATTTGCTTGCAGAGCAGGTGATAGCCTTGGACATAGGAATCTGCTGTGTTCTGTGGCTGCTGCTTTGACCGTCCCTGTCGGCCTCACATACACGGGGGCTTTCGGGCCTTTATACTGAATGCAAAGCCTGTTAGAAAGTGAGAGTTTTAAAAGATGCTGAGGCAATTTTTAACGGTTAAGTATGACACTAAGAAAAGCTTTAAAAGTTTTATTTTGTGTGTTTGTGTTTGTATGTATGTGTGCATGTGCCATTTATGTGTGCCCATAGAGCCCAGAAGAGGGCGTTAGGTGTCCTGAGGCTCAAATCACAGGCAGTTGAGAGCCATCCTGCAAGGGTACCGGGAACCAGACTTTGTCTTCTGGAAAAGCAGCAGGCACTCCTAACTACTGAGCCATCTCTCCGGCTGCACCTCCCAAGGGTCCGGTTGGTAGAGAGCTAGACAGCTAAAGAGGTGAGTGCGAAGTCAATGCTCGTGTCTCCATGCCAATAGAGATCTAAAAATATGTAGAAATTCCGTGATAAAGACTCCCAGGTCATCCTGTCCAGGTCAGAGACCCAGGATTCTAAGCCTGGGTGCGTTTTTGTTACGTCCTATCTGAAAGAGCACAGATGGCTCTAAGGTCAGGGACATAGGATTTTTACAGACTTCCAATTAGTTTTATTCCAAGTCATTTCTGAAGCATTTTACCATCTTGAGTTATTATAGTTGAGCAAAAGAAGAAAACGTCAAAAGAGCTCAGAGAGAGCTGGCATTTAATAAACAGATTCATCCCGTTGCTTTTGATAGACTGTGACAATGACTATAAGACACAATGAGAAACTATGGAAACAACTGATTATTCTGTCGCTAGCCATATCTGTCAAGGGAGTGGGTGTATTAAGGTAGAGAGAGAAACGTGTCCCCCCCCCCCCCCGCCCCTTGGTTTTTGAGACAGGGTTTCTCTGCGCAGCCTTGGCTGCCCTGGACTCTCTTTGTAGACCAGGCTGGCCTCGAACTCACAGAGATCCACTCTCATTACAGGTGTGCGCCATGGTGCCTGGCTGCAACACAGTTTTTTGAGTGATGCACTCTATCCTTGTTTCTTCAGATACTTTTAACACTTTGGGATTATTCTGTTGTCCAGCTCTGACGGCTATAACAGAATACCCTGCACCGCACGCATTAAGTAATGGACACTCATTTTCTTCCATGTCTAGAGGTTAAAAGTCTGAGGTCAGGTGCAGGTACCAGTCATTCCCTCACCATCTTGAAGCCTTTGTTCACAGAGCTTTCCAGGAGCCCTGAAAGTCCTTCAGCACTATACTAGAGCGCTGTTTGCAGCTGTGACACCACTTAGAAAAGGCACAGCAAGTGTGAAAAACCTGGTCCAGAATACACAATACACGGGGTGAAAGACATTTGTTTACAGAGTGAAAGCAGAGATAAGCAGGCAGACCCCCCCCCCACCTCCGGTCCAGCCCGAGTTTGGAAATGCACGTGTGCGCAACCTTTGCAGTTCGCCGTTCTGTAAATATCTGTGAGTGCTGCAGCTGCACCTTGAATATGGAGTTTGATTTACACGTAAGATTTTGCAAGTAGGTGAATGTTTAAGCACCGAATCTGTGTATGATTAGAAATGGTGTAATAGTTTTGCCGAAGAGACATTCCTATGTGAGTGTCATCCCATTTGGCTATCCAGAATGCTTTTTTGTTTGGTTTGTGTGTTTGTTTGTGTGTTTTGTTTAGGTCCTGTTTCCTGTACTTCATGGCATGGCATAATTTTTATTACGTGAGTCTTATTTGTTGTTGTTGTTGTTAAATTTGCCCATGGTTTCTCAGTAAAACTAGATACACTGTAAATGAGAATTTTATAAAATTTCTAGCTGGTTATTGCTGGTAGAGTGAAGAGCTGCCAGTTTTATGCAGATTTATTTTATGTTTCTCCATCACACAAAGCCTTAGTTTTAGTGTCTTCTGTTAAGTTCCTCTGGGTTTCTTATGAAGCTATACCAGCTGCAGATGCAAGTAATTTCATCACCTCTTCTTCAACATTTTAATTTTGTGTTTTTTTTTTATTATACTTGCGACATCTTCCCCAAATATTTAATAATGGTAATGTCTGACATCCCACTTTCAATTATGTTCTTATAAATAAAAGTTATTCTTGTTGATGTGAACAGTCATGTGTAAAGCAAATTTGTAGCAAAAGGAGGGAGGCTTCTTACCATGCAGATTGCTTGCTGAATTATTAAATAAATCCAGTACCGTCACTCGGCAATAACCATTACCTTAGAAGATGAGCATTCCTAATTTGCGGACTTAATAGAGAGCAAGGAGGACTCTTTGCCGATGATCACATTTGTGAAATTATAAAATGTATTTCCCAGATTGGTCACCAGTCAGAGTTTCTAAACTCATGAATGCTCAGGCCAACTTGGAAATTACATAATGCTATCTAGGGGATTTACCATATTTATTATACCCAGAGTAGATCAGATAGAATACAAGGAATCTAAATGAGCTTTATTGCTCATTTAGCCCTTGCAATCTCCTCTGCTCATCTCATCCCCACAAATATTACCCTGAGAGTATGAAGGACCAGCTATTCCTGTGATGAGAAGAAAGGGAGTCACAGCACAGTAAAGTCCACGCATGCTGCTGGGTGAAAACAGGGCTTCTCTGTCTGTTCCAGGGCGGATGAAACCTCACCACCCTTTTTTTCCCTCTCCCTTCCTTGTAAACATGCTCACAATTGCTGATGAACAATGAGGAGGATGAGAGTAGGCTGTTAACCGGATGATGTGTGGAGCCGGAAAGAAGCTCAGCGGGGAAAGTGCTTGCCTTGCTAACTCGAGGATCCCGGTCTGAGTTTCAAAACCCTCATTTAAATAGCCCGAGGTGGTGCGTGCTGTCGTTCCAGCACTGGGAAAGAGACAGAGCTTCGGCTCTCTGGATGGCCAGCATCTGGATGGCAAGTTTCATGTCAGTGAGAGACTCCGTCTCAAACAAGCAGAGGGGGGACTGGAGAAATGGCCAAATGGCTGAGAGCACTGGGTTCTTCTGGAGGACCGGGGTTCGATTCTCAGCACCAGTGGCGGCTAGGAATCATCTGCCAACCCCAGCTCCAGGAGATCCTACTTTCTCCTCCAGACAGCATGGGCAGCAGGCATGAATGTGCCACACCGACATATATGCAGACAAAACATCCACACATACACAAGTAAATAAATACTTTTTTTGTAGCTCACGTGAGAAGTGGTGGCATACACCCGCAATTTCAGCACTTGACAGGTAGAAGAGAGTGGGTGGCTAGTCAAGAGGCTAGTCTGCACTACACAGTGAGTTCAAGGCCAGCCTGGGGTACATGTCAAGATAGGATCTGAAAAAGCCAATCAAGACAACAGAACAAAACAGAAGAAAATGAAATCATTATTGGGACGATAATGACAGGGGGCACCTCTACCATTTAGTTCAGGTGAGTGGAAGAATGAGAATTTTCATCTGTAGCACGAGCCTGGTTTCACCTGCACTCAAGTGTGGACAGCGGTCACTGAACAGCTGCTCAAACAGAATCCTCTACGCCCCTGTTGCCTTTAGTCGCAAGTGCAACTACTAGAGTGGCCACTACGTGGCGCTGTTGCCTCTTAGTTCTCCGTAAAACTGAAGGCCGTGAAAAGTCGTTTAATCTATACTCTCTTCCCATCCTCACCCTCCATAGGGACTTTAGCTTTAAACTTGCTGCTGGGCCCCATAAACGTCCCAAGCCCTGCGAATTGACAGCTATTGAGTTCTCAGCCCTAAATGCGGCCTCTGTACCCCCTTCCCCAAGGCTCAGGGAAGAGCACAGGAGAGGAAGCAGAGAGGATGTTAAAGGCAAGAGAAAGGGATAGAGCATGAGGAACGCTGTCTTCCAGGGTGGACGGCCTGAACTCTTGAAGTCTCACTCTTGCCTGCGCAGGAGACCTGCTCAAGATTTGTCCCACCCGTATTTCATCAGGGGAGGAAGGGGGCTCTTGAGACCCATGCCTCCAAGTTAACGGTTGCTGGGGGTAGGGGCGCGAGAAAGAAAGAGAAAAAAGAAAGGAAGACGTGAAAGGAGGAAGCTATGAAAGTAGAAAGGGGATCTGGAAGAGGAAGCGGCTAGTAAGAGCAGAAGGGGATAAGATAAGGTAATAGGAGTGAAATGATTAAAAATATATATACATGTACGAAAATGCTATAATAAATCCAAAATTATGTATAATTAACATAGGATAATAAAAGTAAACTTAAAAGAGAGAAAACCTGCAGCTATAATCTATGGTAGCTGCAGAACCAGCACACACCTGGTCTGCGAATGGCTAGCTGCATCCCTGGGAGCCAGCTGGTCCAGCCTTCCCATGGCTCCTAGCCTGTCCAGTCTCTGGGGCAGGCTTTTCCAGAGGCTCCTGAGGAGGAGTTTTGTATTCTCTGTTGCTGACATCTGTGGAAACCAAAAGGCAGACAAGATGGCTCAGTGGGTAGCCTGGCCACCCAAGTCTGATTGGCGGAAAGAGAGAACCGGTGCCCACAAATGGTCCCCTGACTTCCACAGGTTGGGTGTTTGCTCACATGTGCACCTGCACACAAATGAATAAACGTCATCAAATCAAGTCGATAAGCGATTTGAAGGGCATCAGCTCGGTTTAAGCCTGGCCTCCTTTCCTTGTGGCTGGTGGGGGGCTGGGGCATGATGAGAGTGTTGCTTCTGGTGTTGACACTTTGGAAAGATAATATGTGCCTCGCTTGCGCCTAGAATTTTTTTTCACACCCTTTACGTGTATGTATACCTGCCCATAGCACGAGTCTCCAGGACGAATGCCCCAACCGCTTCAATAAATAACTGCTTCTTAAAGACAGTGGGGGTTCTAAAGCTGTAAGAAGAGACCACATCGGACTGAGTTTCTAACATTCTGGTCACTAACATTTGAGGATGTGGGTTCCTTCAAGAATAAGGTGGTGACTTGTGGATTTATCCCCAGGAACATCCTCCCGGCTCACGACTGGATACAATTTCAGTTGGTAGGTGGACTACCCAAAACCATCCTGCCCACCTCAAAGATAACCAATCGGAAGGTCTCTGGCTCTTGAAAATGAAAGTGTGTTAACAAGATGACCACACGGTGTCACTATAACACCATCCAGTCACAGGCTTCCAGGCCCAGAAAGCTAATCAGAGGCAGTGAACCACAACTAGCTGGAGCTGTTTAGAAAGGCTATGTTCACAGGGAAAGCGTCTGGTAAAATTCAGGTGCCTGCTTTTCCTGGATGGACCTTGGAGTTGAAGAGAGAACCAGAAAACTACCTTTGGTGAAGGCAATTCAACCCCAGCCTTCACCACAGTGGTGAGAGGGACTCCATTGCACAAATTCACCCGAAATCAGTGGTGAAAAAGACAATGTTTCCCCACTCCCCCCAAGTCACCCCAACTCCCACCCACGCCTAAGAATAGCAGACTGCTTTTGCATTCTGTTTTTTCTTTCTTCTTGCAATTAAGTGAACCTGTTTGTTACTAATGATTTCCTTTAAAAGCATCAAAAGTTATCAAGTTTTACTTTCTCAGCGAAAAACCTAGATTACTTGCTTCTTTTTATCCCAAAGCAGGGAAAATACTTGAAGTTTCGGGTGCAGGTAAAATCATATTAAGACCTTTCCAAAGGCATGCCACAACCGGAACTTTTGTTTTGCCATCTCCACCAACCCAACCCCCTTTTCTTTTTCATCCATGCCAGTTTGCAATCCCTGTCCCTTCTAACTTTGACAGATGTTTCCTAATAGATACTATGAGATAGGTGATCAAACAGTAGCCCGTTATGCCTTTTCTTATTCCCCAAAGCATTTATAAAAATCTGCAGTGTAAACAAAGCACATTTATTTTTACTCTCATGGCATGTGTCAATCATTAAAAACAACAACAACAAAACAGTGAAAGTCATTATGACATTTTCCTAAAATGAGAGCCCAGTTATGACTGAGAAATGTTGAAGGTTGAGCCTGCCTTTTCCAGTGTCTTAACTGTTAACTGGCAAAGGAAAGGGGCTTTTGATGGAATGTCTTGTAAGGATGGGGTAGTGAAGGTTTTACCACATGGCCTAGGATGTTACCTGGACACAGTCCTCCAACACAGTGTGTGTCCTCTCGTGGGATTTTCTGTGGCGACCAGATAAGAAACACAGCTGGCAGATGTCAAAGTTGAGGCATTTCAGACAGCGGTATCTGCCAAATGAAATGGAAGTCCAGCTTATGTCACTACCGGTAGGAGAGGAAACAGATGGCATTCAAGCAGGGAATGAGCATTCCTGAACATGCGTGGGTGTGTGACCTTAAAGACTGCAACAATTAAGAGAAATTCTCAAGTCCATAGCCATATTTTGTGTGGCTTCATGATGCACTCAAATATTTTGAATGTACTTTCCAATTTTAATTTAAAAAAAAAAAGAAGTTTGGTATTTTCTATAAGCTTAAACTATGGATTCTCTTGGAAAATTACAAAGTATGATAACCTTGAACCTGAACACTGGGGAAAAAAAAGAAATCATAGATAAAGGATTTCAAAACAAGCCCACGCTTTTTTCCTAGAAGTCTGTGTGTAGACAGACGTTCTCGGTCTGAAATTTCCTTGTGGTTGGAAGAGAAAACGCTGAGTCATGTTATTAAGAAGAGAATCTCTCCTAACATGTATCATGGTGCCGAAGGGCTAGCAAAAGTTTGCACCCTCTGGTTAATAAAACCACTGTCATTCCTAGCTGCCGTTAAACTGGGGAGGTAAGCTGGCCGTTGGGGAGGATGCTTGGTACATGGTAGGCCATTAGTGAGTGAGAGCTGAATAAGGCTAAAGGAATGGCTCGGTTTCTGCAGGAGGACATTTGGACAAATCAAAACCGCCTTCTTGGCCTTTCGAAAGATTTGCATAGCGTCGAAAATTAGTCAACACACCTAAGTGGGAAGGCATTCACCTCTTCAATACGGTGGACAAGGTGAAAGAAAGACAAGAGTCTTTAGTGAGTATTGTTGGATGAACCATCCAGCCTCAGTGGAATTGTCTGGATGCTACCTATAAACGCATTCCTCTGTGTTCTGAAATCATCTTTAGATTCACAAGAAAAAACCCTGGATGGATAATACAACTGGTTTGCTGATAATTTTACCAAAGCTTTTTCTCCCATCTTATTTCAATGTTATATATATATTTTTTTATTTTTCATAGAACATAAATGATAAGCCAGCTGTCTAGAACTTAATTCTTGTAGTAGGGACAGTGTCTGGTCTTCATGCCTTTTTCTCCCTTCTTTCCTCTCGTCCTCTCTCTGTCTCTCTATTTCTCTCTGTCTGTCTGTCTCTCTGAACACATGTGCAGTTGTGGAGGTTAGAGGCTGACGCTGGATGTCTTCCTCATTAGCTCATCCATGTTCTTTTCTGAGATAAGGGCTTTTGCTGACTCTGGAGCTGACCCAGTTATCTAGATGAATTGTCCACCAATCCCCAGGGATCCTCCTGTCTCTGTTTACAGTTCTGTTTTATCCATGATTCTGAGGAACAGCACTGTGTCCTCAGGCTTGCAGTCCAAGCACTTCACAGACTGAGCCATTTCCCAGTCCCCTTTTCTTCCTATTGGGGGAACGGGGGACAAGCCTTTCACTCTTCCTGCACCTTCTGAGCACTGTGGCTGCTTCTTCATCAGTCTCCTTGGAACTAAAGCAGTGGCTTGAGCTTTGAGAGCCAAAACCACAAGTTTTGAGCTAAAGCTGTAATATATTCAAACAAGTGTTAAAAGACTTCACTAAAAGAAGCCTCCGTCATCCCTGGAGCCATCACTTTGCCTTGGATGTCTGGGAGGAAAGATAGTTCACCCAATAATCTTTACAAGAAGCTTAACATCATTTTTTTTAACAGACAAAGGCATATTATATAGAATCCTGATATGTTTCATGTTACCTGGTGCTATTTGGCCTGAGAAAATCACTTAAGTCTGTGATACTCAGCGTTATAAAATAATGATTTTAAGAAAAACAGTTTATTTCAATATAAAAGTTGGGCTTTATGGAATTTCAAAATTAGTTCTGTATCTGTCTTAGACATGAAGTAGTTATATGAAGAATGCCTTTCTGTGGTTTTATTGGTTAAATTATTGTAATATAGATTGTGATAAATTATATTCATATTTCTACACTATCCATCCTAAGAAAATATTATTTTCACTATGATATAAAGATTTCTTTGGTACTGCATGCTTGTTTTCTCAATGATTTGGTTTATTGTTTCAAATTGTTATAAGCAAAGAGGTGTCTATGAGTCAAATTTTGCTGCCTCCTCCAAATTCCCTGTCAACTCAATCCAGCTTCTTAGCAAAATCAAAACTTTATTTCCAGATTTTTAGTGGGCGCAGTAGACCGTTTTATGTCCATGAGAAATGTGTTTAAAGTCTAAACTAGTGAGGATCAGGAAGGACAAGAAGAGAAGGGGGACAAAGTGATCTACCTGCCTCAGCCTCCCTAGTGCTTGGACTAAAGGTATGTGCCACCATGCCCAGCTATAACATTTATTTTATTTTATTTTTTATTTGTTTATTTATTTAAGACAGTATCTCTCTATGTAGCCCTGTTTTTCTTGAAACTTGCTATGTGGAACATGCTAGCATTCAGAGTTTTCCTCTGCCTCCCAAGGGCTGAGATGAATGGCTTGTGCCACCATGCCCTTAGGATGGGGTTTTAGCTGAAATTGTTAAAGTCTTGGAGGGGTCAGAAGCTCATCCATAAACCTACTTTCACGCCCGTTTCTCGGGAGAGCTGTCCTAAACTGATGAATTGATGGTTCCTTTGAATCTCAAAGCTTGTTCTCATGGTGGCAAGGCAAGGACTCTGGATTTAGACCCCTACTACCTGATAACAAAATAATGTAATGTTTGTGGAAGCTGGGGGTGATAGTGTTTGCTTTTTGTAAAACTCTTACCACATTTTAAGTGACATGAACCCTGTGAAGCGCTTAGCCTAGTGTTTCCTTAGCACCTAACAAACCATTCTTGCAGGTGGCTTTAAAGCTTTTAAAAGGTTTATTTGGAACAATAGACAACCAAGGTATAAACCTTGCTTCTCAGCCTTCCCAATGCTGTGACCCTTCAATACAGGTCCTCGTGTTGTGCTGACCCTCAATTATAAAATTATTTTTGTTTCTACTTCATAACTTCATAATGTCATTTTACCATTGCTATGAATGACAATGTAAATATCCTATATACGGGATATCTGATATGCAACTCCTGTGAAAACGTTGTTCAGCTCCCCAAAGGGTCACGGCCCAAAGGTTGAGAACCACTGCTTTAGAGAAACAAAAAATCCTTGGCATCTTCAGGCTCAGGGAAAGAGCTTAGTCTTTCACCAACTGTAGGAGACAAATTTATTTCAACCAGGGTGCCTCAGGCTGGAAATTATTGAGCTAAAGGTAAATAAGTTCCAGATGTATAGAAAGGATCCCAGAGAGAGTCTGTGATACACAGCCCCACCGTCGGGACCCATTTGTCAAATGACCCTTTGGGAAGCGGGATGTTGACGGTACCTGAGTCCTGTGATTGGGAAGGTCCCGCAGACACTGCACCGCACAGGGTGAGTGACTGTCTCTGAGGCTGACAGTTGGTAGCAGGTTGGGATCCACAGGAGGACCAGAGGCTCGGACTGTGCCCAAGACAGGAATTTCTCCTCCTTGATTCCAGAGCTCAACACCTGGGAAACGAGAGCAGGCTGAAACACACTTTCAGGTGGGATCTGCCCTCTTTCTTCCCCTCTGGCTTCGTGTCTGCTCTGCTAAAGAGATCTGAAAGCTGAGACAAGGCTACCTCCAAACTCAGCTCGCCCTGGGATCTGCACGATGTCTAATTTAAGCAAGCTCTTCAGACACCTTCAGCGGTGCCCGAGGATAGTCATGGTACTCACCCCGCGGAAACAGCTGCGAATAGCACTTTCCACGGGACCCAAAGTGCAGCTCTCTCCTACGACAGTCGGGATCTGTAAGGCAACCTCATGTTAGCTGAAGATGTGCCCTAGAAATGGTGCTCATGGCGACGGAGGTCATGCAAGCAACCCATATCATACATTTGAGGATGAAAGAACCATCTCAGGCAAAAGGAAAAAGTGAGTGTCAGGTTTTTGTGTAACGCTTGAGTCAGAACAATGAATAAGGAAAAGCTGGAGAAAAACCACGGAAGGAAGGCAGTGAGGCAGTGAAGGGAAGATGTCTATTGCCTGACTTCTTAGGATCCCAGGCAGTTTTTAATTTTTTTTATTTTCCCCCTGATGGAGGTCTCAGTGACACTGCATTCAAATTTACAGTTTTCCTTTTAAATCCTGTCAAGCATTTTCACATCATCTTATCTGAATACATGTCAATTCCATTACTTGTCTTGCTCCTATGTCAAAATATCTGACATTCAAAGAGGAATGTTTGAGGTTGCATTGTTTCAGTGCATGGCTTTTGGGCTGTAGCAAGGCAGAGCATCAAGACGGAAGGCCATGGTGACCAAAGAGCAGGACGAGAGGCCCAGGGAAATTATATCTCTGTTGACTTCTTTCTTTCATAAGTCCTCCAATGAGAAAGTTCCTAATAGTCCATTCAGAGTCTGTCTTCCTCAATGGATTATGCCTTGGTTAGATCAGGGTCTTTAGGATCCACTCACTTCTCAATGACTGGATCCACCAGTTGGGTACCAAACTTTTAATCGAGATGTCTCTTAGGGAACACTTTCTGCCCAAACCATAATCCAGTCTTTGAAGTGAGGGTGGTAATCAACATTATTGAAAGGAAGGACAGACAGGAAATGAAGTCACTACGTCAAAAAAGAGACACCTACGTGTTTGCTGTGGCATTATTTGTGACAGCCAAGACATAAGAACAACCTAGCTGGGTTTTTTTGACATTAATGACTAGTATCCAGCCTTCAAAAACAGGAAATCCTGTCATTTGCTATAGCACGAATGGAGCTAAGTGAAATTAAAATTAGCCATACACGCAAATACTGCAAAATCTCCCTCAGAGAGAGTGTCCATGGGTATTTTGGGTGTGCAAGTGACTTGTGTGGGAACCGATACTCAGTGCACACCTGTGTTACCGCGATACACTGATGTGACACACCTCCTTCCCTTCCTGCTTTCCTTTCCTTACGTTTTCTTTCCTTTCTGTATATGAAATGGGATCTTGCAGGCTAGTTTCAACTTCCTGGGCTCAAATGACGCGACAACCCCACCTCCAGAGTAGCCGGGACCGCCTTCGTGGTTACACCACACTTAACATCTTTCACACATAATTTTTCTCGCTGTTTGTCTGTCTGTTTTTTTTTTTTGTTTGTTTGTTTGTTTTTTGTTTTTTTCCGAGATAGGGTTTCCCCGTGTAGCCTTGGCTGTCTTGGACTCAATTTATAGACCAGGCTGGCCTCAGACTCATAAAGATTCCCCTGCCTCTGCCTCCCTGATTCCTGGGATTAAAGGCGTGCACCACATATAATTGTTGTTAATTAAATGTTTGGTAAAGCTAAATAGATCAAGAAATCACCGCGAGACCACATTTTGCTCGAGATTAAAAAAAAAAGAAAGTAAGTTCTTTGCATGATTGGGGTCTCAGTCTGGAAGTCCTCCCTCTTCATTACGGGGTCAGAGAGTTTGTTAGATTCTATTTATTTCTTTAGATTTTGTAGATTTTCCAGGGGCTCAGTTGTCTCTGCTTTACACCAGTCCACCACAGTCACTATAGGGAGATTAACTAAGGGACTGCGGACCTCTTGGTATTTCCATGGTGGTAATGGATTTGGTTCTGGTTTCTGTCTGTGCAGATGTGTGTACCCGCCGTCTTCATCTACTCCCACTTGGATGGGAGTCACAGTTTCACATCTGATGTCTTGCCCAGCACAGGCTGTCAGCCACACTGTCTGCAAGCTCAGAAGTAATTGCAAAGACCCCCCACGGAGTCCATCAACTCAAACAAACATCCCCCTAATCAGGGAAGTGGCACTTAGAACCTCTTTGCTGACAATTAGCCAGACAAAAGTCAACAAACATTTTCGTACTAGTAATAAGATGGCTTGCTTGCACTTTAAATTGATAATAACCCTGTCACCAGCAGAGATAAGCGGCTACGTTACTTAGTCAACGCAACAACTCATTTCCCATCTTTTGCCTTCTGAGTACTGGTGAATGTGCTGCGCCACTTAGGAAGAGCTTTTCAACATTCTCCCTACTCTGGTGTCCTTACTCCTGAGGTCTCCGTTCATAGGTAAAATATGAGTGGTGGAAGAGGTGAGATTACTGGCTCTGTGCTTCTGCTACTGCAGTGGGATTCCTACTGTACTGGATTGAACCTGACAATTCCCCTTGAAATATCTATAAAACTTTGTGTGTGTGTGTGTGTGTGTGTGTGTGGTGTGTGTGTTAATTGCCTCTTTGACTAATTTCTTGCAGGTGTTCAATCGAGAAGAATTAAATGTGACTAGGTGGCACCCTGGCAGGGGCAGAATGGCACTCGATAATTAGCATTCCTAAGAGACGATTTGAATCACATGGCGAGGACTGGATTTTCTGTCAGAATCTGTCCTGGATTCCATAATGGAAGTCAATGGGGATGATAATTTGCTATGCAAGTCGCAAATGTTCTTCCCAATAGTCTCCCCAGAAGCCTGCTAATGCACGGTAGGGGGAAGGAGAGTCTGTGGGAGTCAGCACCTCAGCAGCTCACCAACCTTGATTGAATTTGAAACCAGTGGATTTTTAAAATCCCTTGAGACTGGAGCTAACTTGAAGCCATCGGTAGTAGTCACGAGGAAGTGAACACGAGGAATTGTAGGGGAGAGGGAAAATGCCCAGTTCCTTTTCCCAGTTCCTTTTGTCGCCTCCACTTTGAAATTGGCTATTGTAGTCAGTCTGGTGGAATAAATGGACGAGCAGTGCATGCCTCCTCTGGATTTCTACCTGTTTGAGTTCTGAGACCTGAGGTTGTAGGGAAGGAACGTCAACGGTGGTTGTGTGAGACGTGCCTTGGACAGCAGGAAATCTGCAGTAGGACCCATGAGCTGTTGTAACCACCAGAAGAACATTACAGTATTAATACCTGCACCTGGCTGTTTTTTTTTTTCTTTTTCTTTTTCTTTTTTTAGTCAGGTTGTATGGCATAGAGTGAAACAGCAGCTAGAAGCTGATGACTGGATGGAACCACATTAAACTAGGACACCATAAAAACTGGTCCCTGCTCTCCCTTGGCTTCTCTTTTGCTGTGATAAGCACCATGTTGAAGAGCATCTTGTGGGGGGCAGGTTTATTTGGCTTACAGGTGCCTGATCACAGTCCTTTGCTGAGGGAAGTCAAGTCAGGAACTTAATCAGAAGCAGAGGAGGGAGCTGAAGAGGACCAAACCACTGCTTCCTGGATTGTTTCCCATGGCTGGATCATCCTGCTGTCTTGTATAATCCAGGACCACTTGCCCAGGTGTGGCAGCATCTACAGTGAGCTGGGCCCTCTCATTTCAACCATTAATTAAGGAAGTGTCCTTCTGCTTCTGGTATACCTCACTCAGGATGATCTTTTCCAGTTCCCACCATTTACCTGCAATTTTCATGATTTCCTTGTGTTTTTTTTTTGTTTGTTTGTTTGTTTGTTTTTAATCGTTGAGTAATATTCCATTGTGTATATGTACCACAATTTCTGTATCCATTCCTCAACTGAGGGGCATCTGGGCTGTTTCCAGCTCCTGGCTATTACAAATAAAGCTGCTATAAACATGGTTGAGCAGATGTCCTTGTTGTATACTTGAGCATCTTTTGGATATATACCTAGGAGTGGTATGGCTGGATCTTGAGGAAGCACTATTCCTAATTGTCTGAGAAAGCACCAGATTGACTTCCAAAGTGGTTGACACAGGGTATATACTTACAAGTGGATATTAGACATATAACATAGGATAAACATACTAAAATCTGTACACCTAAGGAAGCAAATCAAGAAGAAAAACTCTGGCTAAGATGATCAATCCCCATTCAGAAAGGCAAAGAGGAGGAGGGAAAAAACAGCGAACAGGACAGGAGCCTACCACAGAGGGCCTCTGAAAGGCTCTACCCAGCAGGGTATCAAGGAAGATGCTGAGACGCATAGCCAAACTCAGGGCAGAGTGCAGGGAATCTTATGAAAGAAGTGGGAAATAGTAAGACCTAGAGAGGACAGGAAGTCCACAAGGAGAGCAACAGAGCCAAAAAGTCTGGGCACAGGGGTCTTTTCTGAGACTGATACTCTAGCCAAGGACCACTCATGGAGATGGCCTGGAACTCCTGCACTGAGGTAGTCCATGGCGGTTCAGTGTCCAAGTGGGTTCCATTGTAATGGGGACAGGGACTGTCTCTGACATGAACTGATTGGCCTGTTCTTTGATCACCTCCTCCTGAGGAGGGAGCTGCCTTACCAGGCCACAGAGGAAGACAAAGCAGCTAGTCCTGACAAGACCTGATAGACTAGAATCAGAGGGAAGGGGAGGAGGATCTCCCCTATCAATGGACTGGGGGAGGGGCATGGGAGGAGATGAGGGAGGGAGGGTAGGATTGGGAGGGAACGAGGGAAGGAGCTACAGGGGGGATACAAAGTGAATAAACTGTAATTAATAAAAATAATTTTAAAAAAGAGAAAAAAGTGTCCTACAGACACACCACATGAGGGAGACATTTCCTCAGTTAAGTTTCTCTTCTCTGCAATGATTCTAGTTGTATCAAGTTGACAAAAAGCTAACCAGCTCACCCTTCCTTTCTAATCCTTTTGGCCAAAAAGAATCCTTTAGAGGTTCTAATTGACTAGCTACAAGAGAGTCAAGTCCACTGTGCAGCTCTCAGCAGAGAAGAGGGAAGAAGGCACACCTCTGGATGAAGACCCTGCTCAGAGCATGGTTTTCCCCGCCTGTCTTCTCTCTAGGCATTCCCTCTTTTCTTCTGTAAAACCACACTAAACCCATGAGGCAGAGAATCTCCTCTGCTCTCCTCAGATCTGGCTTTGAATAACCTCTTTCCTTCTAATAATCTTTTTTCTGTCTCTTTCAATTGTAAAATAGTAAGCAGTATGAACTTTAGAGTTCGCTAACAAAAGAAAAAAAAAAACCAAAACCAAAACCAAACCAAACCAAAACAATAACAAACCCAGGACCTTTCTGAAACCAGTTTGGACCAATGCTAAGTGTCCTTTGCTTATTTCGACATTTCCTTATCATTAACCGTGCATAATTGACATTCCACTGATCTGATGTCATGACACATCCAAACACTCACATAGAAACAAAGGAGTAGACTCTACTCTGGGAAAACCTGGACTAATGTTGGAAATTCCTTGTCTTATCCGCCTTAGTGTATGAATTATTTTCACTTTTATTGAGTTCGTCCATAAGATGTGGCTCTGTTGACATTGTCTTCTAGAATATGAGTACTGCTTTCGAATTAAAACTATTTCCTATTTCTTTTGTCTCAGAGCTGAATTCTGTTTTTGTGGGTGACAACATTTATGCCTCTCTATCGCTGCTGAGACCCCCCCCTCCCCAACTCTCACCAGAAGCAACACTTTAACCTCACTAAGAAATTTAAAATCTGCTGCCAACTCGGGGCAGACATGCTTCCTTTGGCAATGATCGGCAGTTACTGCAGAGACCCGTAATTGGTCAAAGTCCAGAAAATAAATGGCTGTTGAGTGCCCAGCCATAAATGGGACATCTTTATTGCCTCCTCCTCAAGGTTCAGGGAGAATCACAAAAGAATATAAGAGCTGCAGGGAATGGGGAGAGAGGCATGGAATGCTGATTTCTGGACACGGCATGGCCGTTGCTTTCAGACTCAGAAAAGCTATCTATGGTCCCCTGCCCAAAACCAGACATGATTGAGACCCTCAGGATCCTGCATGGGGCTCCATTCCTCCCTGAGGATGGATATGCAGTTAATGATTGATGGAAGAGAAAGAGATACTTTCTTTAGTGGCATAGCCATCAGTAAGGTACTCAAACTCTCACCCACGCACCTGTAAACAGCCCTGACGAGACTTGCTGGATCACATACCACATGTGGAGACAGACAGGAAAGTAGAAGGAGGCTGGTTTAGAAGAGGAAGCGGATTGGCTGGAGTGTAAAGGGGACAAGAGATGGAAATGTGTGTGTGAATTCGATTGAAATATCTTATGTACATGTCATGGTGAAACCCATTATTATGTATAATGTTATGCTGATAAAAACATTAAGAAATTTAAATGATTGCTTCACTTAGGAGCTATGAACATCTTGGGACAATGGAGATGAGTGGGGCAAGACAGTGTAAAAGAGACTGTCCCTCCTGTCAAAGCTTCAGTTTGAACAACCATCTCACAAAGATGCCTTCTCAAGAAAAGGTTTCCTTCCAAGGAAAGCAGAAAGAAGCCAATGGGCATGATTGCAGTAGAGCAATAGGAAAGGAGTACCTAGAGGTAGCGCTCAGTGGGTAAGGGTGCTTGCTTTTAAGTCTGAGAACCGGAGCTCAAATCCCAGCACTCAGGGTAAAAGCTAGGTGTGGCCTGTCTCTGCCTGCAATCTCAGCACTGCGGGAGTAGAGACAGGAGGATGGCTTGGGTCTGCTGATCAGATCCCAAGGAAAGGAAGCAGAAAGTGATAGGCCAAGAGGACACATGCTTCCCTCCCCAGTCTGACACACACACACACACACACACACACACACGTACATATACCACTCCTTCTCCCTCTCTCCCTCCCCCCCCCCCAAACATGAAACACCGAAGAAGGCAAGGGGGACAGTTTTGTATAATGGGTGTCATTCTCCCACCAGACTAAGGTAGAACAGTATCTGGACAGCATTCGGTTGGGGTAAAAGGAGGTGGTATGGCAATTTGCAGTGACTGAATTGGTCAGAGTGATATTCAGCACTAGGCAGCCTCACAGCACGTGACACAAGCCAGTGCCTGTGGAAAGAGCCTTTAGATCCACCCTGCTGTAGAGGAGAGCCCGTAGCCCCTTTGAGATGGACTCAGATTCCAGCCTGTATTGTTTCTGGCTAAAGATAGTAGTCTCGGTCTCTGAATAGCTAACTCTCAGTAACAGGCAGACCTCAGAAGGTAAGCGCCGGCTGCAGTGACCCTGGGCCTGGGTAACCTCCCAGCAGTGCAATGGCGACAAGGTTCACGGGCTTCTGGACCACAACAGCCTAGGTATCCTAGAAAGGTTTACTGCTCCCAGGAAAAGGTAGACTTCAAAGATTGGAGTAGCCACTGCAGTGGTTTGAATGGGAGTGGCCACTATAGCATCGCGTATATTTGAAGACTTGGTCTCCAGGGGATGGAACTGTTTAGGAAGAATTAGGTGGGTGTGGCCTTATTGGAAGAGGTGTGTCAATGGGGGTGGGGGTGAGATTTGAGGTTTTAAAAGTCCACCCCATTGCCAGTTAGTTCTTTCTGTCATGTTTGTGGATCAGATGTAATCTGGCGTAGAGTCTGATGCAGAAGAAATCCCATTTCACTTCTACACAATCTAAGGTATCCTAGGTGCCTTATTGTTATCCTTTTATTCCCATAATTTCAGTCTTATTTTCCCCTCATTGCTTAGAAGACCCTGACTCCAGGCAGCCTGCCCAACACCTCGCCCCCCATTAAACCTGAATGATATTTCCTACTTGCCTGCACTCTTCTCCCATCTATCCCCAACAACCCAGCAGGTGTGCCAGCCATAGTCCTCTCAGTTCTCATCCTGCCTTTCCTCCCATTCCTCCACACCTCAGAACAATGCGGCCTTATATTCTGCCCAATCACTCATTCCCCTATACTGAATCCCAGTAGCGATCTATCACCTTCATGTGAACTGGCGGGCAATCCATAGAATCCCATTCATTATTATTGGTCAATTAGCCTTCATCCCTTCTTTCCCTATTATCCTAATTTTAATACTTATTTCTGGCCTAATGGAAAATAAGATCTTAAAATAAACCTAACCTCCCAATCACACTAGTTACCTTAGTCTTGTACACCAAAAAACGAAGAACTAATTTTATTAGGAAGATGGTAATCTCTCCATTGTTAATACTCAGAGATGAGATGCTTCTCAAAATACTCCTTGTGTAGTAACCCTCAAGCTACTGCTCCAGCACCATGCCTCCCTGTGTTGCTACAATCCCTGCCATAATGGCCATGGACTCTAAACCTCTGGAAACATACGCATTCAAGCTAAATGCTTTCTTTATAAGTTGGTCATGTTTTTTTTTTTTTTTTTTTTTTTTTTGCCAGAGCAGTATAAAGACAACTTCCTCCTTGGTCAGTGTGCAGATATCGAAACATAATCATAAGGATCGAGAATAATCAGAGAAACCGTCTCCAAACAGAAAGTAACCAGCTCTAAAGTGACAGGGAGATGGAAGGTTTGGAAAACACAAAATGCCATTTCAAGCAAGCCCATCAAATGGCAAGAAATGGATATAAACAATTCAGAAACTTATCAGAAAAGCCAAGAGAAAGTAAATAAAATAAATAGAAATACAGGAAAAATTTAAAGAACACAATAATAATAATAATAATAAACCACAGTGAAGAGCAGCAAGAGCAGAGAGATGACTATATGGACCCAGGACAAGGGCTTGAAGCATAACATCCCAGGAGAATAAAGAGAAGAAGGATAACCTGGATAAAAAGGCTCACAGGATTTATGAGACAGCAGCAAAAGAGCAAAGATACAGATTTCTGTTAAGATGGGGTAGAAAGACACCAAAGCACAGAAACCCACCAGAAGAGCTATGGCCAACGAGATGGCTCAGCAGACCAGTCATAGTCATACAAGCATAAGGACTGAGTTCAGATCCCTAGCACCCACATTTTTGCTTTAACAAACAAAAGGTACTTTATTTATTCAGTAGAACATAGTGGTTACAATAAAGTAGACTCCCACATCCCCAAATAAATTGTATCCCATCACAATATGAATAAAATAAACACTATAGACAAATGGGTATTTAAATTTGTCTGAAAAGCATGAAGGACAATACTTGTTTCTTCATGGACAAAGAGGGGAAGCACTTAGGGCTGTGACCCCTGCCTGCACAGCACTAGAGAGCTGCCTGAAGGGAGCTCTGCTTACATATGTTGGGTCTCTCCTCTGCCCTCCATCTCTCTCTCCTCAGTGCTGAAGGTGGAATCCAAGGTCCACTGAGCAACATCCAGGAAGCACATGCAGGCATAAGCTTAATGTGTAATCCAAATGCTGAGTTATGTGCCCCCCTTTTTAGTTGCAATCCTTGTCTGAGCATCTTCTGTCTCAATGTTGTGTAAACACTGCTCCCAAATTGTCCCCTGATGTGACAATAAAGCAACTTACAGGCAATCGCTGAGCAGGGGAGAGAATAGGGCTGAACTTCTTGTCAGCCAAGGAAGGAGGAGTTAGAAGAGGGAGCAGGGAATACAGCCACATAGAGGTCCAGGAGAGATCAGAGAAAAGAGCTGGGGCAAGAGTAAGAAAGCCATAAAGTGCAAGTATCTCTGGAATTTACCCAGGGAGGAAGCCAAATTAGCCTAGAGGGTTAAGGATGGAGTAATAACTCCTCAATTATTGTGATGTGAAGCTTGTTTAACAAGTAATATAATAGAGTCTCAATTATTTGAGTGATAGGTTAATGGAAAAAGTAAGAAACAAACACAATTTTATGAAAATAACTTCAACACTCACACCCAATCCCTCATATTTTTATAGCGCTTTTCCCTGAGCACTAACATTTTTAGAAGCTAGGTGTACTGTACACCTGTTGCAACACTATGAAAAACTGAAGGAATGTGTCTCTCACAACATTCAGTTTTGTGCCCATCTATACATTCAACTGATCACAGTCTGAAATGAGCCAAGATAAAATTTCTGCTTCTTAAGTTGACCATTTCAGGTATTCTGTAACCAGAAGGGTGGTTCACGCAAGGTGACACCTTTTGGAGAGATCTCCGGTTCAGTGCAGAAGAAGTAGACATGGGTTAGGCTTGGGTTACAGAAAGATGGATTGATGCTGTAAAAACAGCATCAACAGCAACAATCATAGTTTGATATGACTGACACCAGTTGATAACTCATAAGCATTGGGACTTACCTGCTGTAGGTCTGTTAGTAAGACTCTCAAAACCCTTCGAGTCATGCGGGCTCGGGAATCATCACCTCTCCTATTGTTTTCTGCATAGAGCTGAAAAAAAGCTAGGCACGTAAAGGGAGAAGAAATCTTTCATTGAATCTTTGTGTCCTCGAAAAGCATGTGATTTAAGAAAGCTTCTTTGTGAGTATGAAAGAAATGTGGAGTTATATTCTCTTTTGCTTGTTTATATTCTTGTTTGCTTGTTCCTGTGAAAGCCTTCCAGGGCAGGCCATCAATAATAACCTAGTCACATTCCACCTCACTCCCCACCCCCGGTTATTCCAGACCTCTGTGATAAAGGTTGGTGAATGATAAAATAAGGATCTCATTGAAAAACAAAACAAAACAAAACAAAACAAAACAAAACAGTAATTAGTTGTTTCTGGATGATCTCTAAACTCATAAATTTCAAGGGTATCCAGGGAATGCAAAACCAGAAAGCCTAGATTTTTAAAGAAAACCCTGAGCTGCCCACAAGTGTAGACATTTTCCTTAAATATAAACAAGACAAGGACTAGAGAGACAGCCCAGCAGTTAAGAGCACTAGCTGCTTTTCCAGAGGATCTGGGTTTGGTTCCCACAAGAAGGCTCATAGCCATCTGTAACTCCAGTCGCAGGGCATCTGACTCCCCCTTTTCTGGCTTCAGCAGGCACAGTGCTTCCGTGCTACACAGACATGCATGCAGGCAAAACAGCCATAAAATAAAAGTAAAGAGTCAAAAAAAAATAAATAAAGCCAAACAAAAGCAAACTCATGCTGAGACGTGCTGGAGAGCGAGTCACAGGGATTCAGAAGCCAGCAGACAGGATGACGTATTGGGCCTGGGGGGTCACCGCACTTCACAACACACTCAACTTCTTTGCATGTTACCTCTGTACTTTGTGAGAGGGCTGTCCCCCGAGAGGGCAACCAGCGCGGCAGCCACAGGTCGAAGCTTAAGAACACCTGATCCTGTGCTGTAGGGCCACAGATCACAGACAAGAGTGGAAGAGCCGGGGTCATTTAGATAAAGTGGTTCATAAAAAGTGTAACTATTGATGGATATTTATCGTGTGATGCTATGTTGCTAGCTTCTCATGGTCTCTTCGTGTATTTATGAACTTGCCAGAACAGGCCATGGAGTGAAAAGGATTGTCTCTTCCATTCTTTTGTCCATGAATCACTCAGTAACTATTTACTGAATGCTTGTCTCTGTGTGATAAGCACCGTGTAAGGGCTGGGTGTTTGGATGTGGCCTATCCTGGTGGAGGGGGCAGTCTTACCCATTAAGGGTTCACCTACCTGCAAAGACGAGAATAAAAAGAAAAAGCATGTGTCCCTTCCAAAAACACTCACGGGCTCTACCCTGGAGCCTGATGGCACTCTGCCCCACTAGCTGTGGAGATCTCACCCCTGGAGGGACAATTTGTCAAAGGTACAAGGGCTGTGGTAGATAAGCACAGCAACTGAAAGGCACTCAGAGGCTGAAGGTTTAAAGAGATGGAAACCATGGCAGAATTACTTAATAGTTTATTTATCTATTGTTTGTGAAGTTAGAAAATAAGCAGCAAATTAGGGAAGAAAACAACCACAGGGATTTGCCCATGATTTACATTGTGCTTGCTTCCTGGAGGCAAGCTCATGTCATCAGCATCATTGTCTCCTCCTCCTTCTCCTCCTCCTCCTCCTCCTCCTCCTCCTCCTCCTTCTCCTCCTCCTCCTCCTCCTCCTCCTTAGACTAACTGAGAAAGGGTGGGGAGAACAATCCCAGCTTGGCAAAGGCACGTTGTACACAGACACACACGCCCTCACAATGTCAACTGTTAGTTGTCTATGTGCTGGATAGCCAACTCCATCCCAGCTAAACGCCCAACCAAGCCAAAACTTGATAAGAAGGTGAATAAGAAATGTGGTACCAGAGAGTGAAGAACAAGGATAAACATCTTTTACCCTTCCGAAAGGTAGGGAGACTGCTCTGGAACAGAACTGCATTTGTAGAAAAGAAAGGGATTTCCTGCTTCTAGCCAGGAGTCGCTTGTACCAGAGACACTTAGGAACACTTCTTTATTTCCATTTTGGGTGGGTAATGATCAATTAGGGACAAATGAAAAACATCTTACATGCCAGATCTCAAGGGAATGTTAGACAGAACCAAATGGCCAGCAGCCTGAGATCTTGTTGTGGCCACTTGGCGATCCTCACATCCTCACCTGTCATACATGGCCATGAGGAGACTCAGAGTGAGTTCGGGAGCTCTCGGATGCACTTGAGCTGGGTTTCCCATCCCGGTTCTTTGAAACAGCTCCCGGAGCTCCTGAAAAAGCTGCTGCACTGAAAGGCAGGTCTCTGTGCTTGCCCCCAAACGCCCACACCATAGAACTTGCTGAATCAGGGAGCTGTCCATCAGGTCCACTGCAGGAAGCAAGCAAAGGGTGGAAACTTACTTCTTGATGAGAGCAAATGGCTTCAAACACAGCAAATATCTCCTGGTGTTTGAATGAGACTTTTTTTTTTTTTAACAGTGGCCATTTTTTCTTAAAGAGAACTAAATATGTTCAACATGGATGCAGATCTTTTGTATGTAATTCCGCCATGACTCTTCTGGCAGTCCATTTAATTTTGGAGCGCTGTATCTCATTAAGGTGTGGAAACCCTGTTGGTTGTAGCACTCGTTTTTAAACTCTGCTTTATTTGGGGGTTCTTAAAGCCTCTTCCTTCGAACCCCACAAGGAGAGTGGGGAGAGGGCGCACAGACCCCTTTACTTTTCCCAGCTATTTGGGGTCCATGGGTTCCCCTGGGGCTATTCCAGTCTCCATCAGCAAACACAGCAGGCAGTTCCTTCAAGCTGCTGCATTGAGATGTTTCTCTCCGTCTGCCACACTGTCCATATCTAGTCACTCCAAACTGCTACACTCCACAAGCCAACACTTCATGCCACATTTTTTCTCTCTGGTCTCTCATATTTATATCCCTCAGAGTCCAAGACCCCGCCCCTCTCTGTGCCACACAAGGCAGGCCATTATCAGCTGGCAAAGACCATGCCCCACATGAGACAGGTATCAGCTGTGGACAAATGAACGCCCAAACTAAAATCTCACACTTGGAATTAAAACAAAAACATATTTACATAACATAACTGAGTTTACCAAGGAACCAAAACTTCCATTACCAACAATAGGACAGTTGCTGGGGTGCCATTTTATAGGCTGAAGTTAAAAAAGAGTCAGAAACTTGAAGAATAAGCCTTCTAAGGAAGTTGAAACCCTGGGGTGATGAAGTGGGAGAGGTATTTTTCACCGTGTCCTGGGAAGAATGAACGTTGGCCTTTCCTACTCGAATACAGCTTTCCTGTCTACAGCTTCAGAAGGAACGTGTTGTGTTCGCAAGTGCCACAGCAAAAAATAAACCTCAACAGCACCCTGCAAGCAGTGGCTGAATTACTGGGCCCTGTAGGTCTCTTCCTCAGCAAAATCACCTTTAGAAAAATAAATCTTGGTTCCATTAATATTATCATCTACAGATGGTACTTCATAAAATCAGGGCTATTCACAGAAATGGTGGCTTATTTTTCACAGGCACACACACACACACACACACACACACACACACACACATATATATCACCATCATGTAAAAAGTTTACAAGGCAAAGAATAGAGAGAAGAATGAAATCTAGCTAGCCTATAGTTTCTCAGCAACAGAGGGTGACAGACAGGATTAATAAACACTCCCTGTACCCCCTAAGAGGTGGGGATGTCAAGATCCCCCAAGAGCTGCTGGCATTTAAAATACTTCAGCCTGTGAAATGATAAAGCCCCTCGCTTCTCACTGCTTCGTAAATCACCCTCACAGATAAGGAACCCACCAAGCATAATAAAAATTTTTATTTGTTTTCTCATATTGCTTTGAAGGGAAGAATCTAAGGCATAGGGAAGCAGGTTTCGGAACCGTGCCTTAAATAAAACCTGGCCACAGGTGGCAGCAGCTGTAAACTTTCTTATCATTCATCACAAGCCCCTATCACCTGGGCCTGACATTTGGAATGCAGGGGGTTCTTGTCTTGTGAGAGTTCTAAATTACAGCCATGCAGATAAGGGCGCTGTCCATTAATCTCACAAGATTCAAATAGTGATAGTCTCTGGATCCTGCTACTTGGAGCTCATGTGATACTTTATCTCGGCATTTGGGACTTCTTTTTTTTTTTTTTTTCTCTCAAAAACCCTTGCCCACCTTTCCCATTGCTGTCAGCAAGGCAGCATATAGGTAGATTGCGTACAATGGGCTCCCCTGCCCCCCACCTCTTGTGTGTTACCAGTGGGTTAGATGCACAGGTCCAGCTTTCCTGATCCAGGCAGTTACGTGAGTGGGGCAAGTTTTGCTTTCCTCTGTGATTTGAACAGCACACATCATCGATATCAGATTGTCTAGAGTGTTACGAAGGACTCGTACTTACACTGGCAAAGAGTTTGCACAGAGCGTAATTTGAAGGCTGTTCTGTAGACAGAGTTCTCAATCCTAATAAGAGCACCTGCAAAGAAAACATGAAGCATGGTTGATAAGTTCTATCTCACTGAGCATATCCAACGCCCTGGGAGGGAACCAGAAGGTCCCTACAGCCTTATTTTGTAGGTGAGACAATTAAGATAGGAAAAGACGCGTAGCCATTGCACGGCACAGCCTTTTGTTGTCTTGTGACAGATTTCTTGTCTGATAAGACTGGTGATCAGTCTTCACAGCTAGCAAAATTTAAAACTGCAGACTGTGTGCTCATGCTGGGAATGCAGCTCAATGAAGCTCTATAAGGTCTTACACATGAATTATCTAGTTTATTTTAGGCAGCTGAAATTGCCTGCTAAAGCTGGCTATTGATGGTTCAAAGCAATGGTCCTCTGCGTGTGGCTTCTGCCTCAGCCACATCTGTGTCACCAGGGGCTTGTGACAGATGCACATTGTAGCATGGCTATAGGATGTTTTTTTGGCGCAATAATGTTCACATGACTAAGACGTTGAAATAGATGTGATGTAAGCTAAACTTTTGAAAGCCTCCCATACAAAAAAATAATTATTCATTCTAGAGCAATTGTCTAGGGTGCAGGAACTTGCAAATGACTTGTGGAAACTTTCTGTAGACAACAAGATCGCCTACAGATCTTGGTATCAGCTACCAATGTCTTCTTTTCAGATATATGGATATATGTATAGATTATGGCTCACAAATAGAAACAGAAAATAAATTTCAATCTATTTTTCTGTGCCACGTTCAATCAGTGAATAGTGATTTAGTTCAACACTCTCCTGACAAGGTCTATCAAGGACACCCTACCTTGTTTGCAGTAGTGTAGAAAGCCAAGGGGTAGTTTTAATGCCTGCCATTTTATTTATTGGCTTCAGACCAGTGGTATAGTATAGCTACTCTACCACTGGGCTACACCGCAGTCCTACTTTGTATAATATGTTGTTTTGAAAATATTCACATTCTGGGTCAGTGACACAAATCTAACCAATGTATGCGTTACCTTACATTATACTTTCTTTTCGTGGTGAAAACATATAAGATCTAGTCTTCAAGCAATTTCCAAAAATGCAATGCACTGTTATCTTATTGTCATTTCATTATAAAACAGTTTTTTTCATGAAGTTATCAATGATACAAGGTAAAGAAAGCCTCTTTGAGCAAAATGTTCTGTTGCAACTGAATACTGCTGAGAGAGGCCGGAAGGAAGGGGATGCGCAGCTGAAAGGTTTTTTTTTTTTTTTTTTTTTTTTTTTTTTTTTTTTGAGAAGCCCATCCTTCATTCTCTGAGAGAAAGACTAAAATGAAGGGATGTGATGGATGATGTCTGTTCCTTTTTGAGAGCTGCTGTTTTCTTTATGAATGAGGACCAGTTCACTCACTTAGTACGCGGTAGGACATGCTGTTTTTCTGTCCATTTGGTAGAAGCAAGAGTCATCTGGAAAGAGGGAACCTCAGCTGAGAAAATGCCTCTGTTAGACTGACCTCTAGGCAAGTCTGTGGGGCCATTGACTGGATTAGTGATTGATGGGTGAGGATTCAGTCCTCTGTGGATGGTCCCACCCCAGGGAAGGTGTTCCTGGGTTGTTCAAAAATGCCAGCGGAGCAAATGAGGTGTTCAGGAAGCCAGTAAGCAGCTTTCCTCCAAAGCTCTACTGAAGATCTCGCCCCGAAGTACCACCGTGACCAACTTGAAGCTGCAGCACGAGATAAACCCTTTACTCCCACAGGCTGCCTTTGGCCATGTTTGTTACAACAACAGGAAGCAAGCTAAGAAAGTGGGGTACAGAAACTTTATGAATAAGGAACTTTGGATTGGTTAGACCTCTTGAGCAAAGACAAAACATGGTGTAAATTATGGAAAGAGCCATCCTTGCATTTTGTTTTCTGTGTTTTGAGCAACTTATACATCAGCCATTTTCTGTGATGACAAATTTTAGCCCAATAGTTTATAACCACAATCATCCTTCTGAAGCAAATGTTTTGCATACAGCCTAGGCTCTGAGCTCAAGACTGACATATTAACTCTGCCAAGGAGAAGGAGTCTTCAAATTACAACTAATTTCAAATTTAACATCAGCTGATTTCCAAGATACAGGGCATTAGGAATAAATGGGCTGCTGTGCAGTGGAAATTTTGTGATTAGAAACACAGGCAGTGTTTCAGCCTTTGCTAAGTGGGCCCCCAAAGGGAACCAAATAAAGAGCAGTTCAGGGGATTTCATTGACTCAGCATATGTGGCAAGAGAGTTATTGTAAGATTTTGTTTGTTTCTTTGTTTCTTCTCCAGGCAGCAACTGGGGTATTTAAAGGGTGAAAAGGCAGTATTTTCTTGATCATACCTGTGTGGGTTTCAAAGTCCAAGCTCTCCTAATTCTTTGGGGGAGAGCTAAAACTTCTTTGAATTTAAGGAGCTGTCAGTAAAGCTCACCTCACCAAGGCCTTAGTGCAACAAAATTTAATGGTTTGGATTCTGGTGAGTGCAAAGCCAAAGTTAGTGCCATCAAGAAATAAAAGAATACAGAAAGATTTATTGCTGACAGGAGATAAAGAGATCATGAGAATTATGGTTAAATAATGTTCTCCTTGAAGAAAGAAAGCATGAACTTTTATCTGGGAAGGGCAGGACATATTTATATATCTATATATATCTATATCATCTATAACTCTATGTCTATATATCTATCTCATTTGAAGGGCGGCCATATTTTTGAACATGTTAAAATCATATTACTGACATATTTGGTTTAAACATACTGGTCTAGAAGGAAATATGACATTTACATTTTTGGGCACGCTTACCCCCAGATGTGGAACAAACACATTTTTGAAAGGCTAAAAACACAGAGACATCTGGATGTGCTCATCTGGTGTAATAAAGATGGCAGTCAGGACTGCCTCTAGGCGTGCTCAATTTTCATCACAAAATTTTAGCTCATGATGCCAGAAGGTCCTGTGTAGGCTGCTGGGGAAGAATTGTCACCAGCTGCAAACCCTGTATGCAACAATAGTGCCTGGCCAGGCAATACTAACCCACTGGTGTAAAAGTGTCACATCTGTTATAGGGCTAAGCGATTGCTTTCTGATAGAATATTAGGCCTGCTTCACAGGAAGCAATTCATATTTGCTACTGTGAATCCAGCTGAAAAATCCCATGGCTGAGGAGTTCAACAAGGGAATGCTGAGCCAGGCTAGATTCATCTTTGCAAAGTTAGAGCATACCACAAACCTCACTCCTAATTTAACAGCTGGTTATCTGTATTATAGAAGTTTCCACATCTGCAGATTCAATCAGGTGAAGGATCAAAAATAATCATAAAATTGCATGAACACAGGCTTTTTCTTTAAGTTAATTCACAAATAATACATAATAAGAACTAGTTCCATAGAATTTATATTTTATTAGGTATTATAAATAATCTAGGGATGATTTTCAGCATGGGTCAGAATATGCCCAGTTACATGCAAATACCATGACATTTTAGTATGAAATCTAAGCATTTGCAGATTTGGATCTCTGGGAAATCAGAATCAATTCTTTGTAAATACCGAAGAACAGCTAACTGTATATTAATTCAACAAGAAATACATAATCATGAGTCAAAGACCCATATAGAAATAGATGTGAGCTCTGCTTATTGAAAAAGACAGTGTATTATACAAGCGAATTACAGATCCCAACCTTTGCTCTGAATCTTTTGGGATTCAGCGTTTCCTTGTGCTTTAAGCGTGCTTACTTTTCAGACAACATTAGAAAGTGGGAGAAGTCAGGAACATCTTAGCCTCTGGAGAAAAACACACTGAGAGTAGAGCAGAGCAGAAATAATTTATGAAAGTGTGATTCTGACACATTTTGTTCCCCTAGAAATCAGCGGGTTTCTGTGCCCTGATTTCTCTCTGACGCATCAAGCGGATACAGAGAATCAGCAAAGCCAGGACTTGCAGGCCCCCAGCTGCAGCTCCTGTGGAAGGGGAGGCATGAAGCTGCACAGCCATCTGGCCAATCATTCCTGTCAAGTGAGGCTTTGCAGCGTCATCTGATGAAGTTATGCAGCATAACGTGGCAAGCTGTGATACAACATACCGTGGAGAATGAGTTAGTATCCCAGGTGACCTGACGCCAGCCCCATCTCCTCGAGACTTTGAGATATATCCTTACAGCTCAAGCTATGAACAGGCAGTTTTAGGTAATCAAAGCTATAACAATACACACTGTGTGTATTTTTGTTTATAGGAGCAGTTTGAGAAACAATTTTGTTCTTCAGCCCATCCTTGTTTTTGCTCAGCCGCGTCATTGCGTTTATTTTCCACACGTATCAAGGTGAATATGATAATATCTCTTTCAGTTTCCCACCTTAGTTTGATATCTAGAAATACACACAGTAGGCTAGGGGGCTTCCAAACACGGCCTGAGAAAGCCCTACTGGTGTTGGCTGGGAACTTGCCAACAACGAGCATTCCCAGACTCCACCCGAAAACACCAAATCACAAACTTCGCAGGCAGAAGCCAATAGTTAACAAGCCCCATGGATGCATACTGAATTGAGAAAAACTGCATTAGGGGCAGAAAATTGAACTGTAAATGAGTTATCCACTGCTTTGTGGATAGCATGTTGGTAGAAGGGCTCATGAAAAGACCAAAGATAACTTGAAACATTTATATTGTTGTTTTCAGTAAATAATACGAGATCATAGACTTTCAAGTCAAACAACTAAGGTTAACAGTCTATATTTGCTAAGGAAATAAAGTTGCAAATAAATTCAAAACTAAAAATGCCACTAACGTCTCTGGGGCTTTGGGCATCTAGATGTCTAGAACCAGATAGATCAGTTTTCCCAGGTCCATTTACCAAATATTTATTTAGTGACAGCTAGGGATCCTTTTCTCACTTTGGATCCATGTAGGACTGTGAACTTAACTTGATAATAAAGCATTTGCAGAGATGTCATTTTAACAGGATACAAGATTTTGGGATGATAATAGTAATTTAAAATATAATTATATTGATGTTAAGTTTTTTTGTTAAATTATTTCTGGTAATTTGGAGACAACAGATCAAATATTTTTTGCATGTTATGTACTTCTGATTAAAGGAGAGAAGATCATTTTATTCACCTAATAAATTACTTTTCACCCACAAATTTGCCTTATCTTTACTCTGTGACTCAGAAGTCTAAAACCACATTTGTGGTTTAATTTTTGTCTGCAAGCTTTGTCTACAGACTAACAATAAATACTCACCTTGCTTACCTGGGTCCATCTCACAGCTTTCCTGGGATGATGGGACAGATGGCAAGATGGTCCTTGTAACTAGAAATGAACCAACGTTTTCTGCAGAAGGTTTCACAGAGGAGGGATGATGGATGAGGGGCAGCCAATGAATCACTCACCTGTGGAGCGGTGAACACAGGTGTTCAGAGAGACCATTACATCCCCTGCTTGAGGGACAAAAACAAGGAACATTGGGATAGAAGTTGCTTTCTCAGAAAACCAAGAATGATTAAAATAGGCTGATACTTAAAAGCTGGAAAGAATTGCATTTTAAAAGTGAACTGAATTCTCATTTGAAGAAAATATTAAGTTTATTTGAATGGGGAAGGTCAACTACGAAGACCTCAATCGCTTGGATTCCTGATAAAACTATGCCAAATAATTCTATACATGAACTTTTTTTTTTTAAATAAAAATGCTATTCATGTATCATACGTATGTATACATAGATGTCTGTACAGAATTAAGCACACAGTTTAGATAAGTCAGTGAAGTAGCTCCCTAGTTAACAACTGTAACCTATAAGCTATAGTCACTGGTCAATAAAAAGGATGCTGAGCTTGGGCTGGAGAGATGGTTTGGCAGATAAGCGCGCCTGTTGCTCTTTCAGATCACCTGGGTTTGGTTTCCAGCACCCACACGTTGGCTCACAGCCATCTGGAACTCCAATTCCAGGAGACCCAACACCCTCCTCTGACCTTTGTGCACGCACGTGGCACACCTTCATACATGCAGGTGAAATGCTCACACACATAAAACAAAATGAACAAATCTAAAAGCATCTTAAAAAAGCATGTTGTGAGAACAATTTACACAGTTCTAACAAAAAAGGACATCCCTTAACAAGAGCAGATCAAGACATTTAACAGGTCACGCCATGATTAAACTTACATAATATTTTCCACTATTCCAGGAAGTGGATGGGTTAAAGTAAAACAGAAATTATTTGGCAGAAAAATATCATTTTAAATAAAAAGTATAAGAAAAAGATTCAACTTTTTCTTAAAATAAAATATGAGCTGGGGATGTGGTTCAGTTGGTGGAGTACTTCAGCATGCATGAAGCCCTGGGTTTGATCCAGGCCATAGAAAATGAGTATAATGATGTGCGGCCATAATTCGGGAGGGTGAGAAGTTCAAGGTCATCTTTGGCTATGCAGCCAGCCTTGTCTACCTAAAATTCTATCTCGAGCTTTTGCGAAATGAAATGAAACAGAAGGATAGTAGTAGTGGCAATCCAAGACTTGCCAAGACCTGGGAAGTTTCTGAATATTTCAAGTAGTGTCTGTTTTGAATCATACAGCAAGAGAAATAAGGTCAACGCTCTCCTCTGTATGGTGGTGCTCCCACAGATGCCCCGCAGTGCCCTGTGTGGTGTGGAAAGCTGGCCTCCCATCCAGTCTGGACAGCTCCTTACCTTCCTTTGTTTCCCCGGCGTAACATCTTAGTCAAGCACTCTGCAGCTGTGATGACACTGTTCTTCAAGTAGGGAAGGCTGAGGGATAGCGGGCCCTCAGGTGTGGCATCCTCTTGTAGGGTTGATTTCTTTGACTGCCCAGCAGCTGCAGGCACTGCAGTGGCAATTGAAGTTGCCCCAATTTTAAGAGCTCCAAGAAGTCCATTCATTAGTAATAGATGTCCTGAATAATTCAAGGTCACACATACGTCTCTGTTTCAAAGAGTCGTTTCTGTATTAGTTTCATGTGAGGGAGAGGGAAGTACAGCATCTCCCAGTGCTGCTGGGAGCAAGAGTCACCATATCGCGTAAGGAATAGTAACGAGGACCCCAAATCCCAGGTGATAGCACCTTGCAAACCAACCCAGAAATGAGTTACACAGGAATGGACCCAAGCTCATTTTATTAATTCATTAATTCTTTGGTAAATGCAGAGGTGTGGTCATACAAATATAATACCAATCTCTAGAAGAATAAGAATAGTTTTTGATGAATTCACATTTCCTCCTAAGTTATAACTTAATGTCTTATTTCTAAAGAAGTCTATACTTACAATTTAGCTGTTTTAATCTTGTTAGAATTTTTAAAATAATTACTATACAAACCAAGTGTATTAAAACTTTAACATTAAGAAATCTCCAGGATGCCAAGCAGCCTGGGAATCAATTGTAACTTATTTCAAAAATGACCAGATGGCTCAGTGGGTAAAGGTACTCACTTCCCACTAAGACAGTTTAATCTTAGAATCCACATGGTGGGAGGAGAGAACCAATTCCTCTATCTTCCATACACACACAAAGAGAGAGAGAGACAGACAGACAGACAGACAGACAGAGAGAAAAAGAGAGAGGGAGGGAGGAATTAATTAAACATAATTTCAAAATCAAATGAACAAAACGCTTGAGCCTAAATCATAGGCATGTTACTTCATGTGCAGGCCTGCTGCAGCTGGGGAGCCAGGGTACCCGAGAGTACGCACTCAACTATGACAAGGGCGCAGAGCGTCCTATAATAAATAAAGATCAGTTTGGAGTGAGTCTGAAGCGAAGGATAGCTTTTTGAAAAGCATTAGTATTTCACTATCAGTTTCTCTAAAGTGGAAATGAGCTCTATAAAAAATGGAAATTGATAAGTGGTGGGATAAGAAAGGGATCGAGTGGAGTGGAAAAACAAGTCATCGTTTTTCTGTGTCTATATAAGCCATACTGATTTTCTGGGGATAGGTTAAGATAAAAATTTGGGAAGAAAGTAAATCTATTTCACATTCAATCTCTACCTGGCCAAGTACAGAAGACTTGGAGTTGAAACCTTATTTAGTTTTGTACATTATATTTGCCTCAAGCCAACATAGCTCCTGGTACTGGCAATGGATGAATGTTTGAATGAATGAGTGTTTTTCTATGTGCTGCCATGCTCAGATTAGGACCGATAGCTACCATGGACTGATTCTGTCAATCTATGTTCTGTACCCTTAAAAAGAGTTGTCTAAATTAATAAAGAATTAAAAAAAGAGTTGTCTAAATCCTAATCAAAATAACATAAATTAGATCATTTTTAAACACTGAGTATGAATAAAGGCATACTGAAAGTAATTTTGGCGAGTTGACCATTCATAGTCTTAAACCTGAGTGGACTTATGGTTTCATTCATGGACTTACAGTTTCTGATGAGGGAACTTTGTAGCTACTCTTGCAAAGCCTGGCTACTCTTGCAAAGCCTGGCTCGAGCCCAAAGTCACATCAAGGTCTCCTTTCTCCTTCTAGGTCCTCTCACCCCTCCTCTCTTTTCTCTTCTTGGAAGCCTTGTAGGTTGTGAATCAAATCCAGTTCTTACCATTTTACATTGTAAGTGATTGGCAAGATGACCTGTTTTGCTAACATGCAGCTTCTGAAAGTGCTGATTGGTAACTGTATCTCTGTGTCTGAGCAAGCAGGTAGGAAGAAGGTCAGGCTTCCTTTCCCACAACAGCCTGAGCTAGGCTGGGCAGAGGGATTTCAGAAAGTAACTAAGTGACAGCTCTTTAAAAGTACTGTTGGAAGCAATCAGGACATTGTTTACTCTTTGTTTAATAAATGAATGTAAAGAATGTAGCTGGAGAGAGAGAAGGGGAGCAAGGGGAGTCTTGATACAGTATAACTAAACCTATGCAGGCAGCCTGTAAGTCAAGGATACTTTATGTTTGTGTATGTTGAATTGTTTCAGAAAGAGGTTAACTTGTTAACACAGAAGGGGGAAAAAATAGAAAACATTACCATGGCAGGCACAACAAATGATCAAATATTATTATAATGTTCCGAGCCCACATAAGCTGTATTTCCAGTCTTTGCTGATTTAAAAACACAAAAGTTTTTTTATGCTTATATGTGTACTGGCTGGTTTTGGGTGTCAACTTGACACAACCTAGAATCATCAGAGAGACAAGTGCCTCGGTTGAGGAAATGCCTCTTTGAGATAAAGCTGTAGGGCATTTTCTCAACTAGTGACCAATGGGGGAGGGCCCACTCCAAAATAATTGTGGGTGGTGCCATCCCTGGGCAGGTTATATAAGAAGGCAGCCTGAGTAAGCCTGGAGAATCAAGCCAGTAAGCAGCACCCTTCATGGCCTCTGCATCAGCTCCTGCCTTCAGCTTCCAGCCCTGCTTGAGTTCTGTCCCGACCTCCTCCAATGATAGATTGTGATCTGGATGTGTAAGTCAAATAAAATCTTTCTTTCCCCAATTGCTTTTTGGCCATGGTGTTTTGTTGCAACAATAAGACCTTGACTAAGACAATATGAATATAATTAGAAGCCATACAAGCTTATAAAAATCATTTTATGAAGCCAGCAAAAACTTGATTGATGAAATAAAGGATTTCTGATTTCCTCTCTCTTCCTGTCTTCCTTTCTGTCTCTTTCCATTCATTCAAACATATGCTCATAAAAAGTTTATGAACCATACAAGCCTTTAATAAAAAACCCTAAAGAAACTGTGAACCACGAGTTAAGACTACCGTACCTTAGTGGTTCTAATTCTATAGATATAAGCAAGGATGACTGATATTTTGAAATTGATACTGTAATATATTAGTAGTCCAAACAGAGGAACCTGGTAATTTAGTGGCTATTCTACAGGTATTTGGTATAAATATTATTTTTATAAATTAGTTAAATTTAAGTAACACAATTCTATAAGTTAATGTTGAACACGATGTTTAAAGATACACATTGGGGGACAGAAAAATTGAGCTAATATGTTTCCTCACTATTTTTGTGGTAACAAAAATATCTACCCTCTTAGTGATATTTTAAAACACAATGTTATAATCTCCATATGGTTATAATCTATTGTGCAATAGATTCCTTGAACTTGCGCTTTTCTTGTTTGGCTGAAATTGCATACCTCTGCACCAACATCTTCACAGCCTTAGAGACTTTCATCCTACTGTCTGGGAATATCTCTCGGGTATGTTGACTTTGGATAGATAGATAGACTTTAGATGGGAGCGATACAACAGAGTCATACATAGCTCTTCATTAGGCTCCCCCCACCCTCCAGGAACTTCCACACTGATTTCTATAGTAGATAGAAATCACCCTCTAGTCCTCCCTTTACTCCTCAGAAGAGGGAAGGCCTCCCTTGGCTATCAACCTGCCTTGGTGTATCAAGTTGCAGTAGAACTAGGCTCGTCTTCTCCTGTTATGGCAGCCCAGTTAGAGGAAAGGAATCCAAAAGCAGGCAACTAAGTCAGAGACAGCCCCTGCTCCTGCTGTAAAGAGAGCCACATAAAGACCCAGCTGCACAACCATTGCATACGTGCAGAGGGCCTAGGTCTGTCTCTTGCATGATCCCAGTTTGGCAGTGCAGGCCCTGCGGGCTCCTATGAGCCCAGGTTAGTTGATTCTGTAGGTTTTCTTGTGGTGTCCTTGACCTTTCTGGCTCCTTCAGTCCTTCCCCTCTCCTCTTCCGCAGGCTTCCTCAAGCTCTGCTTATTGTTTGGTTGTGGGTCTCTGCATCAGTTTCTGTTAGTTGCTGGGTGAAGCCTCTCAGATGGCAGCTATGTTAGGCTCCTGTCTGCAAATATGGCAGAATATCTCTAATACTGTCAGGGTGGGCTCGCTCTCATGGGATGGGTCTCAAGGTGGGTCAGTCATTGGTTGGCCATACCCTTCATTTCTGCTTCACCTTTGCCCCTGCATGGCTTGTAGGCAGGACAAATTGTGGATTGAAGGTTTTGTGGCTGGGTTGGTGTCCCAATAACTCCATTGAAAGTCTTTTCTGGTTACAGGACATGACCATTCCAGGTTCCATAATCCTCCACTGCTAAGAGTCTTAGCTAGGATCACTCTTACAGATTCCTGGAAGTTTCTATTGTCTTAGGTTTCTAGCTCATAGAAGAATGTAAATAGATCCGTACCTATCACCTGGCACAAAATTCAGGTCCAAGTGGATCAAAGACTTCAACATAAAAGTAGATACACTAAGTCTGATGAAAAAGAAAGTGAGAAATAGTTTTGAATTTATTGGCATAGGAGGCAACTTCCTGAACAGAACACCAACAGCTCAGGTACTAAGAACAACACTTAATAAATGGGACCTCATGAAATTGAAAAGCTTCTGCAAGGCAAAGGACACCATCAAAAGAACAAAGTGACAGCCTACAGAAGAGGATCTTCACCAACACTAAAATTGACAGAAGGCTGATATCCAAATATATAAAGAACTCAAGAAACCAGACACCAGCAAACCAAACAATTCAATTTTTAAAAATGAGGTGCAGATATGAACAAAGAATTCTCAACAGAGAAATCTTGAATGGCTAAGAAGCACTTAAAGAAATGTTTAACATCCTTAGTCATCAGGGAAGTGCAAATCAAAATGACTCTGAGATTCCATTTTACACCTGTCAGAATGGGTGACAGCACATGCTGTCAAGGATGTAGGAAAGGGGAATGTTCTTCCATTGTTGGTGGGAGTGCAAACTTGAATTTGTTGTTTTTAATTGTTATTCTGACTGAGGTGAAATAGAATTTCAATGTAGCTTTGATTTGCATTTTTAATGGCTAATGGGCATTAGAAAAATGTAGGTCATTTATACTTCATATCTTAAGAACTGTCCATTTCATTAGCCCATCCATTGATTGGGCTGTTTGGCCTTGTTGATATTTAGTTTTTTATTTGTTTTATATGGTCTAGGTATTCATCCTTCCTCAGATAATGGAGAGTTCCTTTCTGTTCTGTGAGGGGTGTTTCTTTACTAAGTAATTATGTCTTTGTTGTTTAGGTGTCTTGGAATTTCATGCAACACCATTTGTCAGTCCTAGGTTTTGCCTTGAGCTGTCAGAAGTCCTTGCCCATGTTTGCATCGTACGGTGTTTCCCCTGTAAAAACTTCAGGGTTCATATCTGACATTAAGATCTTTGACTATTTTGAATTACTATTTGTGCAGGATAAAAGATACGGAGTATGGTTTTCTTCTTCTACACATGGATATCAGCTTTCCTGATACCATTTCTTGAAGAAGAAATGCCTTTTCTCCAGCGCATGTTTTTGATATTTGCCAAAAATCAGGTGGCTGTGACCATGTGGTTTTATTCCTGGGTCCCATATTTGTGTGTGTGTGTGTGTGTGTGTGTGTGTGTGTGTGTGTGTGTGTACATGTGTGCCCTGGTACATGACTTTCAGCCACCAAAACCATTTATATTTTCGAGGCTAAAAGCCCATATAATATAGTGACAGCTCTGATGAGGGTCTCAGTAGCTGTACATATCATGGTAGATGGCAATATGAAGGGAAGAACATTCAGAAAAGAGGAATTACCTGGTAATACAGGAAGCCACATTA
>NW_026593286.1:26979427-26989472 GCF_907164565.1 Psammomys obesus | reverse complement strand
GGATCCTGCTCCAGTGCTATACCTGCTTATTGCCACATTCTCCATTATTATGGCCACAGACTCACCCTCTGAACTTTAAGCCCCAAAGAAATGCTTTTTGTTTTCTTAAGTGGCCTTGGTCATAGTGTCTCATCACAGCAATAGAAATTTAACTAGGACACACAGCAAACACAGAAAACTCATTATAAGATTTTTCAGACACAGACGTAATCTTGGGTATGGATGATAGTTGATTCAAGCTTTGCTTGAATATGACAGATGTATGTTGTTCTTGAACAGTATACATTAGAATTTGTGGCCTTTTTAAATTTTCAGATATAGTTAGCATTCTTACAGGAAGAGAAGAGTCTGAGTACATTTTTCAAAACCTTGGCTTGCAGCACCTTTAGTAAAAGCCGTGTGTCTCTGTACCAGCAATGGAAGAGACTTGTGATTAGATACCTCTCTTGGCTCCTAATTTCTCCCAGAAAACAGCTAATGAGAGGGGCAGAGCAGATGCTCACATTGGGAGGTAACCAGCTTGCTGCCAGACGCTCAGCTGCAAGCTTGGGTAACCTTTCTGTGTCCTCTGCAGCCCGAGGAAGCCTGCAGCTCTGGGCCAGGACCATCTCAGAGTTAAAGATGTTCATTCTAAGGCCAGAAAATGAGCAAACTGATGGTTATAGGTGACCTTACTTCACTTGGATCTCTTAGAATTTCACAAACCTCATCTAAATGAAATAAAAGGAATCATTAAGCCAGAAGACTGTTAAACATAACGAGAGATCGGTAATACAGATTCATGGCACCCCAGGAAAGAAAGATGTTTTACAAGAAACAGCAAGAACCTGAGGCTCCATCCGGTAGTGAGGACTGGTCTAGATGGTGAGAACATTAAGAAATTAAAATATAATTGACCAGGTTGGCTAAGAATCCTGTGGTCAGGAGGTGAAATCCAGTCTAAAGTATCTGGGCTACGGGTGTGCATGAAGTGAATTCAAGGAATGGCTGATTTATTGACAACTTCCTAGTCAGCCTATGACAGTGGCCACCAAACCATGAGCCTCAGAGTAATGGCAGCACCCAGAAGTATGTTGAGAATGCAACTCCTCAGGCTCCACATGAAACTACTGCTTACCATAAATTTGGTGATCCTTTTTGTTTTCCTTTTGTTTGAGACAAAGCCAGGCTGACCTTGCACTTGCTACATACCTAACTTTGGCCCTGAACCCCTGTTCTCCTGCTTCTACCTCCTAAGTGTTGGGATTACAAGTGTAGGCTACCATGCCTAGCTAGCAATCTGTTTTAACTGGTGAGTTCAATTGTGCTAATGTTAAAAACAAAAACAAAAACTTACTGGTGTAAGATTGATGTACCTTTATGATATCTGCTGTCTGGAATTGGGGAAAATATTAAAAACTTGGGACAATTCAGGTTTCAGGCCTGTTTGAGTGGGAAAAGTGATTTGTTTAAATTATTTAAATATTTTTAATTCCCCTAAAACACACACTTGAAAGCTATTTCTCTATCAAGTTATAGAGAAGTGTATACAACTATACAGAAGTTATCTATCAGTAACAGAAAAACCCTAAATAACAGTGTAAGCCACAGTCCTCAGTCTTTCATCGAAGTTTAGAATTGGTCATGGGTTGGTTGTGAGGCTTTTTGTACTCTGTATGGCCAAGATTTCCCCTACCTCTTGTGTTGCTTATTATCATCACCTTATTATTCTAGTGCTGTTGCTCCTTGTGTCTCCAAACAGCTGCCAAAAGTTGTAGGTATTGCATCTTGGTAGGATAACCTTTAAGAAAAGGGAAGGAAGTACATACAGACTTCCCCCAGACTTCCAGACGATTTCCCTTACATACCATTGTCTAAGACTGGGTCATACTTCTAGACAATCGCTGTCAAGAAGGACTAGATTGCATACATCAATATTCATAGCCTGATGTTGGGCTCATTAATTATCTTAGCAAAATCAGATATATTTTTTTTCTTAGCTAAGAGGATGTGGATAGAGCACTGGGGAGAGTAACAGTGTTTTCTGAAGTTCAAGGACTTTAACCATTAGGCTCATATTTTAGTAATTTCAGTAATTACTACACAATGGTCTTCCTGTATCATGTCCTAGCTTTTCTTTTCTCTTTTTTAGAAACATATTTATTTTTATGTGGAGTGGTGTTCTGCTTGCATATCTGTGTGAGAGTTGCAGATCCTCTGGAACTGGAGTTACAGATAGTTGTGCGCTGCCATGTGGCTTCTGGGAATTGAACTTGGGTCCTCTGGAAGAGCAGTCAATACTCTTAATCACTGAGCCATCTCTTCAGCCTCATGTTCTAGCTTTTCTATTGACTATATTGAATATCCCTCTCTTGTGCCCTTACTATGGCAGCTTTAGCACCAACAAAAATTATTTTTACTAATTTTGCATTGATGCCCTTTCTAATGTGAGTTTTCCCACATTGGTCTACGATAGATAAGGCTACTGTAAGCTCTAGAGCATTAATTGAAAAAACTGAATGTCCCAGAAAGGGAATGTGAAATACTCCCTTTGAAGCAGCCACAAACACTAATACTTTCCTCCCAGTATAATTCATAATTGTACCCATAATAATGCATTGGGGCAAACACACAGTAGTATACAATGTGATTAAAGTTAAGGTTTTCAAGCTGGGCATGGTGGTGCATGCTTGTAATCCCAGCACTCAAGGAGGCAGAAGCAGGGAATCTCTGTGAGTTCAAGGCCAGCCTGGCCTACAAAGCAAGTCTAGGACAGTCAAGGCTACACAGAGAAACCATGCCTCAACCCCCATTCCCCCCAAAAAGGTTAAGGTGTTCTACTCATATATAGGAATCAATTTGAGAACATATACTGTTGCAAACATAAGACGTAGTTCATACTCGTGCCAGGCATGTGGCTGATGGTGTCCTTAAGAGGAGAGATCTCTGCCTTTGCTTCTTTCTAGTTCTTCAAGTGTTCACCAGTAGGAGAAGCAGCTGATTATTTGACCAGCCAGCACTTACAACCCGTGGAGGGAAAGGCAATCAACAAAAATGTCTGGGCCACTACACTGGAAAGTGGTGTGTGTTCATGGCTGTGTGCCCCAGCTTCTCCACCTTGTACTGTCCGCTAAGTTATTCAAAGAGTTGATGAAAGAGGAACGCAGGAAGGAGCCTCACTTTGGCTGAAGACACATTTTCTTGGCCCCAGGATCTATTTATCAGTATAATTCAGTGTTACCGGGGATGCGCTCTTCATGTTAAAAACAACATCCATATGCCGATGTGGGCGACATTCATCTAATTATTGTCCTTTGCAGTCACCCTCCTTTGGCTGAGCACCTCACGCAAGACAGGTAGGGAAATGGTAAGATGGATTACAAACTCACACCCTCAGAGCAGGTGTCATGTTTTCTTCACAGAGCACAAAGAAAAAAAAAAGTGCTGACTTAGGAAGCAAGCAAGTCCGTCATGTTTTGAAATTATCCATTTATTATCATGGTACAGAAGCAAAGTAGAAGCCTCTGAAACTTCCTGAATTCCCAGAAAGCAATTTGTACTTTAAAATCTACTTTTTCAAAAGGCACAGAAGGTTGGAGTATTTAACCAGACTCCTGGGCCTTTATGAGTTATAAGCAGCATTTGTACAACATCCTAAGAAAGCTTAAAGCATATGTGAATATTAATTTGAGTGGTATTGCTTTAAGAAAAGACCGTAATTTTTACTTACATGGTGTGATTCTGTGGAATATGCTTTTCTTCCCAAATTCCATTTATTCAGACCAGATCTTGTGTCAAGTAATGGAAACCTAGTTGTCGATATTAACCAAAGTGTATAATTTGTTGCAAAGACACTTATACCAACTATGTCCAAAGAAAAACATCCCATGTCTGGGATTTTGGAAGGTGAGAGACCCGAGGAGCCTAGAAGTTATTATTGAATTTTGTGGTCGTCTCAGTTCACCACCATTAACCAGACACAGACACGGATTGCACGTCCTTTTTTCTTAGTGAAATTTCTCTGTATGTGGAGAACAATAGAGACATATTCATGGAGAGAGGGAGGAAGAAGGGGAGGAGTTGGAGGGGAGAGGAGAGAAGAGGAGAGAAGAGGAGAGGAGAAGGAGCTCAGTGGATGAATCTATTCTTTGTGAGGTACAATCGGTTGAGATACAGTGTTAAGGACATGTGGACAAACGTGGCCATGGTGGCCCTTATTGAAGAATTGCAAATTTCATGATCTCCTTGTTTTTCATTGCTGAGTAGTAGTCCACTGTGTAAATGTACCCCAATTTCTGTATCCATTTCTCTGTTTCAGGGACATCTGGGTTGTTTCCAGCTTCTGGCTATTACACGGTTGAGCAAATGTCCTTGTTGTATAGTTGAGCGTCTTTTGGATATATGCCTAGGAGTGGTATAGCTGGATCTTGAGGAAGCGCTATTCCTAGTTGTCTGAGAAAGCGCCAGATTGATTTCCAAAGTGGTTGTACAAGTTTACATTCCCACCAGCAATGGAGGAGGGTTCCCCTTTCTCCACATTCTCTCCAGCATGTGTTGTCAGTCTATAAGTGGGGTCCCTAGTAAGGGAGCAGGAACTTTCTCTGGCATGAACTCAGTGACAGGCTCTCTGATCACCTCCCCCGGGGGGGGGGTGCAGCTTTCCCTATCCACAGAGGAAAACAATGCAACCAGTCCCCCAAAAAATAAATAAATAAAAGAATCTGTATTAAAAAATAATTTCAGGTTCTATCTATTCCATTCCCCCTTCCTAGGGATAATCATGCATTCCCCTGTACTCTTTGATCCCTCCTTGTTACTTAGCCTCTCTGGGTCTGTAGATTGTAGAGTTATTCTTTACTTTTCAATTAATAGCCATGGTTTTTGTTTTGTTTTGTTTTGGGGGGGAGGGTCTGAGTTACATCACTCAGGATGGTTTTTTTCTAGTTCTATCAAATTGCTTGCAAATTTCATAATGTTATTTTTTTTTAAACAGCTGAGTAATACTCCATTGTGTAAATGTACCACATTTTTTTATATCAGTTCTTCTGTTGAGGGATATCTAGGTTGTTTCCAGTTTCTGGCTATTGTATATAAAACTGCTATGAACATAATTAAGTCAGTGTCCTTATGGTAGAATGGAGCGTCCTCTGGGTATATGCTCAGGAGTAGTAAAGCTGGGTCTTGAGGTAGACTGACTTCCAATTTTCTGAAAAACTGCCAAAGTGATTTCCAAATTGGCCGTACACGTTTGCACTCCCACCAGCAATGGAGGAGTGTTCCCCTTGTTCCACATACTAGCCAGCATGTGCTGTCACTCGTGTTATCGATCTTGGCCATTCTGATAGTCCTAAGATGGAATCTCAGAGTCATTTTGATTTACATTTCCCTGATGGCTAAGGATGCTGAACATTTCTTAACATTTTTCATTTTTCTGCCATGTGAGATTCCTCTGTTGAGAATTCTCTGTTTAGCTCTGTACCCCATTTTTTAAATTGGATTGTTTGGTTTGTCGATGTCTAGTTTCTTGAGTTCTTTATATATTTTGGAAATTATTCCTCTGTCAGATGTAGAGTTGGTGAAAATTTTCCCATTCTCCAGGCAGCCATTTTGTCCTATTGGTGATGTCCTTTGCTTTACAGAAGCTTTCTAGTTTCATGAGGTCCCATTTATTAAGTGTTGATCTTATTGTCTGCACTATTGGCATTCTGTTCAGGAAGTTGTCTCCTGTGCCAATGTGTTCAAGGCTATTCACCACTTTTTCTTCTATCAGGTTTAGTGTATCTGGTTTTATGTTGAAGTCTTTGATTCACTTGGACTTGACTTTTGTGCAAGGTGATAGATATGGATCTGTTTGAGTTCTTCTGTATACTGACATCCAGTTAGATCAGCACCATTTGCTGAAGATGCTTTGTTTTTCCCATTGTGTGATTCTGTCTTCTTTATCAAAAATCAGGTGTCATAGGACTGTGCATTTATATCTGGGTATTTGATTTGATTACATTGATCAACTTGTCTGTTTTTAATGCCAATATCATGCTTTGTAGTAGAGCTTGGCAACAGAATAGATATCGAAGGTGGAACTGGGAGCAGGTGGAGATGGGAACAGAAGGTATCAGATATGGGAAAGATAGAGAGAGATAGTTCTAGAGGAACACCTGAAATTGGGGAGGGGGCATGCATCTGGGAGGTAAGATGGAAACCTAGTACAATAAAAACTCCCAGTAATCTGTAGGTGACCTAAGGAATCTTAGTCTGACTTAAGACCCCTGGTAACAGGGAACACAGAGCCTGAACTGGCCATCTCCTATAACCAGGCAAGACCTCTGTGGAGGGATTGGGACGCCAACCCAGCCACAAAACCTTTGACCTACAATTTGTCCTGCCTACAAGATGTGCTGGTATAAAGGTGGTACAGAAATTGTGGCCAACCAATGTCTGACCCAGCTTAAGACCTATGCCACAAGACCCATGCCTGATGCTTCTTGGAGAGCCCTGACCTAGAGGCTGGATAGCACAGAGACCTAGGGCAAAACAAAACAAAAAACAATGAAATGATTCCTAATGATATTATGCTATACTCATAGCTTGGCATCTAGCCTGGTTGTCCTCAGAGAGGCTTCCTACAAACAGGGAGTCTGAATGGGTTTGACCTAGGTCGTTTGTATATGTTACAGTGTGTGCCTTGGTCTTCTTGTGGACCTCAGTGAAAGCAGTGGCTGTCTCTAACTCTTTTGCCTGCCTCTGGGACCCTTTTCCTCTATGGGGTTGTCTTCCCTAGCCTTAATATGAGGAGAGGTGCCTAGTCTTACTGAAACTTAATATGCCATGTTAGGTTGCTATCACTGGGAGGCCTGCTCTTTTCAGAAGGGAAATGGAGGAGGAGTAGATTAGGGAAGAGGGGAAGTGTGTGTGGGGGGGAACTGGGAGGAGAGGAGGGAGAGGAAACTGTAGTCCTGTGTAATATATAAGAGGATAGATAATAAATAAATGAATAAGTAAATAAACGAGAATGGCAGGCAGGTGGAAATAAGTACTTGAGAAGTAGGAAAACGTGGATCTCCCTTAGTTTGAGGCCAGCTTTGTCTACATAGTGAGTTCCTGAACTACATAGTGAGACTTTGTCTCAACATTTTTTATTTTAACCCTGCAGGTATTAAAGCAGATGCCGAGACTTATAGCCAAACTTTGGGCAGAGTGCAGGGAATCCTGTGAAAGAAGTGGGAAATAGTAAGACCTGGAGAGGACAGGAGTACCACAAGGAGATCGACAGAACTAAAAAATCTGAGCCCAGGGGTCTTTTCTGAGATTGATACTCCAACCAAAGACCATTCATGAAGAAATAATAAATAAAAGAATAATACATAAAAAAAGAGAGGCAAGTGGAAGGAAAACAAGTGATGTCCTGGCAAAGATGCCATGACTGACAACATCATGTTAAGGTATGAAAACCGTGGCTTACATTTGTTTATTTTTGAAGACATTCAATAATCAACCAAAGTGGGATTAGATGCTGGCAGCACAGCAACTGCCCTGGGACTTTGAGACTGTTGCTATTTAGTTGCTCTTTTCTCAATGCAGGTACTCGCAGGTCTTTATCTTCTTCATATTCGATCTGGTTGGAGCTCAATTATTGGTACTCAACGTTTTCCTTCAGAATCTGTAAAGGAAGAAAAACAGAGAAAGATATAACTCCCTTTTAAAATGCACAGTAGCTTCTATTTCTTCCCCCTCTTCCTCCATCCACTGGATTCCTGTGTTCAGTTTGGCTCAGTGACTGAGAGGGGACATGTGTGAAACAGCCACCAGATCCTCAGTAACCATTTCCACATGGTAGTGTAAATTCTGGCTTCCTTCCGGACACAGCTATGTCTCTGTGTGTGTCTCCTCGCCTATGCTCCTTGTTCTGAACTGCATATGCATCTGTGGTCTTGGTTCCTCTGGCCTCTGGGCCTTGTCTTTCCTTGGTGCCCCAGTTCTAGCCCTCCACAACCAGCTCATTCCAAAGCTGTGCTTTTCAGGACACAAAGTGTCCCGGATTGTGTCCACTGGACATATGAATACAAGGGTGGAGTTGTGAGTGAACATCCTGATTGGTCGGCCACATGCAAGTCCATATCAACTTGTGTTCATACAAAATGGGGAGAACTCAGTGAAATGCTTTGGCAAAGGGAATTCACATGGCCCAACACATTTCCCAGCTCATTCTATTATTCAACCTGATGGAAGGAAGAGATTCTCCTGGCACAGCCTTTGTCTACCACCTACCACTTGTGGTCTTTCCTGAAGGGACCTGGTAATTCATATATGATTCCTCTGCAGAAAGAAGAGAACCAAAAGAATATTTAAAGCTCATTGACTGTTGCAGCCATTCTCGTTTTCTCCTATCTCAGTCCTTCCTTCCCCATGGAGCTTCCCCGGTGGCCTTGCTCTATTAGGGGCAACAAAGTGTGAGGTCACACCAGTATGGAGCGTTGCTCTATGGCAACAGCTCTCTCCTGGCCCCACAGACAATAGAACAAACCACTGTCTGGTCAGATAACTCTGTTGCTACCTTCTGATAACTTCCCACGAATGCTGGCTTCAAAATAGAAGTCACTGGGCAACTGCTCAGTGGTGCCAGCTTCCTTCTACAAAGAGGAAATGAGGTGAAGGAATAGTAAAAATAGGAGCACACTAGATTGTACCTGTGCTGGGTGCTGTGTATGCAGACTTGGAAACCATGCTTGCTTCTGTGTCAGTATTCTAAAGTTTTCTCCTACTCCCCAATTCAGCTACTGAGAACAAAGTTCTCAGCGGCCATGAGATTTCTGACTTGGGTCTCTCAGGCCCTGTCCTCCTCACCAACCTTCTGAAGAAGATTCCCCCATTTGCCCTCTTGGTTATTTTGAGCTTTGTAAAGGAGACTTAAATAGAGAAGTGAAAAGAGCCATGCAGATGGCATTAGGACTGAGCTAAGGTGACTTGGCAGTTTGAGGTATGATAAGAAAGTGGTCTTGGTATGAAAGCAATCACTGGTGTTCTTCTCCCTCTTCCTCAGGATGTAGGTGTAGGATGTGAAAGTGAGTTGTTACTGAGCCCTTCTTACCACTACCTCATGTCTACAACCAGCCAACAGTAGCCCTGCCCATGTGCTCCACTGACTCACCATCCAATCCATCTTGTTCCTTTTCTCCATACAGGGCCATACTGGATTGCGCATTTTCTGCATCCAGGACTATACTAGTTCTAGATTCTGAAACCAAAATTTAAAAGAGTCAGTATTCAAAAATAATCCTGGGAGATATTCTGAATCAGTGATTTTTCAAACTTTGTGCTAAGATCCACAATAAAATGTGTGTGTGTGTGTGTGTGTGTGTGTGTGTGTGTGTGTGTGTGTGTGTGTGTATGTGTTTCATATCATAGCGCAGTTCATGCATTTGTGCACGTACATACAGATTACCTTGGTGTATAGTCTAAAGGCCTTTAGATTAAGTATTAAATTATTTGAAGAGATTTCATAGCCCTCTACATAAATCTTCTCACTGATGAGTTAAGATCTCCAAACTGAGAGGTGCAAAGCTCTTATTATTTTTGATTTTTTGAATTTGGGAATATATGGGACAGTGGGTTTTAATATTTGGAGGGGATGCAAGATACAAAGGTAACAAAGTAAAGAGCAATATAGACCTTTGTTAATAAAAATCAGTGTATACCACATCATATTCTTTCACAAGACACTCTATAATCAAGTATAGTTGGAAAATTTAGGACCAGTTACCAGTCAATGAGTCAAAATATAGGATGACAGTTTTGTAGCACTTTCTATAAAAGAAAATTATAGCCCTAGTCTTCCAAAACCACACAGCCACCCAGAGGACCAGTAAATTTTAAGATAAAAGAATCCAAGTTAAAACCAGCTGCCCCTTGGACTTCTCCAGCCTGCAGCCCCCACCTTCATTCTGCCTCTAGGCTGTGATTATTTTGGCTCTGTCCCTGGAACTTGATCACCAGCCAAGCTCTCAATTGCCTAGTCACACTCTGCCCCCACCCCACTAAATCCTCTTTGGTCTGAACCAAGGGCCTTCGG
>NW_026593286.1:26951936-26979417 GCF_907164565.1 Psammomys obesus | reverse complement strand
TTTTTTTTTTTAAATAAAAAAATAGAACAAAGTAAAGAGGGGAGGGGAGGAAAAGTGAAGGTAATGGGGTTAACTAGGATCAAAGTTCTTTATATATATATATATATGCATACATATATAACCCATTATTAATATGCATTAAGTTAAAAAGGATTCTAAGAGGTGATTAGAAATATAGATACATGAGTATTTTAAAATATGGCATTAATGTTTTCATCATGTGTTTGCTTTTGTATTTTTAGGTGACACAGAGAAGAATATTCATAAACTTCATGTTTTGAATACTTGTCTGAAACTTGATGAAAGTTCTTATAACAAAGGTATTCCTGTACCGTTGCCACAGCTGCCACCATCACTGTCATATCCAAACGAGAAGGTTGCAGAGGTGCTCAGTAGCCTTCTTGAAGGTGAAGGGTGCTTCTCAAAAAATGTTCAGTTGCCACATAATTATCACATTGGTATGTGTTTCCCTTCATTTTTTAAAAATTGATTTTGTTTGTTCTGACCAAAGATTAGGAGATGATATTCAAACATGAGTACTACATTTCCATCATTTTTACTCATCTCTTTCCCCCTGCAACTCCTGTGCCCCACCACTCCTTCTCAGATTCATGACTGCTTCTTAATTACTGTTATATGTATATGCACACGCACACACACATATATGTTATGTGTTGTCTATATCTATACACACGGACATCTATTTATATACACAGAGCTTGCCAAGTCTATTTAGTGTTGCTTGTTTGTGTTTTTATTTACCACGGACCGCTTGGGACTAGATAACCTGTCTGGAGGCTTGTTCCTGGGGAAAATTGATTCTTCTTCAGCAGTCATTAACTGCTTGTAGCTCTCCATCTAGCGGTAGGTGTGTGGGAGATTTTCCCCATCCATATTGGCATGTCAGCTGGTGGTGGTGTCATGCGGGTCTTATTTAGGTGGCCATATTGTTAAGATTTCCCGTCACATGTAGAGACACTGTCTCAGCAGATACCCTGGTCCTCTGGTTCTTGCAGTCTTCCTATGCCTTCTTCTGAGATGTTCCCTGAGCCTTAGATGTAGGGACTGCTCTGTAGATGGACCACCTGGGGTTGGGCCTACCATAGTCAGTTGTTCTCTGTATTTGGAATAGTGGCTTTCTGTAAGAGTCTCCACTTCTTTACAAGGAAGTTTCTTTGAAAATGGGTAAGATCTGAGCTTATCTGTAGGGAAGAATAAGTATGTGTGATACAGTTAAAATTATACTTAGGAAAGTGGCAGTAAAAGTGACCTCATCAGGCACATGTAGTTGGCTAGGTTTATAGTACTAGACAAGGATCCCCTCCAATTGAGCAGGACTTAAGTCCAACTAGAAAGGTATTGTTTTCCCCCAAGACATAGGTGCCACTATTGCACCTTTGGAGCTGTCTTCCCATGCTGGTCATTATTGTTTGTAGGCTTCACATCTGGTATGACTATTGACTGCCTTTCTCTCTTGGAAGTTTGCATAGGACCTTTGGATAGTGAGAGCTAGGGAGGAGGCTTGCAGATCAGTTCTAGCTCAATTTCTCCTAAGTCTTATATGTGCAGTGTCTTCAGTAGGATCTTACCTATAAGTTCTAGGAGGCAGCGAAGGGCAACCACAATAGCTGATATTATTTTGAGACTCTCTTTGATTCCTCTGACCAACAACTCAGGAAATTTCCCATGCCTGGCACGAGGTTTATTAGTCTTTGGATCCTTGCTCTATATAATTTCCTAGTACTGTAACTTTAGGAAAGTAACTATCCTAGCTTCTTTGTTTGAGCTTTGTTTGAAAAGGGCAACAACAATAGTTCTTATAGAATTAATTCTATGACAAATAAATGAAATTCTACATGTAAAATCTGTACATTATTGTCTGCCACATTATACATTCTCAGTTTTATTTTAGTTATGTTGTCATTCTTTTCTGGTGCTGTTGGTATTAGACTTTTGATATATAGAAATCACTTTGAGCAGAGTGTGAGAAATTAATATCAACATTTAATTTTTTTTTTTTTCAGATTTTGAAATCAGAATGGATACTAACAGAACCCAAGTATTTTCATTTTCTGATGGAGATTCAACTTCTACCACAAACATGCAGAGGTAGTTTATATATACTCATTTGCTGGGCATTCTGATTTAAATTTTTAATAAAGAAAGACTTTGTATTAAATTGCAGTATCAAAAAGACCTTATCAATGTATGTAGCTTGCAGTATAATAGGGGCTTTCACACATGTGAATCTTCTGCATGTGGCTGAATACAACAGACTGGAGTCGAAACACCTGCTGAATCAGATGTTTTAAATAAAGTAGCATGTAAAGATAACAGTTCAGTAAGACAATGTTAACATAATTGAAACTATTGGAGCAGTATAAACCTCAGCCAAGATAATACAGTGACCATAAACTTGAGGCATCAAATACCCAATTCTTTCACCCTTCCTGCTGGTCTTTTCTTCATAGCTTTATAATTAGTGTTGTTTGTGGCTCGGAGCACAGTAAAGCTAACCTCAGTCGTTTCCTTGACTCATGTGCTTCTGGGAGAAATATGTCAGACCATGAAAAACAATGTCCTGCCTGTTGAGGAGAAGCATAAGATCATGGATTCATTCCACACACATCTCTGCTGTGCCAGCCTTTGTGGGAAGGTTCTGCTAGGCCCGTGGGGCACACAAAGATGAGTCAGATGATTTGCCCCAGGGAACTTAATGCCAGGCTACTCTCCCATACAGGCTCATGCATACAGTAGAGAGGAGTGGGAAAAGTCTCTAAGGATTCAAACTCTTACCTGCTCATCCCACCGTTCACACAGTGTTCTGTCTTTTCCCATTTCTGCATCTGTCTGGCTTATTCCTTAGTTATATTTTTAAGTGTCATGTTATCCAGGTGCCCTTCAGAAAGCCTTCTCTGACCCCACTGAAGTTGCATTTCCTCTTACTCTATGGTTCTGACATAAAATGGCAATATAGCACTTGGCAGCATAAAGTGCTGGGAAGTGTGAAAGCTGAGCGGTCTCCTCTTCCAAAAGCCAGTATCTAGGAGAAGACAAGGGTACACGTATCTTTTGTTATTTTCTTTGTTCTCTCAATGAACTTTCAGAAAGCAGAGAATGATGAGAATGAAAGCATGGCTTTCAGCTTTGCATACAGACTTCCCTATTGTCTTATGGTTTTCTTGTGTTTGGTCTTAAGTTGGAAGATTGTATAGCATTTGCCATTGCCTCCACCACTGGCTTTACTAAATAATTATATTTGGGTCAGAGCTTAGCAGTGCCCCAGAAATCCTTACAGTGGGTGTTTCTGTGTCAGGAAGTTTTCCTCCTTAGAAAGTAAAGCCATTCATAAAGAAGGCTGGTACATAATTATGTAAAACATTATGTCAGGTTTGGGTTTACAAAGTAGTTGTTGTACACTGCGTTGTCTGCAGAGGCCAAGTAACAGAAGTGAAGGACAGAAGAAGTGGCGAGAACAAAGACCATGAGGAGTTTGGCCTGAGCTCCCAAGAGCAGGAGGCAGCAAAATCCAGATGCTCACCTATCACTGTTCATGTTCTTTTGTTTTCTTTTCAGAGTAGCTGTGCTGTGTGTTCCTAAGTCTGTTTACTGTTTGAATTCACAACACCCCAGAGGATTGTTTGCTATGAAAATTCGACATTTGAATGTAATGGGTTTCCATGTGATCTTGGTAAGGAAAAAAATATGAACGGACTATTTCTTGTGTTCGTGTACTCTCCCAGTGGAGTACACTACTGTAGAGTGCTGTGCACTCTCCCAGCTGCCAGCTGCTGTGGCTGAAGGTGGTCACTGGGGCTCCTGGGGGGCAGTCAGCCTCATGGCAAGTCACTTAGCTATTGTTTTCTGTCAGAAGGAACATTCTAGTGTGTGATTTGGCTTCGACTCAGTTGGGTATTGTCTTCTACTAGGGAGTTTATAGGTGGTATCTGGTCAGCCTTAATCTCTTTTTAATGAAGAAGAGAATAAATAATACATTTCCTTACTAAATTTAAGACACAAGAAATCACTTCCAATTTTCAGGTTACCCTGAACAAGGAATGATGTTAAGGCTTTTGTTTTCTGTGAGACTCTTCAGTGTATGCTTGCTGCCTGGAAACCTGGAAGATTCTTCTCTTAGGCTGCCCTTTGACCCTCAGCATCACAGCTTTTCTTGAACAGCCTTTCTCATCTCCCTGTCAGTAGCCTGGACCTTTCTGATGATCTTTGGCTTTATCTAAGCGCTTCTCATATGGTCCTGCACACTGCGAAGTGCACACACCCAGACCTCCCATTATGGTGCTCCAATAGTCAACAGAGGTTGGGCGCAGCGTCCTAAGGTTTGATGTGGCTCCTTCTGCTAATGTGCTGTTTAAGTTTGGAAATAACTTTGCACTGTTCAGAGAGCCCTTCAGTGTTAACTCCTTCCCTCCTTCCCAGACTTATTAGATTTAGTATATGAATATTTGCCTGGTGACATTTAAGTTTTAAAAACTGGCTTGCTACTACTTTGGGCTTAGATCTCTAAAGTAGCTTTTATTTTATATGTTATCATTTCCTCACAAGCTGGTTTTTGTTTTGTTTTGTTTTGAAGATCAATAACTGGGAGCTGAGAAAACTAAAGATGGAGGATGCGGTCACCTTCATGAAGACGAAGATCTATTCAAATGATGCACTTCCCGCTAGTGGTGCGGCTGTGCAGAGCATGGATTAAGGCAGACTTATTGACGCACACACAGTTGGAAAGATGACTTTAATAAAGGCTGTGATCCAGTCATCAGTGAAATAAGCTGGCTGATCTCTGTAACTGATACTTCAGGTCAGGCTAAAGACGACCTTACGGACGGAAGACGTGTTGACACTGGTGTTCTAGAATACACATAAAAATACTACAGAAGGGCCATTCTTCCAACTACGTCTTGCTCCCCTGACTGCCCACATGTGTGGTGTATCCAAGAGCTATCTGTTGTCATCTGTTGTGAGACTTGGGTTTTATCCTTCAGGTCACTCTGTGGCTAGAAAGCATTTAGACCAGGTTCTCCAGCAGTAGCTCCTGCAAGAATTGGTAGCATGTAGAATATGGGTGAGGGGTCTGGGGTCACACCCACACAGGTATATGAGAGTGCTGTGCACGTATAGAGCATGTCGCAAGTACTACAACAGGAGAAACAAGCGAAGTAATCCATACTTGTTAAAATGGATAGGCTGTCAGTTAACATTTCTGAGGTGATTTTCTTTATCCTTGCCCCTTCCACATTCCATGAGATTTTAAAAATTAAATACATAGCTAAACTGTGGACCAGGCATAGGTACTACTTTTAAATTCTGTCTGCTTCATCCTTTGTTAAGGTCTGAACATTTAGTTCGTGATGTGTGTGTGTACCCACTGATGGTGGGTACGGTAGTATGTGTGTGGTATAACTCTGCCTTGGGTTCCATACACAAGAAGGTATTATTCTACCTAAACATCCGAGATGTGCCGTTGTTGGATTGTCTTCCTGTTTGCGTGGCCTGGCTAAGTGATTGTTTGTATTCTGTTTCATTATATTAAAAACCCTTTGAAGTCTAGCAGCTCTTAGATGCTCTGTAGACTTTCATTTCCTCCTCTTAATGTGGAGAAGTTATTTGTCAAATCTGCAGATAGCAAGGCAGGCTAGGGTTTGAATGCGAGCTGACACATGCTTATAAGAATTGTTGAGGATTCCCCCAGCTGGCCAATTAAGAAACCACAGTGCCATGACAACAGCTGTCAGGTTTTATCAATGTGTCCAGATGCATGTAGAAAGGTCAGAGCTGAAAGGAAGTTTAGTTTTAGTGATCTCTAAGTGGACCCCTCCCCCACCACCATCCCCACCCCCCACTTTACAGATAAGGAAGTTAAGGTCCTAGGAATTTCAGTTTTCTGAGTTGAGGTCATGCCATTGATTTCCACACTTTCTCATCCTCTGCCGCTCTGCAGCGTGGGTCCCTGGAGGTCTGGCTTCTGGTTCCATATTGGACATTGTCTAGCTTTGTGTGTATTTAGCCAAGTGATCTAACCTTTATAAGCCTTAGAGTGAGATGGGAATACAGTTATTAAGGAACCTAAGGTTCATTCTTTAAATGTTAAGTGTCCATCAGCTTTTTCTAGTGGCTAATGGTAATGTACCATCTAAGGACTGGGCACATTTATGGAAACTTTATCTGCCGTTTCAAGAAGTAATTTTGGCTGGCTGACATGCACATTCAGGGCATTCATTTCTCTTCTACTAGTGTTCTTCATGGTCAGTACAGAATCAGGCTGAGAATTAAGAAAAATCTTCAGTCTGTTAGTGAAGGCAAGCACAAAAGACTGAGCTGTTTTCACCTCTGAGACCAGCAGTTTTGTTTCTGTTTTTTGGTTTTTGTTTTTTTTCCCCCTTTAAAAATTACAGTGCTGATGAAGATGAGACAAACACTTACATAGGCTGCTGGCAGATTATAAATTAATGTGATCTTTCTGGAATATACTTCTTTTGTATTTAAAGAAAATGACTGCACTAAAGTATAACTTTATAATAAATCGTATAAAGCTTATAGTAATAATAAGCTTATGATAAATCTGCTTATGTAAAATACAGTTTGACACTTGGACATATGCACACATGCAGATACACTTAGGAAACCATCACCACAATCATGTCAACGTTCATTGCCTCAGGTTCTCTGCCTGTTCCTGTCTCCTGGAAACCATATAGAGGATGATGGTGTTCCCACTGGCCTGGTCGCAGGTATTTGAAGTGTGTATTCTCAGGTAGGTAGAAAAAAGAATTTGCTTATACAGGAAGAAATCAATGAAGCCCAGAGTATCCAGGAAGTTATTAAATACTGCTTTTGTGAAATTACAAGTTATTTTATATATAGAACCACTAGTGAGAGGTTTGATCTTGCTACCTATATGTAGCACATGTCAAGTCGTGTGCCGAAATACCCAGCTCTAATTCTTATTATTTTGTTTTTGTTTTTCAATACACAGTTTCTCTGTGTAACAGAGCTCTGGCTGTCCTGAACTTGCTTTGTAGCCTGGGCTAGTCTCACAGCGATCCACCTGCCTCTGTCTCCCGAGTATTGGGATTAAAAGTGCACACCACCATCATAAGCCACATAAAACTCTTGAACAGGACACTTTGATAAGTCCTTCAACTTCCTGGTAGTAACCACTGACGAGGAACCATCCATAAAAGTAGCTGATGCAACAAGGTGGAATTGTCAAAGCTGCTGTTCCCCGAACTGTCTGGCTGCTGTAAGGTCCTGTGTCCATGGTGGCTCACTCAATAGCAGGTGGCTTGTGTTGCTGCCTAGGATGTGGGACACTTGACTTCAAATGACAGCACGGCAGCAGGGGCCCCGTGCTCCTCATACTGTTGTCCTTATGGACTGAGCCGGTGGACATCAACCCACTTACCTGGTAGCTGTAAGTGAGCTAGCTCCTCAGTTTCCAGGTGGCCCACAGCTGGAATACCAAAGTCCTCTTGGTGAGAGGAGTTCAATGAGGTCTTGGCATACTTGTGGCTGATATGTGTGTGTATGCCCTCTCTCACCAGTGGGCCTAGAGAAATGGCTGGGCAGCTAAGAGGGCCGACTACTTTTGCAGAAGACCTGAGTTTGCTTCCCAGCACCCAACTCAGATGCTCAAAACTGCCTGTAGCTTCAGCTCCTGGGGATCTGACGCCCTCTTCTGGTCTCTATGGGCACTGCACTTACATGCACATACCCATAGACAACTATAAACTCTTTAAAAATATACATGTGGTGAGCTGAGCAAGAGAAGATCACGCTTCTCTTCACTTGCAATAGCTAGGACCAAAGGCTTCTTGAAGCTGGTTTGACGTGAGATCTTACTCTCATCATGTGATTGTCAAACTTTCAGCTCAGTGGCCTTAGAAAAGTCATTACTTTCCATGTTCAATGCAGAAAGGAGAAGGTGTGGAATTAAGTACAAGTAAAACTTCCATCTTTTTATAACGAAGTTGAAGGGAGACAGTGTCAACATATTGGGAACCTTTATAGTATTGATGTTGCTTAAACTCATTAGAAAAATGCTATTTCCTGGGTGGTGGTCGCACACACCTTTAGTCTCAGCACTCAGGAGACAGGGGCAGGCGGATCTCTGTGAGTTTGAGGCCAGCCAGGTCTACAAGGGGAGTCCAGGACAGCCAAGGCTACACACAGGGAAATCCTGTCTCAAAAAAACAAAACAAAAAGGAAAGAAAGAAGAATACTATGTTGTAATTTTTTAAAACTTGATTTTACTTATGTGGAGTAAGAGGAAAACTTTGTAGCATGTGTTCGCTCTCTCTTATGTGGATTTGGGGGCTTGAACTCAAGTCATCAGGCTTGCACGGCGATGCTTTTACCCACTCAGCCATCTCACCAGCACCACTTCTATATCTCTTTGAAAGCTTAGCTTGAGGAAGACCTCATATTGAAGAAAATTGAAAGTAAAGGAAGCTGAAGGACAGTGCAGTTTGAAATCCAGAATGTGAGATTTATTGTTCCCGACGTTCCTGCAGGCTGCGGTTGAAATGGGGGTCCCGTAGAGTCTGATCCTGAGGTCAAGCTCCTGATGCGCCTGCGCTTTATCCAGTGGCCCCAGGGTAGAGCTCTGTTCAGCCTGGAGAGGAAAGTCCCTTCTGGTATTTTCCTAGACGTTTTCCTATGCTGTAGCCATTTTTTAAAGCATACTACCGTGCCAGGCAGAACACATCGCCCACACTATTCTTCAGTGAGATTTAGGGAAGCTGGGAGCATGAAGGAAAACTAAAGCTGTACAGTCACGTTTGTTTGTCTTTAGAATGCCGGTTCAAAATTACTTCTGCATTTATTTGCTCATTTCCTACTTAACCCACTGGCAATGATAAGGAAGTAGTATTTATATATTTTTATTTATTTATTTGAGACTCTCATATGAGTTTTGTATTTAGACAGTTTCTACCCCTCCTTCCTTCAACTATTCCTGCTCCCTCTTATTTCCTTTCAAATTCATGACTTCTTTAATTATTGTTACATATATATCCTACATATATATCCATCTACTTGCACACACACACACACACACACACACACACACACACACACACACACACAACCTGTTAAGTCCGTTTAGTGTTGCTCATATGTGTGTACGTGTTTAGGGTTAAGTACTTGGGACTGGATGCCCTGTCAGGGGCCTCGACCCTGGAGAAGATCCATCTCTCAGCTGTTGATTGCCTGTAGCGCTTCATCTAAGGTTGGCTCTTGTGCAATTTCCCTCAACCATGTTGACATGTCAGCTGGTGGTGTCATTATGCAGTTCTTGTTTAAGCAATCATATCTTGAGATTCATAGGAGTGGCTTCCCTGTCACTTGCCTCACAGCAGGTATCCTGGTGCCCTGGCTCTCATACTCTTTCTGCCCCTTTTCTGCGACATTCCCTGAGCCTCCGCTTAATCACCCTTTCTATACGTGTATATAAATATATATGGAAACTTCTGCAGTAGTAGGTCTCCGTATGGCATTTTCAAATATCTTACCGTTCCTGTACTTCTCTATCCTGGCCTCCCATCCCCTCCCTCATTTAACCCTTCCCATTCCATTATTTCCCTTTACTCTCAAACCACCTATGAGCTATCCCTCCTCCCTTGAAATCCTATTCCCACCCTGGCCTTATTAGTCTCTTGACTTCTGTGAGTGCTCCAGTTGAAACAGGCATATGCGAGTAGTCAACCAGCATGAACAATCAGGAGACATTCAGCATTTGTCTTCTGGTGCTGGGTCACCTCACTCAGAATGATTATTCCCGGTTCCATCCATTTACCTGTGAGTTTGATCGTTTCATTTTTCCTTTCATCTGAGTAATATCCTGTTGTGTAAATGTACCACATTTCCATTATCTGTTTGTCAGCTGATGGACATAGTGGCTCTTTGTGCTTTTTGCTCTTGTGAAGAGGGCAGCAATGAACATGGATAAGCATGTCCTGAGTACAATGACAAAGATTCCTTTGGGAATATACCCAGGAATACAATAGCTGGATCATATAGTAGATCTATTCCTTATTTTTTTGAGGAAACTCCGCACTGGTTTCTATAGTGGCTGCACCAGTTTGCACCCCCATGAACAGTTAATATGTCTTTACCTTTCCTTACAGTCAGAATTTCCTTTTGTCTTTAAACACACACACACACACACACACACACACACACACACACTGTTCCAGCTGGTGTACAATTTAAAATTGAATTTCCTGACTGCTAAGGATGTTGAACATTTGTATTTCTTCTTTTGAAATTTTTCTGTTTAGTGCCATGCTCCATTTTTTTTTTTTTTTAATTTGAGGGTTTTTGTTTATTTTTTTTTTCTATTTTTTTTCAGGGTTTTTTTTTTTTTGTATATTCTAAAGATGAATACTTTCAAATATGTAGCTGGTAAAGATTTTTTCTCCTTTTCTGTAGGCTGCCTTTTCTCCCAAATGGTAGTGCCCTTTGCTGTACAGGAGTTTTTAAATTCCATGTGGTCTCATTTGTCAGTTGTTCCTAGTGTCTGTGCTACTAGGGTCCTGTTCAGGAAACCTTCTCGTGCCTATAACTTGAATTGTTTCCCATACTTTCTCCTCTGCCAGATTCAGAGTATAGGGTTGTAAGTTGAGGTCCTTGATCCTTTTGGAACTGAGTTTCGTGCAGGAGATAAGATAGTTTTATTCTTCTACATATAGCCATCTAGTCTGACCAACATCATCTGGATTCCTTTCCCTCAGCTCTATGCCAAGACTGTGGGTCATGACTGCTTCCTGCTGCATAGCTCTGGTTGCTTCTTTCCTGTGTGCTGAGAAGTGACATAGGACCTTCATAATGGAGTGTCCATATCACAGTGGCAGTCACAATGGCTATCCTACAGTCACCACCACACAGTGGCCATCACAGTGGCTGACACAGTGACCATCAAAGACTTGCCGCAACACAATGGCCTTCACATTATGGTCATCAAGTAATGCTCATCACACAGTGGCCATGACACAATGGCCATCACATAGTGGCCACCATATGTTGTCCATTACACCTTGGTCATCACAGTGGCTATCACACAACGACCATCACACAGTGGTCAACACTACCTGGACATCCCACAGTGGTCATCACATGGGTTCTCAGTTATATTCCATTGATCAATGTGTGTGTTTAATGCCGGTAGCATACTGTGTTTTTAAAGATAAAAAATGAATTATGTATCTGTAAATTGCCTGTGCATGTTTATACAGGTTCCTGTGGAGACCAGAGGCGTTGGATTCCCTGGCGCTGGAGTTCCAGGAGGCTGTGGGCCACCTGACACAGTAGCAGTGGGACTCAAATATTCAGGAAGAGCGCAATAGCTAACTGCTAAGCTGCTAGCTAAGGTGCTGTGCTGGTTTTATTAGCATAGCTATGTAGTCTACATTGAAACCAACATGGTGGTATCTCCAGTGCTGTTATATTGTTCAGGGTTGTGTTAAGGATCCCAAATCATTTGTATTTTCAAGTGAGGTTTAAAATTATTATTTTTAAATTTCTGTGAAGCTGCACATTGGAATTCTAATGGGAAGTGAAAGCAATCTGTAAATTGTTTTTGGTAGGCTGGACATTTTCATAATACTAATCCTAATAATCCACAAGCAAGAAAGTCTTTCCATATTCTAGTACCTTCTTCAGTTTCTTTCTTCCTCGCTTTAAGATTGTACGTGTCTTTTACTACCTTGGTTAGGTTTATCTAAGATAATTTATTTTTTGAAACGGTGTGGATGGAACCCTTTCCCTGATCTCTTTCTCACTATGTTATGAGACTGGCAGGTAGGGAGGCGGCTGATTTTTGTGTGTTAATTTTGCATGCTTTTATTTTGCTGAATGTGTTCATCAGCTATAGGAGTTTTCTGGCAGAGTCGTTAGGGTCTTTTTTGTATATAATTGTCACCTGCAAATAAGGAAACGTTGACTTCTTCCTTTCCTGTGGATATCTCCTTTCTCTCCTGCTATTGGCCTAGAGAAGGTGGGAAGAACTGTAGTGAACCCAAGTGCAGAGAGTGGGTATCCTTGTCTTGCTACAACTTTTAGTGAAAACGCTTCAAGTTTTTCCTCCATTAAGCATGCAAATGGCTGTGTTGCGCATTGCATTTATTATGTTGAGATATATGCCTCATGTCTCTAAATTCTACAGGGCCTTTATTATGAAGGAGTGTTGGGTTTTGTCAATGGTCTTTTTTTTGTATCTAATCAGATGATCATGTGGTTTCTTTCCTTATGTCTACCTGGTGGATTTCATTTGTTGATTTACATATGTTGGACCATTCTAGCATTTCTGACATGAAGGTAACTTGATTGTGGTGGGGAATCATTTTGATGTGTTCTGAAATTAAATTTTCAAGTATTTTATTGAGAATTTTCATTGGAGGGATTGTCCTATAATTGTACTATTGTTGGATCTTTATCTGATTTTGATATCAGGTTAATAATGACTTCATAAAAAGAATTTGTGAGTGTTCCATCCTTTTGTATTTTATGGATTAATTTGAGTAGTATTGATGTTAGTTCTCCTCTGAAGGTGTCTAATTCTGTACTGAATCCATATGGTCCTGGACTGTTTTTTTAGTTAGACATTTTTAATTTGCTTCTGTGACATTTGTTACAGGTCTGTTTAAATTATTTATTTCTCATCAGCTTAACTTTGACAAATCATATGCATTTAGAAATTTGTGCATTTCTTTTGAGTTTTCCAGATTAGCAGAATATCATTTTTTGAGATTTTATTTTGTATTTGTGTCTGAGTGTTTTTGGCTGAAAGTGTGTACATGCTCTATGTGCGCGTCTCATGTCTAAAGAAGCCAGTAGGGGGCACTGGATGCCCTGGAACTGGAATTGCCCCCTGCTGTGGCCACCATGTTGTAAACCTGGTCCCTCTGTAAGAATAGCAAGTACTCTTAACTTCTGAGTTCCTGGAATATACAATTTTCGATTATGTCCTTTTAAGTCTGAGTTTCCTCAGTGTCTATTGCATTGTCTCTCTTTTCATATTCACTTGTATTTGTGTTTTCTCTCCTTCCTTTAGTTAGTTTGGCTAAAAGTTTAATCAATCTTTAATCTTTTCAGAGAGCTAACACTGTTTGGTTTTTTTATTTTTCTTTTCTATTTCATTGTTTTCAGCCTCAATTTTGATGTTCTCTTCTACAGAATTGCTTCGGGGTGATGTTTGTACAGTACATCATTACACTATTTATTGGAAATACCTCAGTTCTTTTGACATAAACACCTAGTGCTGTAAACTTCCCTCTTACGATTGCCTTCTTTGTGTCCTATTGACTTTGGCATATTGTGTTTACATTTTCATTCAATTCTAGGAATTTTTTCCCTCATTGATTACTTCTTTGACCTAATTATCATTCAGTAGGATGTTGTTTGATTTCCATGAGTTTATATACTTTCTGTTTCTGTTTTTTTTTTTTTTTTTTTTTTTACTGGTGTTAATATCTAACTTTGTTCCCCTGTGGTCAGATAGAATGCAGGCTGTTATTTCAGTTTTTCTGTATTTGTTGAGACTTCTTTTATGACATAGAAATTTTTGGTCAATTTTGTAGACAGTTCCATGGGCTGATGAGAAGAACGTGTGTTCTTTTAGTGTTTGGATGAAGTGTTTTGTAGGTGTCTATTTGGGTCCATTTAATTTATGGTATCTTTTAAAAACAATGTGTCTCTGTTTTGATTTTTCCCAGATGGCTGTCTATTCATAAGAATAGAGCATAGAAGTACCTATTTTCATTGTGTTGGAGTTAATCTCTAGTTTTATATCTAATCTATATTTTATAAACTTGGGTGCAGCTATTCTTAGAAATGTAAAGAATCTACTTTCAATAAAAGGAAAAATTTTAAAAAGAAGTATAATATCCTCTTGGTAGCTTATCTCTTTAGAGAGTATGAAGTGACCCACTATTCATTTCTGATGAGTTTTGTTTTGAAGTCTATTTTGTTAGGTATCAGAATATGTTTGTCTACTTGTTTCTTAGTTTCCTTTGCTTGGTATACCTTTTTCATCCTTTACCTCAAGGGGTTATCTATCATTGGTCACAAAGTGTGCCTCCCGAGGTCATCACATAGATGGACCCTGTTTTCTAATCCATTCTGCTCATCTGTCTTTTTTTCCATTGAGAAATTGAGTCTATTGATATGAAGAGTTATTATTGAAAGATGTATATTAATTCCCATCAATTTTTATGTGTGTGTTTACTTAGGCCTCTTTTGAGCAACTGTCCTGGTAGTGTATATTTATTCCCTGTGATCTCTTGGATGTGTTTATCCTTCTCTTCAAATTAAATTATTTCTTCCAGTATCCACTGTAGAGCTACTTTAATAGTAATAAATTACTCTAACTGTTTTTATCATAGCAGTTATTATTTCTCCTTTAATTTTAATAGATGGTTTTGCTGGGTATAGTACAGTCTAGCCTCAGAGTTGTGGTCTTTCAGAACTTGGAACACACCTTTCCAGGATCTTCTATTTCTGATTGGCCTACCTTTGTAAGTGACTTATTTTTTTTTCTCTGTTTTCAGTATTTTTTCCCTTAGTCTGTCTCTTCAAATATTTTGATACATTGTGGGGAGTCACTTTTCTTGTTCTATCTACTTGGTGTTCTGTAGGCTTCTAATGGCTAGATGGACATTTCTTGCTCTAAGTTTGGGAAAATTTCTCTGATTTTATTGAAAGTATTTTTATGTCCTCACTGTGGTATTCTTCCTACTGCTATTTCCATAATTCAAGGGTTAGATGCCAAAAGCTCATGTTTTTAAAAATGCCCCACCAACCTTCACTGAGTGATCCACCTCCTCTAGTTTGTCTTCCAAACTAGATTCTATTTTTGATGCGATCCATTCTGTGGGTGACATTTTCCACCAAGGTTTTTGTTTAGCTTATTGAGTTTTTGATATCCAGCATTATTTAAGTTTGGCTTTCTTGAGCAGTTGTATCTACTTACTGAATTCCATTTTTATATCTTGAACGGATTTCATTCAGTTCTTTGTACTTGTTGTCTTAGAGTATATTCATATCCTCTTTTAGTTGTTTGAATGTAGTTATAATCATTCTTTTGAATTCTTTGTCTGGAGGAGCTTCCAGATCATTCTCATTGGGGTTCATTACTATGAGATTCGTAACTTTGGAGGGGACCCATTATCGTGTTTGTTTTTTATATTAACTGTTATTTCTGCACAGGGACATGTGTATCTGAAACAGTTTGTTAGTTGCCTCTTTCTTTCATTTGCTCAAACCACCTTTCTTTTTTTTTTTCAGTGTAGGCTTGTGCAATATTCAGGAGAGGATTAAGTTGTAAGAAGGTTGCTGTTTTCTTTGGTGGAATTCATATTGAGGGCTGAAGATTTCATCTATAGTTTCTGGAGAGTTTGCTACTGTCAGCAGGGATGGACACTATCAAAGAGCCATCTTATTGCTGGTCTTCTGCTACCCTCTGGTGTGTCACTACAGGTCTGGTTGCTCTATGTTGATAAGTGACTGGCAGTTGGGGGCAGGGTTCTTTGGGAAGCTTGGTATGGAAGGAAATCTATGGGGTAAGGAGAGGCACCGAGTACTTGGAGCACCGGGGAGTGAGCTTCCCAAGGGAACAGTCATCTTACAGGGTGGGAAGGAATAGGCATAGTCTGAGGGATGGGAATAGGAGATCCTGGAAGAAGAGCTGGACAGTCTGGTAGCACCTGGAGGTGACATCTGGGAAGAGCTTAGAGGCCTGTATGGTGATCCAGAGTGATGTCTCTCCTAGTTCTCAGAAATCAGAGATCTCAGAGAAGATGGACTGTCTACAGGAAGCAGAAAGGAGCAGAGCCTAGCTAGCAATGCAGTGAATGGAGGACCCAGAGGGGCTGGGGACCTTTGGGGTCACAAGGAGCAGACCTAGCTACACATAACGTGTAAACACAGCCCAAGAATCCATCAACAGGTGAAGCTATAGCTCAAACTTATAATGTACATACAGTAGAATATCTATTACTGCACTTTAGAAAGAAAATACCAACATACCTAAAGAAAAGTAAAACATGTTCTGTGAGTCTGCTTTTGAGAGAATTTATACTTATAAAGGGTTGGGAGTATGGCTCCATGGTAGAACACTTGTCTGGCTTAGGGTCCTAGGCCAGCACCCAGTGCTGAACGAAAGTAACGATAAAATTAAATGAGGTCCTGTTCCACATAAGGAAATCTTGGGGAGCCCAGCTGACCAGTAGAACAGGAAGAGGCAGGCTTCCCTGGCAGTGTGAAGAAGTTCTAGAAAGGCCAGGAAGGCCCTTGAGATGGAAAGAATGGGCGAAACTGGCAGAGCAGGGAAGTCCTGAAGGAGTCTAGTAGGACTATTTGGTAGAAAGGATGACACCTAGTTGGAGGAATGGGAAGGAAGGCCCTCAGTTAATTTTTATCTTTAATGGTTTGTTTTTTTATTTGTTTTAAGCACTGGGTACTTGCCTAGGACCTTATGCATGCCAGACAAGTGTTCTACCACTGAGCCATACTCCCAGCCCTTTATAAATATAAATATTCTCAAAAACAGACTCACAGAACACTCTTCCCTTTTCTTTTGGTGTGTTGGATTTTTCTTTCTAAATCACAGTAATAGATATTCTATTGTATGTATATAGTATGTTTGGGATATAGCTTTATCTGTTCATGGATATTTGGGCTGTGTTTACATGTTATGTCCATGTTTGTGTTCTCCTCCCCCCAGCCCGGAAATTTGATCTCTTGAATGTCACACTGTTTCAGTGTTGCATTTCTCATCTATAGAGTATTTTCTTAATCCAAAGATGAGGTATCCTTTATCATCTCCTTTCCCAAGGAACTTTATTATTTAGTTTTTAATGAAAAATATGTTACGATAGCATATGTTATGTAACCGAATCCATTCATTGTGAATTTGTCTTTTAGAAATAGCAGAATGCCATGTAGTGCCAATGTCAGCGATGAGCTGAGTGAACGGTTAAGTTATATAACAGCAATGGCCATTTATTAGGCACCTATTATGTGCCAGCTGCTGCACTAGCATTTTACAGTATGATCTCACTTATTTCTTACTGCACTTGTTTGATGGTTGCTGTTAACTTTTTACATGCATTCCATAAATTAGGAATGTTGATAAGGGCTTTAAGCAGTTTTCCATAGAGGTAATGTTTAGGGGGAAAAAAAACAGAGCCAAGTCCCAACTTCCTCCTCCACCTCAAGCTTTCAGCACCACTTTCCCCAGCATTCCTGCTGCAAGGTGGTCCTGCTCAGCATCATGGAATTGCATCGTATTTGCGATTAACCTGCAGCTTGCTCCTCAGGTAATGACGGGATGCTCTGCAGCTCACAGATAGCTCCTGCAGCAGTACCCGCAACCTAGATGTGTTTTGAGCATTTGCTATAGGGCTGGCACAATGGGCTATGCAGTGATATAAGTCACTAAGCGATCAGCCCACTGCTATGAAGGCTCAAGCCATAGCAGGTTATAGATAGACTGTTTTATAGTAAAGACAGTAAGTCTACCATGGCTTGGGGCAGGGGTGGGGAGTGCTGGGAAAATCTCTTAACTTTCCACAGTCTTAAATCTTCATCCGTAAAATGGGGATGCTAAGAGCCAATCTGAAGGACCAGTGTGTATATTATAAGTACGTTTATATGCTACAGCAGTTGCTTAACAACTGGTGGTTCCTATCATAAGAGAGCAAATTCCCTCCGGTGTGTGGTGGATAGGAACTGCAACTCTCAGCTGCCATCATTGTGCGGTAAGCTAATTCACCATAGTTTCCAGCTGACGTTAGGCCAAGGATCTGAAAAACACAAGCCAGGAAGTCTTCTCTGGCTTTCTCATAGGGTGTGAGTAGAGACTGAGGTATTAACAGGAACTTGAGATAAAAAGACAAGAAATGAGTGGCAGTGTCCCCTAGGTGGTGCTGAATCCTCATGAAAAGAAAATTGGGGCACTTGGTATTTTCCAGTTAGTATTGGTATTTCCTTGTTAGAATTTCAGATAAGAACAGGACAGTTCCCTCGACTGTCTGGGGAAAATGACCAGGCAGAAAGCGTCTTTTCAGTAGGATTGGCTATACAGTACCCTGGTCTGCCAGGCCTCTAAGGGCCATGGGTTTGCTGGTGTTGGAAACAGGAAGCAGTGTCAGGCCAGCTTTTATTTGCTGCTGAGAGTTGCTTGAGATGGAAACCCATTTATGAGAACACTGCAGTGAGAGTTTAGGCCGGGGTGTTAGTGTTACCCACTTCGGTGAATGGGACTGAGAGGAAGCGAGGGCCTCCACCCGCTCACAGGACACACATTTTGGCGCACATCACCAAATGGTGTGTGTTTCTTAGCGCTCCTCCTTTTTTCCAAACTCAACTGCTGGGCCACCTATTTTTCCTTCTAAATCAGATGAAGGCTATTAGCAAATCACACCTTTCTGGCTGTCAGAACCTGGGGAAGGACACTGAGGAGCTCTGGAGTTGGATCAGGGTCGGAAACGCTGTCCTTGAGCTCTTGGTTCTGGGTCTCAACTGGGAGCCACGTGCAGAGTTCCCGAGACTCCGTTTCTGGAGTTCATTTCCATTTTGGCAAAGTGTGAGTTTGGTTTCCCAGGGAAACAGAACACATGTATTAAAATGTCTCCACCGCTGAAGCTGCTTTGTGTCGTCCAGGAATGCCTCCTGCCATCAGTCCCCATCTTCCAACACGTTTTCCAACATTGTGTCTTTGGGGGTTACCATAGCAACTAGGCTTATTGGAAAATGACTGAACCTAGGCATCGGAAGGGGGAGGTCACCCCGTGGTATTTTACACCGGGAACTTCCAGGGCACTAAGAAATCTAATCACCGTAGAAGCCGAGTACTGCTGTCTCTACAGTAGGCACGGTAGTACATCAAGAGAACTGAGTCTCACAATGACTCTGTGAGGTAGTCATCATTACCATCTTCAGCGGATGAGGGAACTGTGGGACAGGGATTTTGATGGTGGCACACCGTTATTTTGACTCTCCTATTTGGACTCTTGCCTGCAGGAAACTAGAGAGTCATCTTCCAGTGTCGGATCTGCATGTAGTAAAATGGAGCCATGTGAAAGCTGTTTAAAGCAACCGCAGAGCTGCTGATCCCCTGCCCTGTCTCAGGCGCACCTCCGCGTGGTGTGTAACCCAGAGCCCCCAGTATTATCTCATCCATTTCTCACAGCAGGTCTTGGGACTGTTGTGTCTGTTTATAAATGAGAAAATTGAGAGACTGAAAGGTTAAATGATATTTCCCAAGGTCACCATGTAGCATTTAGGAGAATTAGACAACAAATCCATCTCTATCTATCTGCTTACCTATCTATCATCTATCCCTTCACCCAATAAACCAGGCCTTCATTTCATAAGAATTTATGAATACAAAAGTATTATGTACCGTTGACATGATCTGAGGGATTACCTTTACTTCATTAGAAACATCACGGCATTTAGATGAAGAGATAACATTTTGGCTTGAGTATTACAAAAATACTGTTTATGGGTATAAGCTTTTCTATCTGAGAAGTATATCTTCCAATAAAGCTAAGAACATCCATATTTATATATGGGTATGAAGACATACGTGTATCTCTCTAAGTTGTCTAAGATGGTGAGAGACAAGAATGTCAGTCTTGAGGTTTTTCACCAAATAGAAAGAAAATAATCCCTGTCTTGCAGAGACACCTGTTACGTTAGGAGCCCAGAGGGAGGGTTGGGTCAGGCACACCCCACTCATGGAGAGCACACCTGGTGCCTTAGATTTGTTAAGGCTACTAACGTTATCACTCATGTCAACACTTGGAAGATTGCATTTAGAACTGCACTCCAGAACTTGTTGTGGGCCAGTACTGGGGGGATTGGGAGAGGGGAGAAGGGAGAGAAGCCTGGCTGGGTTACCCAAAAAAGCCTAGATGTCTGTAGTTACTTTTGGTGGCAGAGCAAAAATGGACACTGTGAGAGGCTCCAGGCTTTGTTCTGTGTCTTACTGGGAGAGAGGATGACATGGAGATATTTTCTGTAAAGTACATGACTGATGAGAAAACTATCAAGTCTCACTGATGCTGAAAAGCACCTGATTTGTCGGACTTCCTGCTGGAATTTACAAAGGAAGCTGTAAGGAATCTTCTAGGCCCAAGAGTGCATTTGGGGAATCCAGTTAGGAACATGGGTAGTGTAAAAGCTACAGTTATAGAACAAACTGGAGAAGGAGAATATCTCTATAAGAACAGCCCAAAAGTACAAAAAGGTGCCAGAGCCAACATCTGGGCATCTTAGCTACAAAGGACATCCTCATAGGCTACAAGATCACCAGTTAATAGACCTTGCCCTTGTCACTTTTTATCCTGGTCCAGGAGCCAGAGGCAGCACAGTTGATGGGACAAGAAGAAAATGGAAAAGATAGACAAGCTACTAGAAGAAACTAACAACCCTCCTCCATCCCTCCAAACCACAAGAATGAAAGGCCTAAAACTGGGTGAGAGATGACTATTGAAGCTAGATCAATAGATGTGTTTTTACAATTCCTGAAATTAGGTTCTTCTAATCACTGGACGTGAGTAGAGTACTTTGCCATCTGCCAGAGACATTCTTGCTGGGTGAGAAAAGAGCTGACAGAGCCAACCTGGGAGAGGACAAAAGAAATCCTAGCTGCTTCCTGCCTCACTACTGAGCCAGCCCAATGAGGGAACCAGTTTTCTAGTGTGAACCTTCCTGGTATATGACACGTTTCCACATGAGCCCCTAGATTCTCCCTCTTTGCTAGTCACCCCAGTAGCGAGGCTCACATTCCATGAGCGCTTCCTTTTAAAGTCTCGTAGTCAGAGCATACCCTGCCTCTTTTTGCTTGGTTTCACATTTTTGCTTCAGGGTTATATCACCAAGGAGAAATACTTTTCCATAAATTGCAGGCAAGAGCTATAAACTCCCTCTGGGTTACTTTGTTGGGCCTTCAGGAAGAGATTGAAATCTGAAGGGAGCAGATAGTACAATTAGAAAGAAATTGTGTCAGGCAATAAAACATCCTCTAATACTGTTGCTAATAGCGTATAACATTACACGGTGCGGGGCCCAACCAAGATGTACTCATCTGCAATTATTCATGCTCACCAGGAAAGGAATTTTCCCTTTGTTTATTGTTTTAATCATGACTAACAAGCAGTGTGGTGATGGGGTTATGGTGATAACAGCATGAAGGATGAGATCTTGAGGTACAAGTTGCAGGGGTGGTATTGACCCTCAGTTCTGAAAGTTGCTGGCAGAGCGCAGAAGGCAGGTGGTCTACTCATCAATGGGTGTGTGTGTGTGTGTGTGTGTGTGTGTGTGTGTGTGTGTGAGTGTGAGTGTGCGGTGCTGGGGAAAGGGGTGAGGTAGCAGTTTATACTGAATAAGGCCAAAGTTGGATGGTGCAGGCCTCTTTTTTCTTTCTACAGACCACCTTGAAGTCAAGGTCAGGAGTGCACGGACCTCACAGAGGCTTTCTTTCATTGTGTCCTTCCTATAGAATGAGAATTAACCATTCAAGAGCCACAGCAACCCTTCCTGCTTGTGAGAATACACATGTGATTGTTTGGGAGAGGGAATATTACTCTCTCAAAAACTTCCAGGGACTCCTCCCTTCCCCAGGGCTCACCTGGAGTCAGCCACACCCTCATTTCTCACCTTCTTATCCTGGGAGCAGGCTCTGGTTCCATGGTGTCCTACTTTCCCAAGGTTCCTCATCCTTATCCAACAAAGAGAAAGTGTCTCCACTGCTCTTCAAGAAACTGAGTCTTTAAGCCTGCTCTGTGGTGGCAACTGTCCACTTTTAGGATCTGGTGTCCCTTTAAACAAGTAATTAGAAACACTGGAGGACTAATATTAGTGAATGAAGTTGAAAAAACTGAGTCAGAAGCTTTTTAACTGTGTGTGTGTGTGTGACAGTGTGTGTTTGTGTGTGTCATAGCTCCCCCCCTTGACTCAGCACCTGAGATAATAAGCACAGGAGGAGGAAATGTTTAATTTGGGGTTTTAGAGGTTCAGATGGTGGTTGTGAGAATGAGTGTTTGCTGAGTCTGTTCAGCAGACTGCTTGAGTTCCTCCCATTCCCCCAAAATACAACACTCACTGTCTTTTTAAACATTTCCTCTCAATGTTTATGTAAATGAAACCATCCAACCTTAAGAACCATCTTACCCATTTTACAAGTGAAGACACCAACACTTAGACTTTACTAAACCACGTGACCCTGGGCAAGTTATTTAAATTCTTAGACTTGATAATACAACTACATTCCACGTACTACTATATAATTCGATAGCAAACAGAAGCAAGTCATTTTCAAACCAAGCTCCTAATGTTCTCATTTTTATGGCAGGATATGAAGGAACCAGCACATTGTAAATGGGTGGCCATCTTTGTTTTGAAATGAGTTTCCCCTTAGATGAGAAATGCTATTTTTCTTTCCGTATGTTGATCTATAGGGATTCAAGGATGATGGTGCTGCTAGGCCAAGGGGAAGGAGACCCAGGCTGTAGGCCCTACCTCTGCCATTTGAATGGTCCAGGTCTTGGTTCCCTCTACTGTATATATAAAAAAAATTAAGCTGGAGCAGACCTTTTCTAAGATGGGATGCTTTCCCATCTTTACCCTGCAATTTTCAAACTCATCCTCCCAAACCAGGCTTTCAGCTTATGGATGAATAGGCTTCCATCCCAGGACCAAGAATATGCAGTCCTCCTTAAATCAAACTTAACATTAAACTGCACTGCAAACAAAAAGTTTCACACGGTTTGAATGTTGCTGCGTAGAATTTAATGAGCTCCATATGCCTGACCTCTGGAAAGAAGTGATGTTGGGAACTGTAGCCGGGGAAGAGTCTAAGGGCATCAGCATCTGCTGTGAGTTACTTGGAGTGAAGGGAATCGACTGTGCTTCTTGTATCACTGCCAAGCTGAAGAGGTGGAAGCGCTCTGCAATCTGTGCGCTCACCTTCTGAGAGCATGCTGACAGCTTTCCAATGCTTTCCTCGCTCTTCAGGAAGTTGTGGAGGACAGCAGATCCGAACTTCCTATAGCTCTGTCAAGCATCTCACGTGTGTGGAGCCGCTGGGTTTCGGGTCTGCACTGGAGAGCGGGGGCTGTCCTAGGAGACACATGGGTGACATTATACTTGTTTTGAAAGACTCTGCTGTTCCTGCTGGGTCCTTCCTAAAACTCAGATCTGATAACATAATCCTTTTTTTTTTTTTTTTTTTTACCCTGTTTAGAAATATATATATGTGGGCCTCCCTCACTGCTGCGCATGGACTGTCCAAGCTGGACCTGGATAATGTACTTTGGAAAGATTTCTTTGGTTTCACTCCCTGTCTTTGCCCTCCTGTGCCCCAGGTGTGTGCCCCTCAGCAGCATTTGGGGTTCATCTTTCGGTGCTTTCCGCATGCTTTCAGCAGAGCCTCTACCATCTTTGTCTCATGTAAGATGTTCCTGCACCAGACAACTCAAATACCACTTCCCAGGATGTGTCTCCATACTCCTGTTTGCCATCCGTGCATCTCCTGCCCTATCTCATAATCCCCATTAGGGTAGGAGGAGGCTGTGTACTTTGCTCCCTGTAAGTTGGAAAGGTCTTTGTAAAAGAGACCATCTGAGCTCCTTCCCTTTATTTACTGGAGCAGAGAACTATCTACTTTCAGTAAATGTTTGTTGAGTGAAAACATGAAAGAAGGAAGCTATGGCCAGAAAGTCTTCAGAGCCACGTAAGAGGCTATCTCTTGAAGCTTCTTTGACCTCTCTGATTGCCTTGTCCACTATAATTTATGTCCATCAGGTGTTCTGTGGACTTATATCCCTTCTGAAGACTGCTGTTTCATGGTAGGAGACAGCCAGTGTTCTTCTGACCACAGTGGGTGGGTGGGGAGGTTGTTAATGAAAAGGGCAGAAAGGAGCATATTTCTTGTTTTCACAAAACGTTGCTGTGCCCTTCACTGAGGACACAGAAGGACGCTTCTCTTAGAGATGTGCTTTACAAAGCCATTTTCTTGTCACTCTTTGCAAACAGAGAGTCCTTCTCAATTGGAGAGGCAGCCATTTCCATCTTTTGTGACAGAATAGGGTTTCGTTCATATTTTTGTTTCCACCTTCATTTCAGTGTGTCACCCAAGACCTGAATCGTCGGTGAACTATCACTTCTGTTCTTGGTACAAGATTTAGAAAATAAAAGCTCTTTATGCTTTAACTTTTTATTAGTTGTTGTATGGGAAATCTAAAAATCAGAATTCTGGATTGTAGTATTTTAATGGGAGACGGCGGTGTTCAAACACTCTGTCTCCTGTGATTTGTGTCACAGACTCGTGAAATGGATGAGGCAGACGTTAAAATGCACTGGTGATAAGTGACCTCGAGTCACCGGCGTGGAAGGTGGTACAGTTCTGTGCGTAACCCTGACCTCTCAGTCCCAAGTACTTTAAATGAGGAGGACCCTGTAGAGCAGCATGGTTTCGGCTACCTTCACAAGTGCCTAAATCCCAAGTCAGGCAAGCGGGGTTGTATGCTTCCTGCTTCTCCCTGTCATGTTCCTCAGGATTTGTGCGATGGGACTGAGGGAGGCACACAAGGAGGACTGACCATTCCTTTTGTGAAAGTTTTGACACAGAATGCAACAGAATTTACTTGGAGGGAGAGACAGGGTGTGGGATTCTGGGTTTTTGTTTTAAACTGAGACTGTCCCCCTTTGCCATTTCTCAGAGAAATTCTAGAACAGACGATGAGAAGGACTGCAGTGAATCCCTTTGTTAGAGTACCTGGACCCTTTCTAGAAAAGGTGGAGTAATCCGTGGTTAAGAGCTCAGTTAAAGACTAAAGACACAGGCCATTAAAACAGGTAAAGGGGGAGTTCCCTGTGAACACATGCATTTGTTAGAAAAAAATGAAATTTGAGGTTTTAAAACACAGCTTGTTTCCAAGTAATTGCTGAGTTCCCCCAGATCTTCTTTAACATATTGCTGGGATAATGCATATGAGATGGGTTAAAAATGGAAGGAAGAAAAAAAAATCTCCAACACCCTTAGAGGAATTTGCAATTCATAAAGTTACTGCCAATTTTGCATTATAGTTGCCATGGCAGCCATGCTAGGCTTCTGCTCAAACATTCCTCAGAAGGGGAAGGAATAGTATATAATAAGCTCTTCAAGTGTAATCTTTTATTGTAGCTGAATTAGTGTGTAATTCTCGTGTGAGCAGCCCAGTAATCTGTGAATGTGCACAGCAGTAATAATGCTGATTTCTTATCTCCACGTGTTTATGCAATCTATGAAAAGTTGCTGTCTGTTCCCAGCGCTTGCTAATTAATTATTAAAAAAATAACAAAAAGCATTATCGGCAGCTAATTAATTATAAAAGCAAAAACACACACAACAAAAAAACAGCATTTTTGAACACGACTCCAAGGGCCTGATTCACTTCTTGATTGGAAATACTTTGAGCCAAGCTTTGAGATGGAGTTCACGAGCGCTCACCCTGTTCCTTCCATGTTTATCCTCAGAGGAGGCCCACATATTAAATAAAGGAAGTATCGAACAGAGCCAGTTGGACCAATTAGGCCCAAATAATACTTTCGTTTTGTCATCTACATAGGCAGCTTTTTTTCTTTTTTTTTTAAATGGTAATTGAGTTCTAACATTTTCTTTATTCGGCTTCTGGGGAGTGAGTCTAACAGCTGAGGCTGCTCAGGTGTGAAACAAGGGCAGCTTTGGCTTCGGTGTCCTGCAGCCCAGGCCTGCATTTCACTATGGAAGAGACACTGTAGGCAAGTCATTTTTATGAGTTTGTTTTGTAGTGGGACAAAGTAGCTAAGGCTTGGTACCTTAGAAAGAAAATGGGTTTATTTAGTCATAGTTTTTAAAGCCAAAAGCCTAAGCACCACAGTGCCAGCCCTGGAATGGCACCTCTGGTTACATTGCATCATGGCAGCTGGCATCATGTGGAAAGCACGTGTGAGTGAAAAAACCCAGGCAGTGAGACAGGAAGTCAAAGAGCAGGAAGGGCTGGGCTCTCTGACCATCATTTACAGACCCACCATCATTTACACTCACCTACAAGGTGAGATTCCCTTGTGACCCAATCAGCTTGCAGAAGGCCCCACCTCTTAAACGTTCCATCACCTCCCCAACATTGAGTTTCCAATAGGAGGGCCCCTAGAGGACATGTTCAAGACATATCAAGACAGTAGCACCTCTGGACCTCTGGGACCCAAGTGTTTTCATGTGTATAAATCAAGTGACAGAGCCTTGTGTCAGTGCTTATAGGAATTAGAGACAACTAGATAGGAAATTGCCCAAAGTTTAGCCCAGTGTGTTTATTTCTTATTATTGTCACAGCAAATTACTACAAAGAGGTTAAAAAATTTACATTTATTATTGTATAGTGTTAGACTCAGAAGCTCAGTGAAGCTCTCAGCAGGTTCAGATTAAGAAGTCCGTCTCCTGTGGGATCCTGAGAGAATCAAAGCTTTGCTGTTGTTACTTGTTTTTCAGCCTGCATCCCTTGCATTGAGCCTCCTCCCTCCATCTTCAAAGCTAGTGATGTCATTCTCACATTGCTCCGCCCACTTTGACACTGACTTTTCTGCCTCATTCGTCTGCTTTTAGAGATACGTCTGCTTTTAGAGATACCTGTGACAAGACTGTGCCCTCTCCGATAAGCCAGGCTGATTGGCCTATCTTAAAGACGGCTCACCAGCAATCTTCATTCTACCCATAATCTCATGGATCTTCTGCCTTTCCATGTAATCTTTGGCATGAGTTAGTTCACACCTATAGCTTGCTGAAGTTTTTGTTAGAATCTTTTGTTTTTGAGACCTAGTCTCGAGCGCCTCATCTGGCTTTAACCCACTGTATAGCCAAGGATGAGTGGAAGCTTCCATTCCTCCTTCACCTCCTCAGGGCTGGGATTAGCAGCATGGGTCACTATAACTGGTTTGTGAGGTGCCAGGAGTTGAACTTAGGCATGTTAGGCCAGCACCACCCCAACTGAACTCCATCTGAAGAAGCTGTCCAGGCCATGTTAAGTCTATAGAGCTGGTGGGGATGAATTGATGAATTTGACAGCATTGTCTTCCCACACACAAATGCAGAATCTCACCATTTACTTTCTTGGTTGAAAGGTGCCTCAGGGTTTCTGTCACTGTGATAAGACACCATGACCAAAAGCAAGTTGTGGAGGAAAGGGTTTATATGGCTTACACTTTCATATAGCTAGCTGTTCATCATCAAAGGAAGCCAGAACAGGAACTCAAACAGGGCAGGAACCTGGAGGCAGGATCACTGATAAAGAGCCCTTGGGGAGGTGCTGCTTACTGGCTTACTCAGTCTGCTCTCTTCCTTTTCTTTTCTTTCTTTCTTTTTTCCTTTTCTTTCTTTGTTGTTTGTTTCTTTTCCTTTCTTTCTTTCTTTCTTTCTTTCTTTCTTTCTTTCTTTCTTTCTTTCTTT
>NW_026593286.1:26910860-26951926 GCF_907164565.1 Psammomys obesus | reverse complement strand
TTTCTTTCTTTCTTTCTTTCTTTCTTTCTTTCTTTCTTTCTTTCTTTTCAAGGCAGGGTTTCTCTGTATAGCCCTGGCTGTCCTGGAACTCCCTAGGTAGACAAGGATGGCCCCAGACTCAAAAGATACATCCTGCCTCTGCCTCCAGAGTCCTGGGATTAAAGGGTGTATCATCAAAGTTGGTCCTACAACCCAGGACCACCAGTCCCTGAATGGTACCCCCCACAATAGGCTGGGCCCTCCCACTACAATTACCAATTAAGAAAATGTCTTACAGCCAGATCTTATGAAGAATTTTTCTCAATTAAGTGTCCCTCTTTTCAGATAACTCTAGGTTTTGTGTCAAGTTGACATTAGACTAGCCAGCAGAATATACTTATCAAAGCTATGTAGTTTCACTCCTAAAAATCTAAATATTTTGTTAAATTTTATACCCACATGTTTCATTTTGGATATAAATAATGGGTACCATTATTAGCAATATGGCTAGCCTTTTTTTATTTAAAATACCATTCATTAATTGTTTACATGTAGGCAGGCATTGGCTTTCCTGTGTTAATTTTGTGCCCTTTATGGAGGCGGGCTGTGGGTTACTTTGGGATTGAACAAGGAATCTTGTGTAAGCCAGGCAATCACTTTACCTGTGGACAAAACCCCCAGCCCTCTATTTATCTTTTCTTTTTAACCAGGGTCTAACTTGTCCAGGCTGGCCTTGAACTCACCGTGTAACCCAGGCAGATCTTGAGCCTGCCATTCTCTGCCTCTGCCCATCAAGTAGCCAGGGTGCCAGGTTTGTTCTACCAGGCCCAGCTGGTTCATTCATATTTTTTATATAGTTGTTTATCGATGAAAAAAAAAAAAGGTAATTTTACTTTGTTCTTCCCCAGTCATTGGACCTTGTATTTATTTTCCTTGTCTTGGTGAGTTTTTTAGGGCTGACATGACAGGAGAAACTGTGGTGACAGGACAGGGCTCAGCCTTGTTTCATTTCTTGTCTGAGCAGGAAAGCCGCGAGCTGGTTAGAAGCCTGACTACATCTGTAGGGCCGTTTCTCTGTAGGGCCGTTTCTCTCCCCAGGTAGTAAGTAGTGCATTCCCAGGGCCTCTGAGGGTTAGAGGATCTTTGGGGCTGAAGGAGGAGATATGTATTCTGTTACCATCCATGATAAGAACAAATGAACAATACTGAGATATTCCGACACCAGCACGGTCTCTAGTATTGGCAATAATCTACTTCGTCCACCTAAGAAAGGTTCCAGCAGCAGACACAGGGCTGGCTGCCTCATGTGCTGGTCTGTCTGCCTGGCCGTCTTGTTGCCTTTCTGCTCTGAGGGACTTGGGCCTGTGGTTGCCATTTATATCTGGCTTTCTACCAGAGGATGAAGGTTCATTTCCTAAGGCAAAAACTTTAATGTGTTTTTAACTGTAAGAAAGTTTATTTTACTGGCACTGCTTTTAAAATCTGCTTGGGCCAAGTGTCCTAATTTCTAAAGCCCAGTGCGTAAGCCTGTAGGTGAGAGTAGGGCTTGATACTCCTTCCAGGGGATTATGTTCTTATACCACAAGGTAATGATGACCCCTGTCAGTCTTGTCCATAGAGGCAGTGAGGGGCCTGCCGGCTCTCTAGCTTCCTAAAGGCAGAAGGAAAAAGTGTGTTTCTGTGGCTTGGATGTCCTTTAGTAGGAAGGAAAGCATTGTGACCAGATCCACCCTGGAGACTGTGGCTCTCTGGAAGTCTCATCTGCTTGCCACAGTTTAGGTGTGGCTCTGGGTAAGGTTAGGCAGGTGGCCAAGAGCTCACCCATTGCTCTTCTCTTTCCCTATGAGTCAGTGGATTCTCTCTATCTCTCTCTCTCTCCCTTTTTCCCCCTCCCTCCCTCCTTCCTCCCCTCCCTGGGGTGTGAATCATTATTCGCATAGTTCCCTCCAGGGCACTCAAGCAACCTAAGACATCTGTTCTCACTCTGCTCTTCCCTATGAGTTAGAGGTCCCCTGGCTACCTTCCATATACTGTGATTTGGGGAGACAACTTCTAACACCCCCACCCTGGCTAATAATTATTCTGTAAGGAGACTTTATTTTGGCTCTTATTTGCCCTTATTACTTATTTGTTTGTTTGTTTTGTTTTTTGTTTTAGGTTTCTCCTGATCATTTGGTCTAACTCTTACTGCTGGCATTTTTTTTCTAGGCTATTTTCACTCTTTTGCTTTAGTAAATCTATTTTATTAAAAGAATTTAATAATGATTCTTCTATGAGAACAAACACTCCTCCAAGCCAATTGTTTTTCAACTTGATTTGCATAAGGAGAATTTGGATGGATCCCTCATCAGATTCGTTAGCAAAGAGCAGTGGGTATGACCTGAGGCATGAGAGGGAGCTGCATTTGTGATATATGCTGAGCAAACAGACAGACATCCGTTCACTTGTGTTTCTCCCGAGATTTCTATCTAGGTTCTTCTACTCAGCAGGCCAGTCACCTGCTAATGTACGAATATCCTACCTGAGGGAAGGAAGAGTCTGTAGAAGGAGAAATCCGGCATTTTGTTGGTTTCTGTTTTACTCAAATTGACCACTGTTTGAAGATATAAGCTCTCTTTCTAATTGCTATTTACTGGTAGTAAGAGAAATGGGAAGAAGGAAGCTCTTCCAACAGCCGGAATTGTCATTTGAACTTGAGAGCCAGTGTAGAGTCTTGGATTCTTTGTTATGCTTGGTCAGTCAACATGGGAGCAATTTAATAAATGATAATATATAAAAATAATGGCTCTACAGTTGAGGTAAAAGATGAATGTCAGAGATTTTACATCTTTTCAGCCCTTTCAAGTGTTTTCAGTCCACAACTAGATCTCACTGAAATTCCCCCTTTCAGTTTTAATGCCAATGTCCCCCCACAGTCTTGTTTCCTAGAGAAACGGACCCAGTCAGCATCACGAAGGATGCCTGTAGACAATGGGGTTTGAATGGCTGAGCTGCTGTGTCTGCAGTCAGACAGACTTAGAATTGTATCCCTAGCCATGACTACAATCATCATCTAACTTAGGACAGTTTTGGGAGAGAAAGGTGATATCATATATAATTATGGCAGAAAAATTAAAAAAATAATTATGATAGGTAGGATGATAGGTACAGATAAAAGTGGCTGTGGTCAAACCAGGATTCCTTGTCACCCAACTTCCAGCAAGACAGACCCTTTCCTCTGAAAAGCACGTGGGATGATTATGAAGATGTGAAAACTTCTCTGCGATAACAAACAGGGATTGCCTAGAATAGAGCCTGGTAGGACTAAAAGTCAGTGATGTTAGTTATTGCCAGTACGTATCCCTCAGGGTGACCTGGGATGTCGGATTGTCCCAACAATATCTCCTGCTTATACTGATTATCCTGCAGAACACATCAAAAGTCTTGGGTTTATTTCCTTTAGAAACAATATATTGTAGTGGTGTCACAATCCCCGTGCTTCCATCTAGGTGTGTGTGTGTGTGTGTGTGTGTGTGTGTATGTGTGTGTATGTGCGTGTGTATGTGCGTGTATGTGGTGTGTGTTGGGGTTCTCATACACATACTTGCACATGCCTATAGAGAAGGAAGTTGACCTCACATGTCTTCTTGAGTCACTCTCCACTTTCTTTTTTTAAGTTATTTTTCATTTTATTTCATTTTGTTAATGCAAGTCCACTCCACACAGACTCAGATTTTTGACTGTCTACTTTCATTCAGTTGTATGTGCCTCAGATCACACCAAAAGCCTCTTCCTTTGCTTGTCAGATTTCTTTTTTTTAAATTTAATTTAATTTATTTTTTTATTAATTACACTTTACTCACTTTGTATCCCCCCTGTGGTTCCCACCCTCCTTCTGTCCCAATCCCTCCCTTCCTCCACCGTCTGCCTGCATGCCCCTCCCCAAGTCCACTGATAGGGGAGGACTTCTTTTCCTTCCTTCTGATCCTAGTCAATTATGTCTCATCAGGAGTGGCTGCATTGTCTTCTTCTGTGGCCTGGTAATGCTGCTTCCCCCTCAGGGGGAGATAATTAAGGAGCAGGCCAATCAGTTCATGTCAGAGACAGTCCCTGTTCCTATCACAATGAAACCCACTTGGATACTGAACTGCCATGGGCTACATCTGTGCAGGGGTCCTAGGTTATCTCCATGCATAGTCCTTGGTTGGAATAGCAGTCTCAGGAAAGACCCCTGTGCTCAGAATTTTTTGGTTCTGTTGCTCTCCTTATGGAGTTCCTGTCCTCTCCAGATCTTACTGTTTCCCACTTCTTTCCTAAGATTCCCTGCACTCTGCCCAAAGGTTGCCCATAAGTCTCAGTATCTACATTGATAGTCTGCAGGGCAGAGCTTTTCACAGGTCCTCTGTGTCAGGCTCCTGACTTGTTTCCTCTTTTCTCCTTCTTCTGATGTCCAGCCTCTTTGCCTTTCTCGATAGGAATTGAGCATTTTAGCAAGAGTCCTCCCTCTTGATTAGTTTCTTTAGGTGTACAGATTTTAGTAGGTTTATCCTATATTATATGTCTATATGAGTGAATATATACTGTGTGCATCTTTCTGCTTCTGGGATAGCTCACTCAGGATGATCTTTTCCAGATCCCACCATTTACCTGCAAATTTCATGATTTCCTGGTTTTTTATTGCTGAGTAATTGATGCAAAAATCCACTTTCTTTTTTGAGACAGGGTTTCTCACTGAACCCAGAGCTCTCTATTCAGCTAGATTCTCTGGCCAGCAAGTAATATGGTCTGTTTATCTACACCTCTCCAGGCCTGGGATTACAGACACGTGCTGCCATGCCCAGCTTTTTATGGGAGTGTCGGGGAACTGAACTAATATCTTCGCGCTTACGCAGCAAGCATTTTGCTGAGTTACCTCTCCAGATCCCAGATTAAATTATTTATAAAACCTTTCTCACCACAAACCGAAACTGTCCTTCAGAGCAAAGGTGTACGGAGGGGGCTCAACAGTTCTGCCTTTCAGTTCACAACTGTCTGCTGCAATCTACTGACCGGAGCAGTTTCCTGAAAAAGATGGGCCTTAAAACTCTAGAGAAACCTGCTTGACTTTTTCAGAAGTTTGCTATGGCTCAGGAGCTCTTAATGTCTCCCCTGCAATAAGGAGCCTGCATTGATATAAAATGCTCTTCTGTGTTTCTTAGTTCCGAGCAGTAAAGAGATGAGAACTGTGGACCTTAGAGTGGCCTTGGAACAATGGTGATGAGTACGTATCTTAGTTTTGCAAGAATTTTGTGGTGAGTAAAGAAAGATAGACACTTGGAAAGCGCTTTACGATTTGAGAAGATCTGAAGAACCTTTCCACCACAGCGAGGCACCACAGAACCAGCGAATTTATGCTTGTTCCTGGCTTTACAAGATACTGCATCATATCTTGTGGGAACTTGTGGACAAGTATTTTCTTGCTGGCATCATCAAGATGATGAGTAGTTGAATTATTAATGACTTTTCTTTGCTAAAAGCTCCATAAAGTAGCTTCATTAATGCATCTTGTCATCTGTCCATCCATTGATCTATGCATCTGTTCAACAAATACATACCCAGTCACTATTGTATGCCAATAACAAAGGTTTAGGCAAATAATATTCAGTCTGGACTCTGGTGGAAGGTTTGTAGAAGAAGTCTCAGTTCTGCACATCCAAAGTGTTTGTTATACAAATGCAGAAACTCTGACACAAGCCTTGCTTGGTCAAGGAGTTGTTAGTAAGCAAGATACAAGCAAAAGCTTGTCCAAGGTTGTGAAACAGAGATTGCTTGCATTCTTATTCTGTCATCGCTATAAGAACATGTTGGATGGTTAGAGGTGGTTGGAACAGAGATAGAAAGTATTAGTCTAGCCAAGAATAGCCTAAACTGGCCCCAGAGCAGCTGATCTGCTTTAGTTAATGAATCTCCTATGCATGTGAGGTTGTCTGGCTGAGACCGGTCATCTCAGGTCACTAAGAGCTTCCCAACCAACTATCCCAGCACGAGTAAGAACTGCTTCATTGTTGAATGCCATTGGAACAATGTGCGAATAGTTAATGATATAGCTCTTCTTGTCTGTGTGTCTTTTCTCCTTGACAACTACCCTCCTATTTTCCTTGAGCGATATTGTAAGTCTGCCAATTTCATCTTCTTAGATGTCTCACCGTTTATTTAGAAGAATGCAATGGTAGTTTGACACTATCCCTGTTGCATGGATGATGCTGGGAAACTCAGGTTGAAGCTGCAAACGTCTCACGAGTGCCGAGAGACGCATGCCTACTTGTGTGCTGGTCACTTGGTGCTCAGGTCATGACACTGTATCAGACACATTCTGGGTCTTAGGAAATGGCATGAGGAGGTCTGTATAGACCGCACATTCTCCTAGAGGATGATTCAAATGGGCAAATAAACAAATCCAGCATCCTACAGAAAATCCCAATACAGAACGTTGGGTCCAGTTTTTATTTTGAAATCTAGAGAGGCAGCTGTCAAGAAAAACACTACAGAAATGGTAAAGCACAGGTAGCACATTTGCTCCCTCATGAGTACATGCTGAATGATTAGTGTGAACAAAATAGTAGCTAGATGCTTGGATTTAGAAAAAAAAATCCTTCAGGTGTTTATAATTTAGCATTGTGAAATTGACATAACAATAGAAGGTCTGAAGAACTAGAACATAAGTTCACGATGTCCTTCAAGTGGGGAGCAAGAAGCTCTGAGTCATTAGGAAAACCACAGGGGGCTTGACAATGTAGTGGAAGGCATGGAAGGAATTTGAAAAGATTTTGAGCTGAGGAGGCAAGGAACAGTGCAGGAAAAGGACACTAGGATACAATGAGTGGGGTGCCTCCTTTCAGCTATGCCATTTTCAGGCACATCATGAGCCAGTTCACCACAGCAATGGGAAGGAATGATTTTGCTAGCTCTAAGACCCAAGCAACTACCTCAATTGCAAATCATATGCTTACACGTAATAAACTAGCTAGCAGACTTGTCATAGGCCATGATGGACTCCCACCAAGTGATTAGAAACTCTATTCTTGGAGTGACAGAACCTGTAGTCCATTTTAAGGGTGGGTGGCTGAGCTTTGTAGAGAACCTGTACTAAGTACAGAGCTTTAGGTGGACCTGGGTTTGACACGGATGCAATCACCAGGGTATTAGACACTTGGCACCCCGCCTTGCCATTTAAAATCAGGATGATAGTCCTACTTCCTAAGGCGAAGAATAAATTGTGCATTGTACACGCATTTACAGTTCAGTGTGGCTGCCGTATGAGTGAGTAGGTGAGGTCTCTGTATGAGAGCACATCTTGCGAGTTGCAAGAGATATGTTCCCAAAAGATCATTGAGATTTACATTTTCACACCTTCATAGTGGGAATGGGCTGTCTTAAGAGTCCCCCAGGTGACTCTTGCTAAACAATGTATTGTTTCTTAGATTATATCGAAATTTGAATGCCTAAGTCAGGATAATTATTTCCTTAAAGCGTGGACTCTAAAAGCAGGCTGAGTGTGGAGCAAATTGCAAATCACTTACACAGCACTTACTACCCAATTCCTTCTTAGTATAATGTTATTTGAAGGACCAATGTGCACGAGTAATTCAGCCCATAACGCATAGTTTCCTGCAGTCAGGGATGGCCGATGTGCTATCAACTGAAGCCCACAGGGAAGGCATCAGGACGAGCCCCCTTTGTTCCCGTTTCTCCTCCTCATTTTCTTGTCTGAAATGAGGGTTGATTGTCTAGAGACCCACAGATATTTTTCAGTCTTGAGAATGGGAGTTCTACACTCAGGACGATGCAGCTGCGTCCCTGATGACTTAGGATCTGCAGTATCGGGCCTATCTTTAGACACTCTTTTCTGAGGCAGAGCAATAAGCTTCTATTTTAAGCCTCTGTACTTCTCTCTGACGCTAGCACCTCGCTGCCATTCATAACTTATGTCTCTAGCAATACTGATGATGTCATCAAGTTCACCAGGCTAGGGAGGGTTTCAGAATCGGACATCACAGAAATAATCATGCCAGGCATCTCTCCATGCACCTCATTTATGCAAGATCACACAAGACTAACTAGTTAGTGTTAGCGATGATGTTGTTTTTCAGCAAAATTTAGCCAACATTTGTTTTGACACTGGGAAAAGTCTAATCTTGGATGACTTGGAGGGAGGTCTTTCCTAGGAAATTCATGAATATGCTTGATACAAAGCAAAGCCATAGTCCTCCAGGCTAAAATAAAGATGAAAGAGGCAGGCAGGCATGGGGAAGGGTACTACAGGCAAAAGGAACAGTGTGTGCACAGGTCACACGAACTTAACCATACTCAGTCATTTCACACATATCCTTTTTGAAAGACCATTTCTGATGGCAAGGAAGATGAAGATTTGATGGGTGGACGATATTAGGCCATAGTTTCATGATGCCAGGTGACAGAGCACCATGGGTATACCAGATGGAAAGCAAGGTGGTAGTTTCCAGATTGCGGCATGGAAATGCAGAGTAGACACAGATTCCGGGGCATGAAGCAGGTTAGAAGTGATACAACCTGTAATGGGTTGGCATAGCCAGACTTCAGGCTTAGGCTTCTAGGTTGAAGAAGAAGGAACAGCTACTAATGGGATCTACGTAGAACAAATGAGAAACTTGCAAGGTGGCATTTACTGTGTCTTCTAAGAATCCTAAATGTCTGTTTCCCAGCTGAGCATTGTCTTGATAACAACTGGCTTACTGAAAATTAAATTTCATTGATGAGAAGGGTAGACCATCTGGCTTCCCCATGACTGGTGGAGATCTATTTTCCTGGACCTCATAAAGATGTAACCTCTGCCACAGGATGCTATTACCTGATATTATTTATTTCCTGATAAAAAAAGGAGCAAATCATGGCTGGACATCTGTGGAAAATGAGTTTGTAATAAAGGTAAGGTAGTTAATGTCAAAATGGCAGCTTCTTCTGTGATGATAAATGTCTACTCTGTTGAAATAGTTTCCATAAAACTCAGTAAATAAGAGGGTAGAGAGATTGTTTAATTGTCAATGAGGCAATAAAGAGGCTGTTTGTTTATGAGGCTTACAATCAAAAGTGAACCCTAATTCCTCTGAAAAATGAAAATAATTTTGGTGTATCAGTTTTGCAATTTAAGAGCCTCTGTTTCAGAGAAAAATCATTTTAATATGTGTATAATTAACATTCACTGGCTAATAGAAAGAGATATCTAGCATACTTCTGGGGAAAATAGACAGCTACTACAAGTGGAAACAGAGTACTATTAGCTCCGAGAACAAACAATAGCCTGATGCTGATCATTCTGTGTACATAGGAATCCTTTAAAAATTGTTGTTCTGGGTGATAATTGCTTATAAAAATCTACTGCTTGATGGCTGTCTGTCCTGGGAGCATACAGGATGTGGCACCAAGAGATGTAGTATAGTTTTACACCAAACACCTGCAGCTTTTCTCTCGACGAAAAACAATGAACTGCTTCTGTAATGCTGAATGTGACAGCAGCCCACGGGCTCAGGGTACCGTGGATGAGGAACGCTGTTGTCACCTTCCACTGTGGGGAGTGGAAAAAGACCTGAATTCGTGTGTATTGTTGACACGGGCACAACCCTGCTGAGGACACTAATGTCTCAGACCCATGGAGATGGCAGAGCATTCTCCGGATGAGAAATGGCAAAGCCTTCTTTTGATACAAGTATGACAGCTGATGAATGCTTGACCTTTAGCCAAGACCAGTGTACAGGGAGCATCCATCGTACCTTCCCTCTCCTGGAGGTTTCCAGCCTGACACTGATTCTGTGCATAGACCTCCTGCTGAGACTCGCTAACGCCTCCTCCCTGCGTTGATTATAACCAATGCACCAACTTTCCAAGTTGTACAGGAGCCTCATATCACCATGACAAGCACAGCCTACCCAATCCTAGCCTTTTGCGTGTGTGTCTGACATTTCTTCACTGTCTGGCATTTCTTCATCCTCACATTGCCATGCTTCCAGAGTCCATGTTTTCAGGACCAACCCACGCACAGAGAGGCACTCTACTGCTGCTTCTCTCTCAGGTTGGATTGGCAGTGTCAACAGGTAGGCAAGTGAGATGCCGTACCCTGGATGTTGGTGACCCTCCAGAACATCAGTCTTCAACCTTCCTAATGCCAACCTCGTATTGTGGTGACCCCTCAACCATAAAATTGTTTTTGTTGCTACTTCATAACTGTAATTTTGCTACTGGTATGAATCGTAATGTAAATATCTGATATGCAGGATAGCTGATATGCGACCCCAGGGACAGTGTCATTTGATCCCCAGAGGGGTCATGACCCACAGGTTGAGAAGCGCTGCTCTAGAATATAGTTTTAGTGATCAGTGAGTTCTAGTGGGGGAATAGTTATCTTTGGGTGCCTCTCGGGGACACCGGAAAAGGTTTCTCCTTTTGGAATCAGGTATCTAGAGCCAGTTATTCAGATTAAGGTGCTTCAGCAAAGAAACCCAAACATCATGGGCTCCTAAAAGCAAGACATTTGCTCCTTGTTCCCTGTACTGTCCAGAGTAGAGGATAAGGGGATGTTTACGGTAAGTAGATGGCTCTGTTCTAACTGCCAACTTGGGTTTCAGTTTCTTCTCACTATGGTTTTGCCTTCTCTTACGCTGTTATCTACAACCATGTATAGTCAAACCCAGGCAGTAAGACTCATACCCTCTTTCCAACCCATGTTGAGGGAGAAAGAAGGAATCAAGGGCAACCTGTCTCTTTTCAAAGATACCGTCAAGAGGTTGCTTTTCTTACTGGCTACAATACCATCATCATTTACCTGCAATGAAAGAAAGTGCCCCATTGGATGGCTAAGTCACCAATTAAAACTGAGTTTTGTACTGCTGAGAAGACCAGGCAGAAGGGCATGCTGGGGGCACTTAGCGGTCTCTGACACACAGCCCTTTATTCTGCTTTACTGCTGTCTTTGTTTGGGGGTGAATTTTACTTCATGGGTGTTTGAGGATGGGTCTCTGCATCTTATTGATGGTTCCCAGATGTGGATTGTTTAGTACTAAGACAGAGATAGGGCTGGAGAGATGTTACACAATGGAATGATACTGAGAAATTAAAAACAAGGAAATAATGAAATTTGTAGACAAATAGTGGGAACTAGAAAAGATCATCCTGAGTGAGGTATCCCAGAAGCAGAAAGACACACATGGTATATACTCAGTTATAAGTAGATATTAGATACATAAAATAGGATAATCATACTAAAATCTGTACACCTAAAGAAGCTAAGCAAGAAGGAGGACCCTGGATAAGATGATCAATCTTCATTCAGAAAGGCAAATGAGATGGACATCGGAAAAGGGAGAAAACAGGGAACAGAACAGAAACCTACTACAGAGGGACTCTGAAAGACTCTACCAAGCAGTGTATCAAAGCAGAGGCTGAGACTCATAGCTAAACTTTGGGCAGAGTACAGGAAATCTTATGAAAGAAGGATCTGGAGGGAACAGGAGTTCCACAAGGAGAGAGAGAGAAAAAAAAAACTGGGCCCAGGGGTCTTTTCTGAGACTGATACTCCAACCAAGGACTATTCATGGAGATAACCTAGAACCCCTGCACAGATGTAGCCCATGGCAGCTCAGTGTCCAAGTGGGTACCCTAGTAATGGGAACAGGGACTGTCTCTGACATGAACTGACTGGCCTGCTCTTTGATCACCTCCCCCTACGGGGATGTACAGCCTTACCAGGCCACAGAAGAAGACAATGCAGCCACTCCTGATGAGAACTGATAGACTAAGATCAGAAAGAAGGAGAGAAGGACCTCTCCCATCAGTGGACTGCCGGAGGGGCATAGGTGGAGAAGAGGGAGGGAAGATGTGATTGGGAGAGGACGAGGGAGGGGGCTACAGTTGGGATACAAAGTGAATAAACTGCAATTAATAAAAAAACAAATAAAAATTTAAAAAGTGAAAAAAAATGACAGAGATATTGGGAACTATGCATTTCAGTGTTATATATAAAGTGATACAATTTGACTATTTCATGCATTTTAGATAGTCATACATGGAATCACTTCAACCCTAACATGGCAAACTCAGCATGGTAGTGACTATATTGTTCATCATATTTGCCACCCCCGTTCTATATCATAGGCAAGGGAGACATCAGTGTGTGGGCAGTGTTTTTCTGTAGTTTCACAATTCTATCCGGGGAACTTGGCAATTGGGATTATTTTTAAGAGATTAACGACAATATTTGAAATTCGCTGGAGTGCCTTGAACATTTAAGGGCGAAAGAAAATGTATTAAGTGCACACGTGTGTCTCAAAATGGAAAGCTGTGTTCTAGTAAAGTCAAATAGACTTAGGAGTATTTGGGCTTTTGGTTTTTCTGCAATGTTAACTTGGCATTTTTCTAGGGTTTATGAAAGCTCAGGAGACACTGAGAATTTCCTTTCTGCTAGTCCCAAAGAACCACTTGGGGTCATTTTGGACACTTCACAGTGCTACTGCAGCACTGGAAACATTTTATGATAGTTACTGAATTTGTAGTTTGCTAATCTGTCTTCATGTACAGGAAACATGTGCTGTTTCAGGATCACTGTCTTCTATAGCTTTGTCTCCAGGGTTTGCCGGACAGGCAGCAAGAAGTTGAAACACGGAGGGAGCGGGTGAGGGAGAAGGGAAAGGTGGAAACCCTTCAGTGAACTGGAATTAAAGAGGGAAATGTAGGCGCGGACACAGAAAGGCTGGCACTCCTATCTCATGGCTTTGGTGTAGTCAGTGAGGCATGAGGAGCTTGGGGCAGGGAGAGTTGGAGTAGAAAATGTTAGAACAGGCACTGTGGGAAATGAGGCAGTTCCGTGGTTCCTTCAGCACTCTTTTCTGTATTATCCGCTTTCCGTCATTGTTTCCTTACTTTTACCATGTACAGACGCTCACGCGCTTGCATCTTAAACATGCAAAACTCACTCAACAGCCCAATCCCCCATCCAGGCAAGTCTGTCTCTTTCTTTCTCATCAAAGGCAAACTCCCGAGAAGAACCGCCACCTTCTGTTCTTGGACTGTGCTCTCCCTTGTGTTCTGCCCCCACTGGCTTCCTTCTCTTTCCTTCACTGAAGCCATGCCCAACAAGCGCTGGTGAGGTTCTCATGGAAAATATAACGCCAGCCCCATCTTATAACACCCGACTTAAGAGACTCCACCCCCACCCCCATTTTATTGTAAGTGTTTGAGTGTTTTTCTGCATGTTTGTGCACCAGTGACCGCAGTGTTCAGAGACTGGGTCTCCTGGGACCGTAGTTATAGATGGTTCTGAGTTACTATGTGGGCTCCTGGAATGGAACCCAGCTCCTCTGGAAAAAACAGCCAGTGCTCTTAAGCACTAAATCATCTCTCCAACCCTCAGGGCAAGCATTTGACTGTCCTTTCTGTCTTACAGTGTTTTCTCTCCACCCGCTACCCTGCTCCTCCAATCTCTTGTCTCTATTCTCACCTTTACAGTTTTTCTTTCTATCTTTTTTGCAGTGCAGCTGTTGCTTAGGGATTCTCTCTGGGTCTTCTTTTCCTCCCAGGCTTCTTCACCTTGCTACATAACATCACCACCTGCTTTCGTGTCTTCAGTTATATCTTTATGCCCTTAGGTACCAATCCCAATTTCCAGCTCCTCCTCCTCTCTGCTTCACACCTAAATCTGCAGATGTTTCTTGGACTGCTACACCAGCAAGTCCTAAAGCCATTACATCCGGCTCTCACTCTACCACCATCCCTTCAGCATCGGCTCCTTAGCTTCCCCTCAGCAACGGCATCTGCACTCACTTGTCTCATAAGCCAGGAATCATAGCATCAACCCACCTGCCAAGCCTCCATCACCAGACTGTCATTTCTTTAGACTGTCTTAGGATATTGTCGCACATAACTGCCTCCTTGGGTTAGCCTCAAAGATCCCTTACTTACTCCTTCCCTGTTTCTAGTCCATCTCCTGCCCAAATGCAAGTCTTTTCCTTACAGTTAAAGTGTTCTTTTGAAGTATAGATGTCACCATTTTATCCCCTTGAATTTAAGAAAAGATACCCCTTTCTCCATGAATATCAACTTTTACCTGGATTACAGTTTTTATGGCCTGACCACAAATTATCTTTCTTCACCTGTCTTTAGCCATCTGCTCCCACCTGTAGATTTAGGCCATCTCTAACTAGACTTTCTTTTAATAGTTAGACAAGCCCTATTTGTCTACATTTCAACATGATACTTTTTCTGTTGCAAATCTCTTTCTTTTTCTTCTTGTTTTTTTGTCCTGGCTTATATTCCTTCGGCAAATTTTTAAATTTTTATTTATTTTTTTATCAATTACAGTTTATTCACTTTGTATCCCAACTGTAGCTCCCTTCCTTGTCCCCTCCCAATTCCATCCTCCCTCCCTCTTCTCCATCCAGGCCCCTCCCCCAGTCCACTGAGAGGGGAAGTCCTCCTCCCCTTCCATCTGATCCTAGTCTATCAGGTCTCATTAGGAATAGCTGCATTGTCTTCCTCTGTGGCCTGGTAAGGCTGCACCCCTCTCAGGGGGAGGTGATCAAAGAACCAGCCACTGAATTCAGAGACAGTCCCTGTTCCCATTACTAGGGAACCCCTTTGGACACTGAGTTGCCATGGGCTACTTCCGTGCAGGGGTTCTAGGTTATCTACATGAATGGTCCTTCATTATCAGTCTCAGAAAAAAAACCCTGTGCTCAGATTTTTTGGTCTGTTGCTCTCCTTGTGGAGCTCCTGTTCTCTCCAGGTCTTTCTATCTCCCCCTTCTTTCATATGATTCCCTGCACTCTGCTCAAAGTTTGGCTATGAGTCTCAGCCTCTGCTTTGATACACTGCTCGGTAGAGTCTCTCAGAGTCCCTCCATGGTAGGCTCCTGTCCTGTTCCCTGTTTTCTCCCTCTTCTGATGTCCATCCTGTTTGCCTTTCTGAATGAGGATTGATCATCTTACCCAGGGTCCTCCTTCTTGCTTAGCTTCTTTAGGTGTACAGATTTTAGTATGATTATCATATATTATATGTCTAGTATCCACTTATAAGTGAACATATACTATGTGTGTCTTTCTGCTTCTGGGATCCCTCACTCAGGATGATCTTTTCTAGTTCCCACCATTTGCCTGCAAATTTCATGATTTCCCTGTTTTTAATTGCTGAATAGTATTCCATTGTGTAAATGAACCACAATTTCTGTATCCATTCCTCAACTGAGGGACATCTGGGTTGTTTCCAGCTTCTGGCTATTACAAATAAAGCTGCTACAAACATGGTTGAGCAAATGTCCTTGTTGTATACTTGAGCATCTTTTAGATATATGCCTAGGAATAGTATAGCTGGATCTTGAGGAAGCATTATTCCTGATTGTATGAGAAAGCACCAGAATGATTTCCAAAGTGGTTGTACAAGTTTACATTCCCACCAGCAATGGAGGAGGGTTCCCCTTTCTCCACATCCTCTCCAGCATGTGTTGTCACTTGAGTTTTTGATCTTAGCCATTCTGATGGGTGTAAGGTGAAATCTCAGGGTTGTTTTGATTTGCATTTCCCTGATGACTAAGGACATTGAGCATTTCTTTAAGTATTTCTCTGCCATTCGATATTCTTCTATTGAGAATTCTCTGTTTAGCTCTGTACCCCATTTTGTTAGTAAATTGAAGCATTACTGAGGCACTAAGGACAGAGTAGTGAACAAAATTTAAAAAGTGCCTGTCCACCAATATCAGGACTGTTTTAATCACGTTCGGAGTCATTTGTCACGATGGCATCCAATTAGAGCTTATTTGTAGATCTGAGGAAAAATTTTCAGTACACCTTCCCTAGGGAGACATGCTGAGCGGCCAACCACACTAAATGAAAAGCTGAATGATGAGGCCTTGTAGAAACAATACTCGAGAAAGTGCTAAGATCAAGCGGTAATCAGCCATTGGAAATGAACCTGGGAAACTTGGATTGATTCCGTGTGGTGCTAAATTGTTGTGACTCAGCTCTAACTACCTTTCTAAAATGAGGAAATGATGGAAGGTGACTTCTATGATTCCCACGGCTAAGATTCACATCTTTCAGCAAAGCAGTAAAAACTAAACTTCGCTCTTGAGCTATGCAAGATGAATAGGTTCTAGAGAACTAGTGTAGAGAATGATGTGCAATTAACAAGGCTGTCTTGTATCAAAATTTGCCAAGAAAGCATATTAAAAAGCCTGACTACAAATTATGGTAGGGACTCAGGTTGACTTATGACACAATTATACCCCATGGTCGAATATCTGCACCTGCCTGTCGGAACTAAGGCTCGCTGCTGGAGGTATTAAAAGTGATGTGTTCATCAGAGAGGAGATGGTGGTAGCTTGTCTGTGATAGCAATAGAGATGGAGAAAAATGCTTGGGTCCAGGATATCTTGGTGCGAAGAGACTCTTCACTGTGCGCTGCTCCAAGTCTGTGCCTTGGTTAGACTTCCTAAATAGAGCATTAGAAAGCTTGTACGCATGCTAGGTGGTCCTATGACCCCAGCGTATTATCAATGTTATTATTATGTAGATTTATTTTTGTGACTGAGTGTTTTGGCGGCATACATGTTATTGCATGTCATTGTGTGTGTCTGGTGTCCATGGGGGTCAGCAGAAGAAATCAAATTCCCTGGGAAGTAGAGTCACAGATGGTGGGGAGTAACTATCCAGGTACAAACACTCAAACCTGCGTCCCTTGCAAGAGCAACAAATGCTCTGAAGGGCCGAGCCATCTCTCCAGTCCTTATTTTTTCAGGGTTATTTAATATGACTTAGACGTTAAAATTATATGAATTTAAACTGTACAACTAGATATTTTGCTATACATACATAAACATGTATACATGTAAAGCAATCACGCAATCAAGCTTACGTACTTTTACCTCAGAAAATCAATATCTTAAAGAGACATTTGATCTACTGTGTTGATTTCTATATTCTTCACAGTAGTTAAAGTATACAAAATACAAACCTCTTATTTTATTTTTAATTGGCATGAAACACTTCTATAAATTTATGATGTACAATAGTATAATTTGTATATAGAATATATGATGAGCAGATTAGGAAAATTAGCATTTTCATTTCTTCAGATCTTTGTAATTTCTGTTAGGAAACTTCAGATTCTTCCTTTCTAGCTATTTTCACTTTTTCAAAGCATAAATAAATGTAAGAAAAATTTAAAAGAAACCTCTCTGATGCTCACCGCACAGAGCGGTGGTATAAACCATTGTGATAGTACCTGCTTCTCCCTTGAAAAAAGATGTCTATAAAGAACCATTGGACACCTGAAGCTGGGAAGATGGGATGAGAGACAAGCTTGGTACCACGTCCATCAGGACCTTGTCAGTCCTCTGGAAAGTACATGGATGTTTGGCAACCTTAAAAGGCTGATGGAACACACTTCTGAATAAATAAAGCCAAATAACACATACTTTTGAAATGAAGACAAATGCGTTCTAGGTTGATTTTATTTTCTCATTTCTCTACAGGGGACCAAGTGACCCAGAGTTGGCATTAAGTAGAACTGGCATTAATCATGATAATTTACCTTCTAGAAAGAAAATAAAAATTCCCTGAAGTTCAAGATGCACAAGTTCTAAATTTCTGGCACATTTGAAAATCATAGTCTTATATTTTCAAGCAATTACTACAATGGAAGGAAGGAAAGACCAGGGGAAATCATGACACTTTGGTACTTTTATTTAAGATGTTTATCCAGCTTGGGAAAATAAAACCCAAAACAAAAAACTCCAGTGTTTTTGGGTTTCCACTCCAGCATAGTTCTAGGGCAAGATTTCTATGGAATCCTGATAGAGTAAGATAGAGGCTGCCTAGAGTAAAAGGACAGCATTGTCATGAATCTGGAAATCTGAAATTATAAGCAACATTTCTCCATAGACAAGCATATCTCTCTCTATACCTGTGTCTAAATCGATCTCCTTTTGATCCTCCTGCCGCTTTTCTTCCACCTGCATTGTGTCCCGTGTTGTGTGCTCTGAGTCTGAGGAGCCAATATCTGGTACTGTCTGAAGATGCACCCTGGAACCAGAGTCTTCAGTTAGGGCGTCAGGGCAGCCAGACTCATTTGGTTCCACAGTAGTTTGCATTGTACCTAGTTAACGGTGTAACATGGATAAATACTTCTCAGTGTTGGGTTCTGTAAAACAATAGTCACACAAACAGCTATAGTCTGACCAGGTCAGCTCCTCCTTCCACTTCTGCCAGTGGTAACATAACATTTTAACCTGCTCTTTTCCTTGGTCTTTCCTGGTTTTCACTGAATGGATTCTCCACTCATCCTTCACACACACACACACCATCACCACCAGCAGCAGCAGCAGCAGCGTACCACACCCCACTGGATTTGAAGTTGCCTTGAGAAATATGTAAAATATAAAAATAACAAGGACTATGTGAAGACATTGAGGTGAAAGGGAAACTGTATTGCAAGAATGAGAGATAGCCAGGGCTGAAGTTAGCATCTGGCAGGAGAGATGATAGTTCTATTTGGAAGCCAGTAATTGGCCACAAACCCTGTTTTGAGCTTCTCAAGAAGAAAGCGCGATTGATTAGTCATGCTTGTTAGTTTTTTTTTTTTATCAACTTTACATAAACCGAGTCACCCCTAGTTGAGGAATTGCCTCCACCAGATTGTCTTATAGACGTGTTGAAAACATCTTATTGATTACTCATTGATGTGGGACGGCCCATCTTACCATGGCTGGTGCCACCCCTGGGTAGGTAGTCCTCGGTTATATGAAAAAAAGCAAGGCAGTAAAAGAAAGCGAGGCTATAAGCAACATTTCCCATCGCCTCTTCTTCAGTCCTGACTTCCCTCTATGATGGGCTGTAACGTACAAGGAGGAATAAACTACTGCCCCAAGTTGCTTTTGGTTAGGTTTATTCCATGGAGAAACAGAGACCCAAATTAGTACAGTTGCAATAGTTAGACATATAACTAGTTGCTCAGTTCTTCTGAACTAGTTGAATTACTTCTTCACATTTTATTTTGCTGGGTACCAAGCTTTTGACCTATTACTCCTTCTCCATTCTGCAACAAGTTGAGTCAGAGATACAGAGAAAGATACATCACACGATGCTTTGAGTCTCAGTTCTTGATGTAGCAGCAGTTTGAATATCATGCTTCCTTCCAGACTCAAGGGTAGGTTTAAAATGTCACATCCCTGGACCATGGTGGCTTTGAAGGGATGGATGAACAGAGGGAAGAGGATTCCTTTGTAATCTAAATCCTTCTTCTATAGCAAGTCAATCATGTGCCTTTACCAATCTGATTGTAGGATGTGGTGAGAGGAAGTGTTGCAGTTCAGGTTCCATGTGAAGGAGGTCTACATCCATGAAGTTAGGGGGTGTTCTTACTGTGAAAACCCATGACAAGTGATGGAGAAACCATGTATCAGAAGGACAGTCAGCTTTGTAAGCAATCACCTAAGGTGATGCCAAGGAGAGCTGTGCCCTAGGCACTGTGTTACATCGGGTGTCAGTAGGGTAAGGGGGCTTCCATAGTTTCTGATGGGTCTGTTGTTGGAACTTCCCTGAAGGGAAGCATGCATGTGAGGAAAATGGCTTTCCTTAATGGAACACAATCTCTACAAAGGAGCTGTCCATTGCTAATATTCTTAGCGGATGTCAAATGCATCAAAATCTAGATGTCAAAATGCAGAACCCACTTAGCTCACCCACGAACTCTCCTTCCTTCATATATGTCCTCAGCGTCACTTGTGTGAAATTACGGTGGCCTTCTTTTCCTCAGAAGAACTTTTAAGTGGAAGTTTCATGGGATGCATCACAGCCCCTACTGCTCTCTGTCACATCTAAGGATGCCTCGCTCTTTTAAGCATCTTCATAGCTTTCTAAAGGTCAGCTCCTCTTAGTAGATGTCAGCCACAATATACAGAAGTTGGCCAATACCAAGCTGCCCCCTGATAATGCTGCCCCTTAAAACAGCATGCTTCTTACTTAGTTTAACAGAATGCTTTCTGGGTCCTCTTCTGGGTTAGACTCTTGGTGGGGTCTTCGGCATTCCCAATGATTGCGTTCTTCTGTAAAGATTTTGGTCTTTCCTTCCATTTTATGTTACAATATTTCTGCATGACTTAAAGTGGGCAATTGCTTCCTTTAACCTCCTACAAGTCCTCTTAGTAACTGAAATGTTATCCTTGCCTGGGTCTTGTTAAGCATTAAGTTCTACATTACTTCCACATCTATTGGCTCCCCAATATCTGCCATTATGTCCCACCCATGTACTAACACCCAGAATTCAACCTCACATCTGTTCTTCTGGGCCCTGTCTACATTCTTCAGATGCCTTGGTCTTTCCTTCCTTAAATACATTAGAAAGCCAATAACTTAAGGAGTCACGTTTTGTTGTGACTTGAACTTAGTTTTTATATCAGTGGACAGCAAGGAGATCTCGGGAGACCCTAGGCAGCGTCTGCATGGTCTAGCAAGAGCAGGATCTCTTTGCTTTCTCACCCACCATCAGGGACAGAAACTTAAAAATTATCTCTTATCTCATTGAAGTGTGTGTGTGTGTGTGTGTGTGTGTTTGTGTGTGTGTGAATGTATGTCACCTGAGTGCCTGCAGGCATGGGTACCAGGATATGAACTGGGGTCCTCTGGAAGAGGCCCTTCACCTCGGAGCCACCTCTCCAGTTCCATGTCATTAACTTTTAACTGGAAAGAGTGGGCTCCTTCTCCAAAGGATTCAAGAGACTCTGAGAGCTTAGTACTGTTGGATTTCTATCAGAACCCCCATCTCATGCTTCCTAGTTCCCATCCTTTCTGATTCAGGACCTTAATTGAGGCATAGCAGACCTGTCAGGACCATTGCGCTACAGTGAGTCCTGCTGTGCCTGTTTTTTTTTTTTTATTAGTATTGAAATTGATTCTCAGTTTTGTCTGCCCTTAGAGGTGGGAGATTTGTCACTCAATATGCTCCGGAGCAGGATTTCATGTTCACACTTGTCTTTAATTAGATCACTTACCTGTGTTATTATTACGTCTTGTGTGTCTATAGCACCTCATGCGCCAGACATGCTCATTGTCCTTGTTCACCATTGGTGAACATTTTCTCTCATTTTGGGGTCTGCGTTCAGGGGTAGGGGCCATTATTATTCACTGGCTTGTGGCTGCCTGATCTTATTTTGAAACACTCTTGGCATCTTGTAATACATTAGGCTGTCACAGATCAAGTTCCCTGGGAGGTAGCTACACCTGGTCTAATCTTTGTGGAAACAGGAAGGAAATAGGTGTACCCCAAATACCTGCATTGCTTGTCCTGATACTGTGGTCACTTTTTGTCATCAGGAACCAGGTCATAGTCCCAGCCTTTATATGCTTAGCCTGTGATTGGCCTGGGCCACTTTTAGGGTGGGAATGTGAGCATAGGTTAGACTGTTCTCTCCAGAAGAATTCAACAATGAGCTGTCTCTCTTCACACTTGGAGTTTTGGGGACTGATGGATTCTGTTGTGAAAAGTTGGAAGACCCAAGTGGAGCCTTCAACCTGTAACACTGTTTTGTTTTCAGCCATATGAACAAATACAGTAGCATTGAGTTGTCTGAGAGTGGGGTTTTGAATACTAAAACCAAACTGGAGGGATGAAGGAGAAATCACTGGATGCTTCCAGTTACATATAAACAAAATCTTCTCGTGGTCACGTCTTTAAAATTCCTCCCTTCTCTCAGTCTAAGAGACCCTGAGGTTATTAATTTCAGTCTCCCCAGGTCTCTCTCCTTTAAGCGATGTGGTTTATCTTCTTAGATAATACAAACACCAACAGATGTGCTCCCTCCCCACCAGGTAGGCAGATAGGGAGGCCATTCCCAGCTTGATGAATTGTAAATTCCTCCACTGATTTAATGAGAGTCTCGGTTTGGGAATGCAGGACAGAAAGAAGGCAGGGAGAACAATGCCACATTAAATACAATTGTCCCTTGGTGTCCAGGTCTGAAAATGCTCAAATCCCTTATATACAAAACGGTGTATTTGCATCTAACCTGTATCCACTCTCCCCTATACTTTAAATCATCCCTAGATTGCTTGTAATACCAAATGCTATGTAAATGCTGTGCAAATAGTTTTCTCGCTGTGTTGTTTAGGGAATAATGATTAGAAAGCAGACTGTATATGCTCAGTGCAAATGCAACTTTTAAAAAAGCAATTTCAAAGCAATGTTTGTTGAAGGCTTGAGTATGGAACCCACAGATACCTGAAGGGTTATGTACATACCATAAGTAATAGGACAAATCTCAACTTCAGGTGTACACAATTATGTGCTTTCAAGGTAAGTGACAGCAGCAGATACCATAATAAAAATACGTATTTTTTTTAATAAATCCAGTGAGAGTATGCTTTAGCAATAACAAGTAAAGCTTTTTGGGAATGATTTGAATAGACCCTCAAATGGCAACTGAACACCCTATGTATGTGATTCTACGTATGTGATTGTATATTGATCTCTTCTGGCTGGTCTAACATAGTATGTAAAATTTTACTCTTCAATTCTGTTTTCACTTGTATCTCACAAGTGTGTATGTATGAGTATGGATACACAAGCGTATGTATGTCCTCTCATGTACGTGTGTGTGTGTGTGTGTGTGTGTGTGTGTGTGTGTGTGTAAGCTCGAAGTTGATGATAGATGGCTTCGTCAATTGCTCTTCACTTTACTTACTTAGTCTCTTGCTGGACCTAGAGCCTACTTATTCAAGCCAGTCTGGCTAGCCAGCTTCTCCTCGGTCTCTTGGAAGCTTCTCGGCTTCTTCAGGGCTGGGATTGCAGGTGGCTGCCGTGCCTGCCTGGCTTCTGTGCGAGTTCTGGGGACCCAAACTTCAGTCTTCTTGCTTGTTTGCAAACACAATTTTTCACTGATCCATCTCCTCAGCCCAAATCATTAAGTTTATAGGAATCTAATTATTAAGACACTTATGCTGCTGTTTGGCGGTTGATGTGATGGTCACATATATATGTTATGGCATTAAGAAACCTCACTTCTAAGAGATAGTGGTAGAATGGATGCTCTTTTCATTTGCTTTCTATTTGTTTCTGTTTGCCAATTGAATGTTGTTGTCTCCCAGCAACAAGGGACAAAGGAGTCCACCCTTAGCTTGAGTGGCACAGTTCCCTCAAACATGCAGCAAGGCAGAGGACACGAGGAACTCCTATTTCTTAAAATATTTTGCTTTTCTGGGTGATAAATCCAGTGCAGAAGAGATAAAGTCAGATGATGAAGTCATAATGTTTTCCCAGCTTCAGTTAAAGAATTTAACTGAACTTCATATTTTCCTACTATAGGTTTAATATGAACTCATAAAAAATAGGAAATTCAGACAAGTGAAAATTCTTATTATTTATTTATTCATAATTCTCAGCAGGGTAGGAACAAGCAATATGGCAATTGGAATGGGCATGGTGCCACCAATAGGAGATTATTTTTGATTGTTAGGACAATGTTGGAAGAGTCAAATTCACACACACATATATACACATGCTTGTACACACATACATATATACACACATGCATTCACTCATACGCAGGCATCTGCACACCCTTTTATACACACATATATGTGCGTGTACACGCTTGCATAGACACATACGTACACTCATCTACATGCATGTATATATATATATACACACGCATACATGCATGTACACATTTATGTACATCATGTCCACATGCATGCACACAATATCCATGCATATAGACATGCATGCACTCATATACATATATGTATATACGGATATAGAGAGAGACATGCAAACACACACATACATATTCATTCATGCCCGCATGACATCTATACATTTGCACACATATACTCATGCATGCACACATACACATGTACACGTACATATGCATGCATGCACAGACATATAAATATACATATATACATCACCATGCCATTTATAGCCCACGCTTTCTAAAACGCAAGACTGTCAGTCCACTCTTCCTCTTCCCCGCTCTCGTTTGTGTTGTTTTTGATCAAACTCAGCCTTCACAAGACTCAGAAAGCCTTTTCTAGCAAAGCCTGTGGAACAGGGAGGCGGGAATGGCATCGGCCGGTTCCAGTGAGGCAGTTTTAAACATCACATGGAATTCAAGATTGTTTCAAAGCTCGTGTCACTGGACTAGCCCTGTCCTTCCCATGAGGCAATGGCAGCTACTGGCCGTGGCGCCTCAGAATTGTTTTAGAGCAGCACACTTCCAGGTGTCATGGTTACAGGGATGTGTGATGTAAAACAAAATTTGCTGATTTAAGAAGACTACAGCACATATAAAAACGTTCGTTTGTAACCATTTGCTCAGGTTATCCTTAGGGGGATTGGATTGCATCTGCTAAATCTTTTGAAATGAAGTCTCCCTTGTGTTAGTTGTAGGTCTGTGCTGTGAGTCTTGCTGCAAAGACTTAAGATACAAATGCCAGGGGGTGGAAGTGGATCTTTGAGCGGTAGACCTGTGCCGAGAATATTGATGGGATGACAGAGGACGAGAGCCCTGTCCTGGAAGTGAACTATATTATGAAGGCAGATGGTCAACTCAATATATGTCACTCACCATAACTTGCTCTAAACTAATTACCTAATGCAAGAAACAGATGTCTGGAAAGCCTCATAAACAGAAATGATATATGGGTGACTTTTCAGTTTAGCCAAAAGGATGGTAGCTATTAAAATGCCATTGGTGTCCCAAAATAGAAAAAATTACATTAAGTAGCATTTTACAAATCCCCCCCCCCTTGGGAACTCAGAGCACCCAGTAACCAGTAACGTGACCCATGCATATTATTTGCTATAAAATAGGGCTGCTTTGAGATTGCTTACTTTGCACAGGTCACTGGGACTTTATTTAAATTATTGCTTCTGTGAATTAAATTGTTTCCCGTGACCTGTGAGCTCTGGTGCCGCTCCAGAGGACTCGGTGACAGGCAAGCTCTGTCCCCAGGCTGCACAGAGGCTGCTGCCTCCTTTGGGGGAAGCTGCTGGGAAAACTAAGGCATGGTTGAACAGACATGAAGTCCAGCCTTGCAACGGGGGGGTTAGGTCTGGGAGCGCTAAACCTGCAAAGTCACGTGACCTGTGACTATCTATGCTCTCATTCAAGAGATCTGATCTGATCAAAAGGTACCTATACATTTTAACAAATATCTTCTATCATTCTTGTTTCTTTTCTTTTCACCTGGCCTTCATAAAAAATATTTTTAATTGACAGAAAAATCAGGATAGCAGAACAACATACAGTTTCCAACTACTAAGATTCAACCAGCCTTGATATTTTTCTACTTTTGCTTTGGCTTTTTGAGGGAGGAAAGGACAAACTACTTGGTGAAAACTGAAGAATTTTCAACATCTGTTTGCCCTTCCACCCAAGGACAACCCTGATCTTAACTCTGCCTTATGTCTTTCTTTCCTGTGATTTTGTATGAGAACTTATAACATATATATATATGTTATGATTTATATTTATATATATATAAATAATACACAGGCTGAAAATGTGTATAAACACTTGTGTTTTGATCAAACATTATTTCCCCCAACTTTAATCCATATTGCTGTGGGTAGAATATAATTGTCATTTTAACTCTGGTTTAGAATTCCATTGTTAGAGCTAGGTCAGAAAATGTTGTTCTATGAAGATTTTTATTATTTCTAATTTTTCTGTTATCAGTAATATTAGTAAATGTCTTGTGTCTGGCAGTGAACTTGCCTGTTCATTTAAGTCATATTTTCAATTTTTTTCTTCCTTTCCCCCTTATTCACTGCATGAATTATTTAGATTTCCAAATACAGTTCAGTGTTCTCTTATTTGTAACCCAAATGTCTTCAAGTCTCTGCTTTACTTTAAAACACTGTTTCCTGTTTGTTGCTACTTAAATTTAATCAGTGCTCATTGTTTTGTTAGATTTAGTGAAGACAGTAAGTGCTAATTTTTACTAAGAATATTGAATGATTAATTTTTTGTTTGTTTGTTCTGTTTTTTGTTTTTGGTCTTTTGGTTTGTTTGTTTTCAAGACAAGGTTTCTCTAGTAGCCTTGGCTGTCCTGGACTTCCTTTATTGACTAGGCTGGCCTCATATTCACAGAGATCCGCCTGCCTCTGCCTCTTCAGTGCTGGGAATACAGGCCTGTGCCACCATACCTGGCTTAGAATGTTCGATATTTATTATTCACATTTGGAGTCAGAATATGAGTTAAGTATCCATTTTTTAATTTTTTTTCAATGAATAACAATTGACCTATTACCAGATTTCAAACATTCTATTTTTTTTTTCTTTATTATCTACAATGCAGGTATTGGCAACCGTGTTTGGATAGACGGGAAAATAGAGCTCAGAGTATGAACCATGGTGCATTCATCGTGAGCACTGCTGGTGCTCGCCCTTGGCTGCTCTTCCCGGAGGCCCTGAGGTCTCTGTTGATCAGCTCCTGTGCAGCTTGGCCACAGTGGCCAGTGACCCAACAGAAAAGGTATGTCTGTTCTCAGACGAAACTGGAGGTCTTTTTCCTTCACTCAGCTTTCCTCTGTGAGCTGGAGGTGTCAGGAAAGCATGACACTGCAGAGCCTGAGCCAGGGCTGCCAGAGCTGTTGCTCCCCCAACTCTCCCCTCCCTGCGTGCCCCACCCCGTCTGTCCTTGCTAACACCAGACTCTGGGTGAGCAGGAGGAAAACTACGTGCTAAATGGTGGAGTTCAAGACTAATGTGTCACTGTAGCTTATCTTAATGGATTCTCCATGCTTCTCACTCTGGGCTCTGTTTGCCTCCATTAGATCATCTGTCTCTCCAAACACTATCTTAATTATTCTGCCTTCGTGTGAAGTTCTGTTTCGAACAGAGCAAGCCTCCTTTCCCTCTCTTTCTTATCTTTTTTCAACTTTTTATCTTCTCAAATTAATTTCGGAATCATTATGAAGGTTAATGAAATTGCCAAGACTATGATTACAATTTTATTAAATCCTTGCTTCAGTTGGGAAGAAATGACATGTTCATTATCTGAGTGTCTACCCCCGAAGTTTGATAAATCTCCTCCATTTATTAGGTTTAACCACATTAAAATGCCAGATCAAAAAGCCAGGGGACCTGCCTGAGGGATCATCTAGAGACAGGAGACTACCAAGCTCATGAGGGGTGTTGAAGAATGAGTGGGGAGCTAATACAATCTTCTGCTTGCCTGGTGGTGAGGTTCATTTGGCCAGTGAACTAGTTGTTTTGGTCACAAAGTGTTTTAGACCCTTTAATAATAGTAGTGGTAGAAATTTACCCACAAGAAGATGCTACATGAGAGATGGCCACATCGGGCAGTGTTCTCGGTGCAGTGGCTTTTGACTTGCAGGGACTAGTTCAGAATATTTAAGCACGTTTGCACACCATGGTTGGGTTGGCGCAATGGTCCTCAGAGGTGGGAGTTCCACCAGCCACCTGACTGTATCACATTGCAGCCAGCGCCTGACGTATAGAAGTTTTGAGTGAGTCAGCAGAACAGCGTAACAACACCAGGACCCATCTGGCTAAAAAAAAAAAAAAAAAAAAAAAGGAAAGAAAGAAAAGAAAAAAGAAGCCAGGTGCGTGCCTTTAATTCTAGCACTCGGGAGGCAGAGGCAGGCAGATCTCTGTGAGTTTGAAGCTAGCCTGGTCTACAGAGTGAGTTCCAGGACAGCCAGGGCTACACAGAGAAACCCTGTCTCAAAAAACCAAAGAACCAACCAAACAAAATAAAGCAGCACTACCAAGAAACAAGAAACAAGCAACAAACCCAAAAACAAAAACAAGAAACAAACAAAAAAAAAAAAAAAAAGAAAATACCACCACCACCAACAACAAAATGAAAATCTATTTTAATCCCTGAAGTACTGAATTTTGAGTTTATTATTCCTTTGTTTTTCATTATACTTGTCTCCATGTGTTTTGCACATTTTTAAAACTTTGTAAAAACCTAACCTTTTGCATTTCATTCTATGTGTGCGATGGCTAGTTTGAATTGTCAACCTGACACAATAAAATCAGTTGGAAAAAACATCTCTTTGAGGGATTAGCTAGATTGGGAGGGCCTATGGGCGTGTCTGTGAGAGGAATAGCTTGAATATGAAAATTCAGCTGTCGGCGGCCTGTTGGTTAGGCATGGACCCTGAGTCATAGGGGATGAGAGAAGGCCAACAGAGCACAGGCCTGTTCATCTGTTCTTCTCTGCTTCTTCACTACAGATGTGACAAGACTAGCCTTCTCTCGTTCCTGTCATCATGACTTCCCTAAAATTCGGGTCCAAAACTGGGAACTTTGAGCTAAAATAAGCCCTTTTCCTCTAAGCTGGCTTTGTCAGGATGTTTGATCACCGCAACAGAAATAAAACAAACATCTGTGTTATCAGTTTTGTCATCCATGTTGGACTATGAAGCTACAGTTCATTTGGCTCACTCATTTCTATTATTATATTACATTACATATATTATATATACATATATACCATATTATACATTGTAGCATTTCGTTGAGTGAATGTAACAAGTTTTCTTCTATTATGGGGAGTTTGTTCTGTACATTCTTGCAAGTGTTTTTAGGCATTTTTAACTTTATTGGAAACTGAATGAAATGAGATGTTCTTGTCAGTTGTGCATAAGTGTTCTGACACTCCATATTCTTGCTAATATAGACTCTAACTTTATGGTTTCTGTCTGGTGGTTTTCAGTGTTATTTTATGTGTGGTTTCAATTTACATTCTGTCAATTTTAAATAAATGGAATCCTACACACAACACTTAGTGGCTCTTTGTGTTTCCCTGCACAGAAGTGTTTGTTTATATCTTTTGCCCATTAAATTGTTTATCCTTTTCATTTTCACGAGCTACTAAGCACTCCACCTAATCTCCTCTTTATTATATGAATTGCAAATACATCCCACTAATTAGTGATTACTCTCACCTGATAAATAATGCCTCTTTATGGCAGGGAGATGGTTCAGTGGGTTTATAATGCTTGCTGCTCTTGTTCAGGACCCAAGTACAGTTTTCAGTACCTGTACTCTCTGGTTCCAAGGGATTTGATGATTTCTTTTGGCCATGGCAACAACTGCGCTCACATGCTTATACTCACAGACAGACAGACACAGACACATAACTAAACTTTTTTTTAAAAAAAAAAGTCTATTACTTTAATGCAGTTTAAAGTATCAATTTAAAAATAATTCAAAAATTATATTGAAAATGCTATTTTCCAGCTTTATACCAAATGTTATATTTGAAACTTGAAGCTGAATACAGTAAACAGTAAGTTATATTGTAAGGGCTGTATCCTTTCATATTTTCAATATACCTAGCTAATCTTCAAGCACTACTTATTCAAATCGTCATCATTTCTTCACTAATATGCAAAGTTCCATTCCAGTTTATGAATATTTCCACATATGCCCAGGCACCTTCTGTACTCCTTTTGGTCTTATTGGTCACTTGTTTGTGATCAGACCCTCTTATCAATTGTTTCTACTCTTGGCAACCTTAGACGTCAATATAAATTCTATCATTGCCTAATAAGTCCATAGAAAATGTGGTTGAGAATTTGTTTGGAAGGGTAGAGGCGTGGCTCAGCAGTGAAGAGCAGGGGCTATTCTTCCAGGGGTCCTGAGTTCAATTCCCAGCACCCACATGTTGAATCACAACTGTGTATAACTGAAGTCCCATGGGATCTGATGCCCTTTTCTGGTGTGCAGACATACATGAAAACAAAACACTCATATACAGAAAATAAACAAACAAATCTTAGAATTTGATTGGCATCACATTGAATTTTTATATATCTAAGAAAATTTGATTTTTGTTTTTCAGTTGGTTTTTTCCACTAAGGGGTGTGACACACCTTTGCATTGTCTCTGCTTTTGCTGTGTCTCATGGTGATTCATTAACACTGCTTTCATCAGTAATTCTGCTTTACGGTAGAGGGGCTAATTGTTTTTATTGCTTTCCTTATTATCTTTTTTGTCACTCAGGCTCCATTTTCCCCTCTCACTGGATTCTGAGAGAGGAAGTGGGGATAGGAATAGAGGCACGAGGGTTAGGGGTGGTGGAGCTGGGGGTGGTGTGTGTGTGTGTGTGTGTGTGTGTGTGTGTGTGTATGTAAGATACACTAGGTGCCTGTGAGCACTGCAAGAAACAGTGTCAGTGAGACAACTTGTTTAACTGGGGAGAACAAAGGGTGAGAGTACACAATTGGCTGGGGCCAGGGTGGTGGGATGCCTCATTTGCATGAGAATGAGTTCCAGAGGCTGCTGGACTCAACCTTATAAGGGGAGAGAAAGTTTAACCTGGCTGCCAGGCTATGTGACCTCCTTGGGGGGGGGGCAAAGGTGAGGGTGCGTGGCTAGGTGTGCTGGGACAAGCTGGAGGGGTTTATTACTCCTGCCCATCTCAGGACTAGCTTTCTGGGGTTTGGACATGCCCCTTCCAGTGGGGGTTCAACGGGTTCCCAAGGGGTGAAAAGAATGGGGTAGGAACAAGAGACATGAAGAATGAGAACAAGTCTATCATCTGATCTAGCTCTCGTTTATTTGAAAAATTTCACACAACTTTATAGGGAGAAGGCCGAAAGGGAAAATGTGTCAGCAAAGTAGTTTACAATACAAAAGATGTCTGGGTGGTTGATGATGCAAAATACCGCAAGAATGTTTACTAAAAGAGATACTACAAGAATGTCAGCTAAGATATCTCAAAATGTTTAGCCTGACGAACAGATGTCTCATAAGTTCCGGAAACATAAATCTCTCACCCATGACCTTGTTGCAGCTGTCTGTAACTTTTCACTAGCTGGCTTTGGCTCCCAGCATCTCCTCCCTTCTTAAACAATTTAAGAGGCTAGCAGGTAGGTTATAAACATGAGGTTTTTTGAATTCAAGACAGTGGGCATTAACCAGAGGGGGGAAGTAGTGACCTGATCCTCCCAAGGCATTTTGCAGGCCTTTTTGGGTGTCTTTTGGGGGAGGAGAGGAAGACCCCATCAACACCTGAGGGCATCCGCAGCAGGTTGTGGTTAGGGGTAATCAGACACCAACCTCTATGCAATCAGGTTTGCTTCTCTGGGGACTCAGAAGCGGACAATTGGGTCCTTCCCCTGCGGTACCTCATCCTATACCCCTGTGGTGTCCATGCCCCATCAGGCAAGCATTTATCTGAGTTTCATGCTATTCTCATGAGAGCCAAACACAAACAATCAAGACCCATGTGATGGACGGTTACCAGTCTTCCTCGGGCTCAGCTAAGCCTCGGTCAGCCAAATCAAGTCTGTGATAATGGGTTTAGATGCCAGGGAGTCAATTTGCTGTTTTACAAAGCTAGTAAGTCTTTTGATTGCCCATGAACTGAAAGATATGAGGAGAAGGAAGCCCACCATGGGTCCCAAGATTGAAGGGAGGAGAGTAGTGAGCCAGGGAGAGATTGAAAACCAATTATGAAACCAAATTTCTTCTCGTTCTCTCTGTCTTTCTCCTCTCTAAGCCCTCTCTAACTTTAGCCATGCTGACTTTCACAACCCCAGAATAGTCCATGTAAAAACAACATTCTTCCTTGAGGGTAGCACATAAACAGTCATCTTGACTGAGGGGTATTCATTGACATCATTATCATTGTCAGGAGAAAACTCCTCATCCACTTGTTGCATCAGGAGTTCCAGTCGCCATCAAGCTGCATCATTTTCCTGCAAAAAAAAAAAAAAAAAAAAAAAAAAAAACCCAAAAAAAACCCCAAACAAACAAAAAAAACCCACCACAGACAGCTACTCATCCCCATATGAGTACAGGGTCGGGTCCATGCCATTGATTTCTTAAAGGATTCCTCCATTTTTTTTGGTTTTTGCATGCCAAAATCTGTCTGCTGCAGATTTACCATGCTTATCCAAATTTTTAAAAATTCAGAATGAAAAGATGACTCTTAGGTGTCCAGAGGAGTAGCTGCCCCTTCTTTGTTTTTTGCAAGTAAATCTTAATTGTTCATTGTTCCCACTCTGGGGGTCAGCTCCCCTCTACCCCAGTGCTCCCCAGCCCCACATCTTTTTATGTGTTTGCCTATATATACACACTCACCACATGCATTCTTGGTGTCCAGGGATGACAGAAGAGAGAGCCAGACACCTTGGAGCTGAAGTTGCAGGTAGTTGTGAGACATAATATGGGTGCTCATTCCATCTGCAAGAGCAATAAGTGTTCTTCATTGCTGAGCCATCTCTTCAGGAGCTTTGGGTTCTGCTGCTTTTAGCCCCCCAAATATACAGAAGATTAGGAACCAATTCATTATACTTAAACAGGTTATATTTATACAGTATAATAGTGTTTTATATCACCTATACTACTATGCAAAGAAGTTTCAATTGACTTAAGGTGGGTTGAGGTAATTTATACTCTTATCTGATCAATTCCCTCTTCATTGGCCTCTTCTCTAATCTTATTTCTGGAACAAACCTGAAAATTACTTTCCACTTCAATCCTGTAGTATGAATCCCTCCTTCAGACCATACATACAAGCTCTCTTTCACTACCTAATTTTTAAAATTACATTACTGCTTTTTATCCCAAACCTCAAGCTCAAAAAACTATTATCTTTCCCCAACAGATGTCAATTATAAAATTTTTCTTACAATGAGAAAATTGCAAGAACAGTAATATGAGAGCCAGATATATAGCACCTGCTTACTTCCTTCTTTCTTTCCTTTCTCTTTTGACGGAGATTCAACTTGTAAACCCAGACCAGCTTCAAACTCACAATCTTCCTAGAGCTGGCACCACAGGTGTGTGCCGCTGTGCCTGACGTCATCAACCCAGTGTACTATTTCCCCATATTTACTTCATCCGTTCTTTATCACCTGTCATTCTTTCTACTGTGTATGTATGCACATATGTATGTATGTACCAATCAGTCATCCATTTCGTTAAATCTTTTCAATGTAAGTTACAACATTATGACTTTCACTCTTGAATATCTTAATGTGCATTCCCTAAAAATGAAAAGGTTCCCAAACACAACGTGATGCTTTTGTATAGCCTATGAAAGCAAAAACTGTGTTAAACATTTCCTGGCGGTGCCCTTTTCTGTTTGTCTTTTAGCTACCACTCTTCTTTCTTTTAAAAAAATATTTTCATTATTATTATTATTTATTACAATTCATTCACTTTGTAGCCCAGCTGTTGCCCCCTCCCTTCCCCCATTTCCAGCCCTATGTCCCTCCCAGTAGTCCACTGATAACCTATCAGGTCTCATCAGGACTGTCTGGATCCTCTTTCTCTGTGGCCTAGTAAGGCCACCTTGCCAGGGGCAAGTGATCAAAGAGCAGGCAACTGAAAAAGTTTTTATAATTAGGCATAAGCTTTCGCCACATAGTAAAATCAAGTTAAAGCACTAATTCTTGGCGTGGCATTCTTATTGCTAAGAGGATCTGTGTTGGGAGTTTGTGACTGTCTCAGAGAGTGTACAAACAGATTCCCATTTTTCTCAGGAGGAAGTCCATGCCATATATACAGGCTCTTAAAGGTGTTAGTGGCTCTCAGAAGATTCGGGAACATTCTTCTACACTTGCAGGCTCACCCAGCAGCTCTCGTAACGTTGTCCACACTAGCTTAAATATAAAAGTTGCACATTAGAAATATTCATACGTTCTATTTTAACTGTATATTGCTGATGACGGGCCAAACAGAAGTTATAATGGTTAGTGAAGTACAGGGAAATAAATTCGACCACTAATTAGGGTCTAGCTTGCGGTGCTGCTGTGGAAGGTAATAATTTGTGAATTCAAATTATATTCAATATCATGATCACATATATCATTAAGAGAAAATGGCGACTGAACTGGGCTCTTTGTGAGTCTGTAAAATGAAAACATTCCCTAAAAGTTAAAGCCTCCTATCTGCTGACAGGCACTAATGGCTCTGGGGCTGACGTGTTAGCTTAGTTCAAGTATTTCATAGATGATTAGAGTTAATGAGCAAAGTGTAAGCAGGACTCGACTTAATGAATGTGCTAATTGTTTTTCTTGCTGCAAATATTAGTGCTTCTTTTAACCATAATATACAGAAGATTAGGAGCCAATTCATTATACTTTGTCTAATGAGTTATATTTATACGATATAATGGCATTGTTAAATTCTCACAGTAACCTTCTTAATATTCACAGCACTTTACTAGAACATGCTATTTTAAGCTCAAAGCAGCCCTTTGTCAGTTGGGAAGGCAGGCATAACTGTGCCTATTTTACCCTGCTTGTTATGAGCCCAGACTCTGAATTCACGCTGCCTCTGTTGGAGAACGGGCTCGGCTGCCTACCAACCGTGTGACCTCTGAAAAGCTACTGAACTCTCTTGTGCCTTGCTTATCTCACTCATAGTGGTATCCGTGTTGGAGACTACTGCAGGATTCGGTGGATTGTTGCTCGTGAAACCTTTAAACGCTTCCCCAGCACAACCCAGCCCTCCAAGCGTGTAGGCAGTATTTTCAGTTATAAACATACATCTATCCTCCATCTCCCACACAGCACCCAGCGCGCTCTTTGAAGACCGAGAGACCTGCCTGCCACGTGGCTGTTTGAAATGCCTGGGCACATCCTGTAGCAAGGAGAATGGAATCCAGATATTGACTGTGGCCAAGGGTAATCTGTCCCCTGCCTAATCCCACACTCACCTTTTCCCACCCATCCCTGGATCCGATCTACCTTCTGCTTCCCAAACATTCCTAGCACTTCTCTGCCTTTGACGGCTTCTCTGGATCCGCAGGCACCTCCCGGACACGGCAGCTGAATACAGATTCAGGAAGTGAGGCGTCATCTCACTTAAACTTGGCTGTTGGGCCCCTGCTCCATTCAATGAAGAGTGTGAGTTCTTGCGAACCCCGGGGCTTCGGGCACATTAACTAACAGCTTGCACATATTAGGCAAATACACGCACCGGTGTACAGAGGCCCTGTATCTGAACACATATGTAGTGGAGTGTGCCTCACACTTGGCCTGGCTTTCACTGAGACTCTCTGTGTGCTCTCTTAGCCAATGGTGTTCCAGCGTCGCCTCTGGGTGTTTCGATGCTCCAGTAGGAAGGGTCTCTCGGGGGGTACTGACATTCAGGCCGGAACGAAATCCAGTTCACGGAAGCTGAGTGAAGAGAGCTGCATTGCTGTATTACAAACAGCAAGCGCCTCTCTTCCCGAGCTGAGGAAGCAGCTGCAGAGTTTGAGTGACTCGGGGAGGGGGCGGGGGGGTGAGTTGGAATGGCTCAACTGTGGTTGGTGAGCAGGAAGGAATTCAAGTTGACACTGAAGAGGAGGACTAGGTGTCTGACCAGGCAGCTCCTCTTTGTACCGGGGAAGAGAAGGTTTTTTGTACTGGGCTTGGGGGAGGCGCACACCTCTAGGGGCTCTGTGTGGGGGAGAGACACAGTCTGGAAGGGGCGGAGATGTCACAGTAGGAAGCATTCTGCCCTTTTGCTGTCTTCTAGGGGTACTCTCAAGTGTTACATTTAAAGCAGTTTTGTCATCTGTCAAACAAATGAATGCATTTGTCCATAGGTGTCTGGTGGCCCCCCGCCCCAGATATCAAATCAAGTCCCTTATATGAAGTGGCCCTGTGTTTCCATAGAGCCGACTGCATCCTCCCATGTTAGCTCGAGGTTACTCATGATACTGAGCACAACACAATCCCAGCTAAACAGTCAGACTGTATTGTTTAGGGAAAGACGACGAGAATGAACTCAACATACTCAGCCCAGATGCTCTTTTTAAAAATATTTTCCAAGCTGCAGTTGGTTGAATCTGTGACTGTGGAATCAACGGATACAGAGGGCCTCCGACTGCACCGTATCGCCCTTCAGTTCCCAACTTGGAAGGAAAAATTCCCGAGCTCATAGTCATTGCCCCGGTAGCCGGCTGAGTCATTTCTCTTGTGCAGTATAATTCCATGTTCCGTGCCATCCGTCCTACTGACCCGACCCACCCAATTGGACCAGGCTGGCCAGAAGGCAGGCTGGCCAGCACTCTGTGGCCCTGCTCTGTCCAAGCAAGGTTAATGATGGCTAACAAATTACTTAAAGCAGGCTTTATCATTCGTAGCAGCAGAAATAGCACTACCGGATGTTTCTGCAGAGAGAATTGTCCCAAGCCTGCAGGGGCCATGAGAGAAGTTATGAATTAGAGTCAGCAGTGAGTAGAATGTATTAGTAAGTACACACACACACACACACACACACACACACACACACACACACAAAATACACATTACCCAGAACACACTGGTCAGAAAACAGGGGCATTGCTTGTGACAGGAGAGGCAATGGCTGAGGCAAAGATGGAGGTCAGTCATGAGGGTGGAATACACAAAACCAAAAAGGTCAGTCTCTCGGGCGACGGACCGGCCCTGCCACCCACTTGAGGCTGTTGGAGTGAGGCCTGGATGTAGCACTGTTCCCGGGTCCTTTCCACGTGGGTCTGTCTTCTTCCCTACACATCACTGCTTAGAGGAAACCCAGCCCTTGGCCAAAAGCAAGGCTGACCATTGTACCACACTTAGCCACATCTTGCTTACAAGAACTCTTCTGCATCTTCATGCAGACACGCGGCTCTGACTCATTTAACAGTGCTTCGTCATAGTTTCATTCGGGTCAGAGGCTCTCATTGGCAGCAGAAACTCCAGTACAGATTTACTTTCAGAGACAGGAGTAGTATCAGAACAGGCCAGCAGCCAATGACAGTGGGTGTCTGAGGAACAGTGGAACGCCCACCTCCAGCAGAATTTTGGATTCGCTTAATTACGCACCTTGGATTTATGCAATTTCCCCGTATATAAAATGGAATTGAAAGCATCCTGTTTTGTAACGGATGCAGAGATGCATCTCTTCTGCACTTATTCACAACCTATGAAGGCAGCTCAGATCCTTAGGAAGGTATATGAAGTCCTCTCTTCAGGTCCCCTTGTAGCCCATTTTCTTCCATTATCTCCTAAAATGCAACAGTTTGGTTGTGTTCCATGGAGCGAACTGCAGAAGGCCACTTCATGCTATGCTCTTTCTGCATATTTGGTCTGAGGATCCTTTCTGCAGTGCCTCCTCCATGCTGTGAGCTCACCCCTTCCTGTCTGTGCAGTGTATATTCCACTAGACTCTTCTGTCTGCTTGGCTAGTCTGAGCCAGCTCTGAGCTACAACAGGGCAGGGACAGTGTTTTTCTTTTATTCCGATACATTGCACAACAGCAGGCATAGACACTGTGTTGCCCACAGCAAATGTTCACGGGCTATATTGTATTCCACTTCCGACCGAAGTGTGTGACTGAGTATATCCTGGGGGAGACAGAATTGATGCTCTGAATATCTTTACTATCGGAAATGCATACTATCCATGCATGGTCCCTGTGTGGAGTAATGTTGTGCCCGTGGGGCACGCTTTGTTAAAGTACCAAGATTCCAAGTCTGCCCTCTAAATCCCAACCAGAGAGAGACATCAAGTGTGTTGTGTGGTCCACGTATCTGAGGGGAACAAGCACTTCTTTTTTTTACTAGAGTAGGTTTTTCTGGACTCACTGTGGTATGGCTGTACTGGGGCAGGGCGGGGCTTCTTGTTCTGTTCCTCTTTACCATACAGTATGAGACACACACACATGCACACACACACACACAGACACACCCCTGTGTGTCAGGTCCCAATGAGTGTTTGGCAGGACAGGCTTGGTATATGTTACTCTCCATGTGTCACACTACTGACTGAAACACTCAGTTCTGAAACAACAATCACGTAATTTCTTTCCCAATAAGCCAAATGCAGAGACATGAATTGTTATTACTAATTTATTGGTAAGAAAGTAGCTCAAAGAAGAACCGCTTGATCAAAATAACTCAGGGGAGCCAGGTTTCTTGACAGGAAGTCAGTTTTGCAGTTCTAGAATTATCTTTAGGGATTTCAGGATTATGGATGACTATTCCAAGGTCTACCTCATTAGAAATTCTGCTGCTCTCTGGCCAATGCACACTAGGAAAGGACAAGAAAACAAACAGGATGGCAATGGAATGACAGTAGAAATGCTCTCCAAGTTCCCCTGAAAATGTTACATTATGTTAGCACTTGTAACCTAACTCATTACAAAACACCAAGATATGAATATGTAATACTGAATACCCCTGTCATTTCCCTTGAGCACCATTGCAAATTCAAGAAGCATTTACTGAATTGATAAGCATTATCTTAGAAGTCTGATCAGTCCAATAAGTAAGAGTGAAGAGAATTTGAATGCAGAATTCAAATATGCCAAGACTTTCTTATTGGGTAGGAACCCATAGATGTAGCTCTGGGTCCATTATTCTAGCTTTGGAATGTCCTGTCAGAATCAACACTAGAAAATATTCTCTTTTCAAAACATAATGCTTTATACACATTACTATAAACACCATGAGTCAGAAATGGAAGTTATGCTCTCTAGACATAATGGCAGAAACAGCTCCAAGACCACATGGAACCTGTATAAGGTTTGATAATCACAACAAGCAAATGGCATTGATTCATGGCTCCGTGAATTCAATGCCCGGAAAATGTTTAAAGACCTTCCTTTTTGATGTCATATTGTCTGATAAGTCTATTAAATAATTTCTTGTCTATTCTCATAATAGATTCACATGTGTTAATATACTACACTTCAAAAATTTTGGTAATTCACAGTGAAAAATACATCAGAACCCAATATACATACTATGTACATATATTTGCCTATAAATAAAAATGTTTTAAAACTACTTTTCTTGTGAACTCTGTGCTATGATATTTCCTAGAATGTTTTTTTTTTCTTCCTATTTTAGGATAAATTCATGCTGTTACTAAGTTGACCTCATGTCCTTTTTGTGAATCATGCCTCTAGGTGAAAAACACTACTTATAAAGAGCCTTTGGGGCATTTGTCATCTTGCACCGCCTGCTTTGCAACCGTCTTGTCACTTATGATGGTACTCACTTTTATTCTGGGTCCCGGTGTTATTGTTCAGTGATTTGAGCCTTGCTCCTCCAAGGGTTTTGTCTGTTCTATCCAGCATTAGTGAATTCACCCGATCTTGTTTGGCTGAAGAATAGTTTGTTGTGAAGGACACAACATGGCTTCCCGTCACAGTTGCTGGCCTTGCTGCGGCTGTCTGGGATGAGCTTGATGACTGTAGTGCCCACCTGGCCGCTGGAGAAAGTAAATGTCTCTGGGGGCCGGAGCCTCCACAAACAGAGTGGAGACTCTCACAGCTCTCTATGGCCTACTTTCAAATCTCATTATGTTATATTCTTGGTTCTATTTAGGGAAAGCAGCCACAGAACCCAATAAAATTCAAGGAAAGGGGAAAGAGATCCTGCTTTCTTAGGGAAGCAATGTTAAAGAATGTGCAGCCATGTTTCAAAAATCACACAAAGAGCATCGACTCATGTTTCTATAGATTAAGAGCTGAGAACATCTGTGAATATCATATTTTTAATTTTAAATATAACCATTTGATGTAAAATTTATAAACCACATTTTCCTCTCTACTCTTACACGAAATTCAAACATTTTAATTTGTTTTTCAAGTGCTTTGGTCATAATTCACAGTGAAAATCCCATTGTAAACCATCACACACACACACTCACACACACACATGGAGTCTACACAAAAATCATAAAGTAGTAAGTTCCCTGTGCACGCTAGTATTTTCTCCTCCTCTTCTTCCTCCTCCTTTTCTTCTTCTTTTTCTGTCTTTCCCCTTTCTCCTTCTTCCTTTTTGTAAATATTGCTGGTTATAGCTCACTAAATGGATTTCACACTCACTCATGAATTGTGACCCTAAGTTTAAAAAGCACCATTTTAGTAGTTCAATCTTCTTTTTCAATTTAGGTCCCAATTTGTTCTTCTTAGACCCATAGCTACTGGAGCTGAAGAAAGCGGTTTTATTGTTCGTTGTCTCTGATGTCACTGTTGACACTTGAGTTACTGAATTGAGTGAAAGAAAAAGAAGAAATGAATTAAGTCTCGTTTCTCTCCCTCTGTTCACATTTATCTTTAGTTCTCTTTGACATCAGTGTCATGGTTCACGGCAGCAGGAGCAGAAGGCACGTCACACACCATGATACACAACACGGCTAAAGACTTGTTATCCAGCTGGATATGTTTCTCCCCTTTTCTTCTTCTTTCTTTTTAATCTCCAGCAGGGAAGACAGAAAGTTAAATAGAAATCTTGAAAAAAAAAGTTCAGGACTGCAAAGCTGACACTGTGCTCACAGTGCACAGGGCGAGTCCTTGAGATATCTGTCTGTAGTCGGGGTAGGAGCCTCCTGGCAGGGGTGGGCTGAGGAGGGAGGAAGGGAGGGAGGCATACAGATCTTGTACTGTGGCTGGGTTGGACAGAATGATATGTTTCTCCTTTTATAGAGAAACGGTCCCTACTCAGGGTCCAGAAGCACTTGTGGAATACTTAAGACCATGGATGACAAGGAGTAAAGGGAGGAAGGTGAAGGTGGGAAAATGAATGTTGGGGGAGAGAGATCAGAAGCCAGGTCAGTGGAGCCTTAGGACAAAAAAGGGGTGGGGAAAGATTTCATCATATGAATGAGATCCCGCTTAAGCAATTACAGGCAAGGTCAGCACATGAACCAACCTGACCCTATCAAAGACCCTCTCAGGGTGAGCCTGCTGTGTCAAGATGCAGCAGAGAAGGCTGAGAACATGGTCAGAGGTGGAGCGATGATGGTGTGGTCCATCACCAAGCAAAGGTGATCCACTGTGCTGCATTCCAGGATCACAAAGGGGCAGGGTTTAGAAGCTCAAGGGTGCCTGGGTTGCTTCTAGGTGCTCTTAGGCCTATAATCCCTGGCTGACAAGACACTGTCCTGGGCCTTGATTTTCTCAAATGTAGGTGAACTAGTGAGAACAGAGATTTCTCTCAGCAGTTGGTGCTTTTATTTGTTTGTTTGTTTTCAAAATAGCCATATTATAAAAGTATTTAGAGTTTGAGGGCCACATGATCTCCAGCACAGGTGTTCAACTCTTTCTTTCTTTCTTTCTTTCTTTCTTTCTTTCTTTCTTTCTTTCTTTCTTTCTTTCT